>NC_052057.2:85419852-85761102 GCF_903992535.2 Arvicola amphibius
CATTGTGTAAATGTAATACATATTTCTTATGCATTCTTCAGTCGAGGGGGCAGCAGCATTGTTTCCATAGTCAGAACCTGGGAAACAACCTACATGCTCCTATAGCTATTTTTGAGGTAATCGTCAGTATTAAATCTAATAATCTAAAATTATAAAACTGCTTTTATGTATACAAGATTAACTTCAATGAGATACAAAACTCTTGTATTGTCACACTTCTTTCAGTAATTGTCACAAATTTTTATTTTCACATTGTATGCTCTGATACATGAACAAATAACCTTTCTATATGAATTAAAAACTGTGTATGATGTTTCCTATAAGAAACCTTGTTTACTTATAAACCAGAGTTGGAGTAATAATAGTTTGGAATAATATTTTAATATATTGGTTTTATAAATCATAGATGTCAGTATGATTTTAATACTACTATCATTTACAATGTAACATATTTTTATTTATATTGGGATCTGTTTCTTCACAAGACTTTTAATTTCTGTTAGTGTTACTGTATTTCCTGCATGATTATCTTGAATATTCTTTTCCAAGTTAGGCTTAGAAGTAATGGATTATTTTACCTTTATTTACCTACAATGTCATAATTTCTCTCCTTAGAATGGCAGTCTACGAGGTATACACTTCTTGCTCACTAGCTTTAATTTTCTATTCTTTTACTTTAATATGTTCATTTGCTGGGGTAGTATTTTAATTTAATATTTTTTGCCTATAAAGCTCCTAGTGAGAAATATGGTAATATTACTTAAATTTCCTTGTGTTTGATGAATAATTTATATCATATAACTTTCAGTGTACTCTCTTTTAAAGTTTCTAATGCATCTAATTACTGACATCTTTGATTTTATTAATTCTTTGTATTAATGTCGCTCTCCAGTCATTATTTCTTCATATATAAGTATTTTCCCCTTTTCCCCTCTAAATTTGCCACACTGAACATGTTGATTTACTTAACAATATTTTACAGGATCTTGAACTCTCCTTTATACATTGTTTTTTTTTTTTCCTTTCTATTCTTGAGACTTGATCATTCTCATTGTTCTATGCTTAATTTCATAACCAATTCTCTCACCCTTCTGAAATAGCCTTGAAAAGCCCTGAAAAGCTTGTCATAGTTTAACTTTGATGAGTTTCTTTTTCAGCTAGAGTTAATTATTCAGAATATTTTACTTTTAATACTTTTAAAAATTGTTTCAATTTCTTCCTTCAAGTTTACCTTTTTAAGATTTTAATTAAAACTTTAATGTAATGAGCATTCAGATAAAATAATTACAAAATGTGACTATACTGATTCGAAGTCCATACGAATCAGTGAAAGGCAAACCCTTAGAATGACATTTTTGAAGCTGAATCTTCACTTTGGATTTTACAGTTTCACTATTAATTATATTTTAGGCACAACAAAATATCAATATTATCAATTATATTTATCTACAACAAAACACAGCAAAAATCAATGACGGTATTAATGCTAGAAATATAATTAGCTTTATCTCCACTTTATTATTAATGTGTCCAATACTTGGATTTTATCTTTCTTCATGATATAAGACTTATCCTTTCTTTTTCTTGTTGTTACATATAAGTATACATACATATATATATATATGTATGTATACTTATATATATATATAGTGTATGTCTAATGTATATATGTATGTATATATGGAGAGAGTGAGACAGAGAGACAAAAATCGAAAGAATTATAGAATTATAAGAAAGTGTAAAATATACATGCTGTGATGGCACACAGATGTATTGATTCATGTGCACACACACACACACACACACACATATATATATGTGTGTGTGTGTGCAGTACATATTTTTCAAAGTTTTTAAATCAAGTTTAAAATGTCTAGTTTTATGGTAAAAGATTTGAAACAGTCTCATTTCTGTTTCTTCACATATATAGTACATTTGGTTGCATATTTTGTTCTCATTGTATTTTCATGGCTTTTACCAGATTTATCCTTTAAGAATTTTTAAGATAACCTAAAGAATTTTTTTTTTTGATTGTTTCCATGCAAGAATCAGCTGAGGTACAGAATTAAGATTTCATTTCTTTCTTGAGTACTTTTCCTTGATGTACAACATAACAAAGAATCTGATATTCCATGTGCAACTTATTTTACCTGGATGAATTAGTACTTAATATCTTCCTGCAAAGGAAAAGGAACCAATGTAGAGAGAGTTCCCTAGTTCCTAAACCTCCCAACAGTCAGTTTATATGGATTATTAGATTGTTTAGTAAATGTGGTAGGGTGAAAATGACTTGTTCCCTCCTCGTTGATTGTTTCTGACCAGGAGAATCAAGCAGACAGATGGCTGGTACTTGGAGGACACAGTTCCTTCTCCACTCTGTCTCTCACAAGCTGTGCACAAGCTGCTATCGGAGGAAGCACAGAACTCCCTACAGTGGGAAGGGTATGGATAGTTCCTGATCTGAGAAGAATAGAGAATACCAGCAATTGACCACAATTTACCAGTCAGGCCTCCTCTGGAAATTGAAAGCAGAGTTCCAAAATAATTATGTCTGACAGACTCTACTAGTAAAAGTAAAGCTTATGTCTCATTGGGCATTCTCATTCTTTATATTTTCTATTCTGTGATCATCCAGGAATGATGTCTCTTTTAACTTGTTCCTTTATTTGAATGACAATTTTCTCAAATAATTGAACTTGGGGTTTATATAGCATCATGCATTGCAGTTGTTCCTTAATACCCTCTTAGCTCTGTAACAATTCTGATTCACAATCAACAAATAAGCCTTCAATTTACTATGAACTAATTCTGTAACTATTTTAAGTATCACTTTATATATTTAAAATCTCATGTCATAATCTCTCAAGCAAAGATTTTAATCTTTTAATTTATTGTTTATATTGTATTTGAGTGTGTATGTGTATATATATGCATGTGAATATTCATATTTATATAACCACAGACAGACATGAGGAACTCAGTTGTTGGCACTGGACAACAATCTTGGTGTCGGTGCTCACCTCCTACATTTTTTTAGACAGGGTCTCTTGTCCTTACGTAGCTTCCCCTCAGCCCTATGTTTTATAGAGATTCTCCTATCTGCCTCCCATCTAGCAATGGGATATAAGGCAGGCAACTGCATCTGGCATTACTTTATGTGGCAAATGTCTCAAAAATGGAACCATCTCCCCAAACGTCAAGATTTCAATTTTATATATCCACTTACATTTATAATCCCTCTGCAGCTCTACAGCAGAAACACTAACACAATTTCACATTCATTTCATTGCATCAATTTAATTTTTTATTTTTTTTATTTAAGTTTTTTATTGAGCTATATTTTTCTTTGTCCCCCTCCCTTCCTGTCCCCTCCCTTTCTACCATCTCCCATGTTTCCCATGCTCCCAATTTACTCAGGAGATCTTGTCTTTTTCTACTTCTCATGTAGATTAGATTCATGTATGCCTCTCTTAGGATATTCTTTGTAGTCTAGGTTCTCTGAAATTGTGAATTGTAGGCTTGTTTTTCTTTTCTTTATGTCTAAAAACGACTGAGCATACTTTGGATATATACACAGTATTGCTGAGTCTTGTGGTGGGAAGTTTCCCAATTTTTTGAGAAATCGCCATACTGATATCCAAAGCAACTATACCAGTTTGCACTACCACCAGCAATGCAGGAGTGCTCCCTTTACCCCACAACGTCTCCAGTATAAGTTGTCATCAGTATTTTTGAACTTGGCCATTCTTCCACATATAAGATGAAATCTCAGAGTTGATTTGATATCATTTCTTTGATGGCTAAGGATGCTGAACATTTGCTTCAGTGTCTTTCAGACATTTTAGATTCCTCTGTTTAGAGTTCTCTGTTTAGGTCTGTAGTCTGTATCCCTGTTTTTTTTTTATTGGATTATTTGTTCTTTTGTTTACTAGTTTCTTGAATTCTTTGTATATTTTGGAGATCGACCCTCTGTTCAATGTGGGGTTGGTGAAGTACTTTCCCATTCTGTAGGCTACCATTTTGACTTGTTGACCATGTCCTTTGCTTTACCGAAGCTTCTCAGTTTTAGGAGGTCTCATTTATTACTTGTTTCTCTCAGTGTCCCTATGGTACTGGGTTATATTTAGGAAGTGGTCCCCCATGACAATGCATTCAAGTGTACTTTCCACTTTATCTTCTCTAAGGTTCAGTGTGGTTGTTTTTATGTTGAGATCTTTGGTCCATTTGGATTTGACTTTTGTGCATGGCAATAGATATGGATCTATTTTCATACTTCTAAATGTTTATATACAGTTATGCCAGCACCATTTGTTGAATATGATTTCTTTTTTCATTTTATATTTTTTCATTGCATCAATTTCAACAGAAATCTTCACTCTTCTGTAACATTATCATTTTGTCTGAGATGATGTTTTATCCCACTCTACCTAACACACTATTTGGTGGAATCCCTAGCTCCCATCATTAGATATAGGTAGCAATTTTATTCCTCAAATTGCAGTAAGAAAATATGTTTTTATGCTGACAAGTATTGGCAAGTGACAAAATTTCCTATGAGGGAAATCTCATCACTTAAGAAACTCAATCGTAAGTGGATATTAGAAATTAAGTGAAGGATAACTAGCCTATAGTCCACAACCCCAGAGAAGCTAGGTAGCAAGGAAAGCCCTAAAAAATCATACATGGATCACCCTGGGAAGGGGAAATAGACAAGATCTCCTGAGAAAATTTGGATCAATCATGGGAGTTGGGGGGGGGGGGTAAGGAAAGGCAGCAAGGAGAAAGGGAAGGGTGAAGGAGGACTTTATGGAAAGTGATGGTCAAGATGGGTTAAGAACAAAGACGGAGAACAAGGAAAGAAATGTCTTTATGGAGAAAACCATTGTAGGTCGACCAAGAACTTTGGCACTAGGAAATTCCCCAGGATTTTATAAGGACGACTCCAGCTAAGACCCTGAGCAATTGTGGAGCAGATGCCTGAACTGGCCTTGTCCTGTAGTCAGATTGATGACTATCTTAAATGTCATCATAAACCTTCGATCAGCAACTGATGGAAGTAGATGCAGAGAGAAACAGTAAAGCACTGGATCGATCTCCCAAAGTCCTGCTGAGGAGAGGGAGAAGCAATAATTTCATGCAAAGGGGTCAGGGCCATGATGGGCATACCAATTGAAACATCTTACTTGAGCTAATGGGAGCTCACTGCCCCAGGCCTTACAGTGGGAGGACCATTTTGGGATCAAACTAGGTCCTCTGAATGTGGGTGACAGTTGTATGGTTGGGGCACACTGTGGGACCACTGGCATTGAGACTAGGATTTATCCCTACTACTTTTACTGATTTTTGGAACCCATTATCTTTAGGGGGATGCCTTGCTCAGTCTGGATATAGTAGAAAAGGCCTTGGTCCTGCCTTAAAACAATGTGCTAGACCTTGTTCACTTGCTATGGGAGGTATTGCCCTCTCTGAGGAGTGGGTAGGGTTTGGAGTGGAGGAAAGTTGGAGAAATTGGGAGGAAGGGAGGGAGTGGGAACTGGGATTAATATGTAGAATGAGAAAAGATAGTTTTTTTTAAAAAAAATGATTATTTAAGTGAAAAAGAATGACTTTTTAAACATAATTTAATACTAGAAACGCCATATTTACAAATATTAGTTCCTTTTATTTATATAACTGTATTTTTTCCTTTATGTATACTTGTTATTTGTTTTGTTTTATTTATAAACAGGTTCTGTCTATGTGTCTCAGACTGCCTCCCCCCAAAAAAATTACTACTATATTAATATTTTCTAGCCTTCTTTGTATCTCTGCTCAGGACTACTGAGTGTACAAGAAATATGCCACCACACAAAGATTGCTTTGTTCTTGAACATGTCATAGTTCCATGGCTCTTTTGTTTGTATTAAACATTTGTTCCAAGTACCTTCCTACAATTTTCTGTCCATTCTATGCATCTTTACTTGATATGAACATCAGTAGGAAATTATTGAGTATTTTATGAAAACATAACAAATGAGTATTTTAAAAATATAAAAATTGAAGTGTTGGGCAATGATGACAAATATCTTTAATTCCAGCACTCTAGAGGCAGGCAGATCTCTGAATCTGAGAGGCTAGATTGCTCTACAGAGCTAGCTCCAGGAGAGTCAAGGAGACACAAAGAAACCCTGTCCTGAAGAGCAAAACAAACCATAAAACTGAAATATGAAAAACAGAAGAAAAATAAATGCTTTTTATCTGTGTTTTCAAGTAAATATAATACTATAAATTGTGTTGCGATTTTTGAAGTGTAATAGAAGCACAAAAGCAATACACAGTAGTAATGATATATAATGATGACATCCCAAAGTCTCAGCAAATTTTCCCTCTATCATTTTGTTGTAATTATATCAGAAAAATTCTTATTCTGCATTTTGTAAGATCATTTAACCTTAGAGTTCATTATAATTGGGACCAATTCAAAAAGTAAATAAAATGTTTTTATATTATTATTAATAGCAAATAATAGTCAAAATTTTTTCTGTGAACAGCAGGTCTATCAAACATACTCTTTTAAAATGTAATAAGGGTTGAATCGAAATATTTAAAAATTCTATATAATTATTAAGATGTGTTTTACCTTCTCTTAGATTTTAAGTAAATAGGCCTTGTTAAAGAAATGGAATATATTCATACAATACCTAAATACATATGTATGTGTGTGTACATATAAATATGTAACATGCACACATCATTAATCATACTGGATCTAATTATTTATAAAAAAGATGCATACTCTTTGTTCTTGCTATCAGATATTAAATACATATGAAAATCAAGTTTATAGACATTTTCCAGATTGTGTTGAACTGCCCCATGCACGCCTACGAATTTCTGTGTTCAGCATATGACATGCAGACTGCCAATTTGAGCATTAGGAAAAATGCAGTGAATTTTCCATTAAGTGTGCTCCCTTGGTGAATACCCTCTGATTTTCTGGCAGGACCCAGCAGGATCTGAAAAATAAGCAGCATATTGGGAACAATAATGAATATTTATGCCTCATGAAATCCTGTTTATTCATTTTCCATCTATACTCCTATGCCCCCAACTATTAAAATAGTAGAGGGGGTAAGAACTATCTGGCTATAAGTGTTTGGATTTATGATAGAGGAACATCATTGAGAAGGTGAGACCAATCAAGCTCAGGCTACGCAAGGGCACAAATGATCTAAATGGAACTTAATTTGTAATTTGCAATTCATGTTAATACATGTACTATATAATTTCATTAGAATAAACTAAAATTCAATGAAAATGTCAAATAAACTTTATAATGTACAACTTTATAATAAAGAAGAAAAGGTTATTATTAAAAATGAGAAAGAAGGGTTTGGGAACATGGTTGAACAGTTAAGAGCACTGGCTGTTCTTCTAAGACTGGGTTCAATTCCAATCACCCACTTCTAACTCATACCAATCTGTAATTACATTAAAAAAGATAAAAGGAAATCCTATGAGGCACAACCCAGAAAACATTTAGATGAAAAGAGGAAAATTATTTCTAGTATTTTAAAAAACAAAAAGGTTAGATGAACTCTAGAAGTTGTTATTTGCTTAATATGTCTGTTTGTTGCTGGAGTCTAAAGGCAGCTTTTGTTTGTGTGTTTGTTTGTATGTTTCTGCTAAATGTTAAGTTTGATTGAAATTGAAATGTGTAATAAAAGCAGTCATGAAACAGACACTTTCAGAGGGAAAATTGTGAGTTTGTAAATATAATCTCACAGCACTTCTAATCAACATTAAAAATCCTTTAATTTGAGAATTATACACCCTTTGAGCAGATAGAGAAGTAAGCCTTACTAGCATAGCATCATGACAAAGCAAATAACAAGAAAAGTCCTTAGCCTATTTAAGAATTTCATGTCCTGAAAGTGGAGCAATACAATTCTCACCGTGAGGAGTGCCTATATTGCAAGACCACATATATGGCATCTTGGAGAGCCTAATTTAAATCCCAGCTGCAGTTTGAATCTATGTGTATGCCTGCAGAACATGGAGTCCACTTTAATCTTTGAACAAGAATAAAATAAATGAAAGGAGCCTTTCCTCACTTGGATCTGGTATACTTTCGAAAGAAGTCCTGGGTGTTTATTACATGCAGAGCTTAATGAAAGACCACTCACTCCATAGAGCATAAAGCTATCTGAAGAAATTCTCAGCTGTGTTAGCAGGCTTCTTCTGTCCTCTTAAAAAGAAAAATCATGAAACAGCGAAGATTGCGGCTGAAGAGTCTAAATGTTCTCAGGACTATGGGATACGTGTGTTTGAAGTTTCTCTCAAGCATTTTCAGCCTAAGCCACTGTCGGGTTCTCCCTGTTGGGAACGTAGGTATGCTATAGATCACGTGGCAGACTGAGAGCAGATGCGCCCGTCAAACTGCTTACCCTTTGACCTCTCTCCCTCCTTTGCTGAGCTACACATATTTCATTCCTCTAGATTAAGGGAGAAAATCAATTTTCACCGGTGAAAAGACTTTTAACTGAAACCTAAATTCCCTGAAGCAAGGGGGAGAAAAACAGAAACTCAACTTTTTCATAAACTACACTTAAGAGCAAATTTCTTATGAGGAAAAGTTCTCTTGTATCTGTGACTCTCTGTTTTGTACTGCTCTAAATTAAATAGAAATGTGTTTGAAGGGAATGAAAGCAATGATACCTCCACAATTGAAAACTATACCATGTAAGAAAGCTTATTATTTTCACTCTGAGGCGGGAAAATTAATTCAAAAAATTGTGACCTTTGAACCTAAGCTAGAGCAGTCATGCTCTTTATAATACATTTAAGTTCATTGTGAATTAACAAATGATGAAATATTTAATGTAATTATACTTTGCCTCAAATAAATTACAATACTTTAAATGGTAAATAAAGTGTCTGGTTCCTCCAGTTTTGTACCTAGAGAACTGTCCATAAAGTTAAAGAGAGCAAATTAAAAAAAAAAAAAAAAACAGCCTTGGCAAATATCTAGAACATGGGTAGGCCCATTCTCTTCCAATGCTTTTGTGCGATTCACCTTCAGTGTCTGATGGGCAACATAACAGTGTATTAAATCTGACGGGAATATTTCCAAAATTCAAACTATTGTTTAACTTTAAAAAATACTCTATATAAAACAACATAATAGAATTTTTATGCTTAATAATATTAATGAGCTATCAAGAGTGGCTAGGATGATTACACCATTAAACATTTAAGAACCTGTGTGTTTCATGTCATTATGTCTTACTTTAGGCCATGGATTCACAGTGAGATCAGTTTTGCACAAGGAGACAGGGATTAAATTTCATTCTTTTGTCTGTAGCAGTCCAGTTTGACCAGCTGTATTAGACAAAACTGAAGTATTTTCTTCTGTGTATATTATAAAACTCTTTATGAGAAATTGGTTGGCTGTAGGAGTGTGAGTTTACTTTGTGATCCTCAATTTGATTCCATTGAACAACGAGTCTGCTGTTCTGCCAGTGTCCTCTACTTAAGTTTCTATAGCTCTGTGGTACAACTTGAAATATGTTACAGAAAAATCCAGGGAATTTATTGTTGGTCTGTATTGTTTTGACTATTCTGGATCATTTGTATTTTCGTATGAAATTCAAGGTGCATTTCATTTTCTGTGAAGAAATGTATTGAAATTTTGATGGGGGCTTCATTGAATCTGTCAATTACTATTGGGAGAGTGCCCTTTCAAAATATTAACCCTACCTACCATGAATGTGGCAAGTTTTCTATCTTCTGCTATCTTTCCAGTTTCTTTTTACCAAGGACTAATGTTTACACTGTAAAAGTCATTCATTTCCATGGTTATATATTCACAGCACACACACACACACACACACACACACTTACACTTCTTAGGTCACTATGAATGTCAATGCTTCTTTAATGTCTTTCTAGGTGTGTTTCTCACTTGTATATATAAAAACAATTGTTTATGCCTGTCTCTATTGTGAAATTTTTCTACTGGTGTTTTACTGAGTGCATTTATTTGCTGTGGGTGGAACTTCAGGTCTTTTATGTACATAATAATATTGTCTGCAAATAAAAATATTCTTCCTTCCCTATTTGAACTCCCTTTCTCTCCTATCTGGTCTTCTTCCTCAAATTTCATGAGGGCTGAGGTGACGGGGAGGTGAGTCAGTTGGCACACAGCCAGACAGCAGGAAGTGCCACTCTCTGGGACCTTTCCACAGGGACAGAATCCAGCCCCTCAATTCCCTAAGCTTTCTGGCAATCCAGTGGGGCGTGTTCCTGATGCCAGGATCTGGAGGGGTTCCCAGAAGTCCATGGGGATGACGCCAGCTAGAACCCTGGGCAGTGGAGGAGAGGGTGCCTCAACTGGCCTTGTCCTGTAGTCAGACTGGACGATCTTAATATCACCATAGAACCTTTCTCTGGCGACGGACGGAGATAGAGACAGAGACCCACATTGGAGCATTGGACTGAGCTCCCAAGGTCCATTTGAAGAGCAGAAGGAGGGGGAGAATATGAACAAGAAGTCAAGACCATGAAGGGTTCACCCACTGAGACAGTATGCCTGAGCTAATGGGAGCTCACCAACTCCAGCTAGAATGGGAATGAACAAGCATGGGAGCAAACTGGACTCTGAATGTGGTTGACAGTTGGGGCAGACTGAGGGGCCAATGACAATGGCACTGGGATTTGTCTCTATTGCATGTACTGGCTTTTTGGGATCCTATTCTATTTGGATGCATACCTTGCTCAGCCTGAATAGAGAGAGGAGGGCCTTGGATTTCCCACAGGGCAAGGTATATTGCCCTCTCTCAGGACTGGAGGGGAATGGGGAAGAGGGTGTGTGGGGGGAGCAGGAGGGAAGTGGGAGGTGGGGAGGAAGTTGGGGATTTTGATTGGTATTATTTTTAAAATAATAAAAATAATTTCATGAGCAAGACTCTCTACAGTAGTATATGGAGTTCTTTGGGTGTGTGCTCAAGTGTGGTATAGGTATATCTGGAAAATATGGTTGATCATTTTTTCTGGATTTTTGAGGAACATCACACAAATTTCTATAGTAGCTACACTGTTTTTAGCTCACAGAAGCACTAAATAAGTATTTTCCTTTCCTCATACCCATGCTAGCTGCCTCCTCCTCCTTCTCTTCCTCCTTTTCTTCCTCATCTTCCTTCTTCATCTTGATCATATTGACTGGGTCAAGATGAATTCTCTGATTCTTTGGCTGTCTCCATCTTTATACTCCCTCTTCTGTGATGTTTTCTGAGACATAGGTAGAGTATGGTATTGTACATGGATCCATTGTACCGGGCTCAACAACTCTGATAACCCATATTATCCTCCAATAAACATGGCTTCATTAGCACTGAGTAGTTAGCTTGGTTTCCTGTATCAGACATGTTTTCTCTATTGTTCAACAGGTTTAATTTCAATGAAAGAGATGTTGATTGCCACTATTATGTACATGCCTCTACTGGAAAATTAGGATTATCATATCATGCTGTCTTTAATGTGGTTCACAAGTATCAAAGCTGGGTAGTAGTGTTGGTTGTCTCCCTCCCTTTGGAAGCTTGTATGGTACCCACTGTTACCATAAAAGCTAGTCATCAGAGAGGGAGTATTCAGGTCAGGTCAAGCCCTTGTAGGGGAAATCAGAAAGGGAATTAAGAGTAGGATTATGTATAAAACAAAAACCCAAATACTAGATATGAGAATTTTTCTTTGAGTTGTTGGCTAAGGCTTCACAAGAGACGGCCGAAACATACTGCCTATTGATGCTGCCTATTGATCAAGAGTGAAAGATCAGTCCTTGTTACCTACATAGGTTATAGTTTAATTCTTTTCACAGATGAATGATAGTAGTCCATAATGTATATGTACTATACTTTCATTAATGTTTTTTGTTTACTTCTAAGACATTTAGCTTGTTTCCATTTGGTAGCTCTTATGACTAGATCTAAAAAGAACATGACTGAAAATATTAGAGAGAGGATGTTTATTCCTTTGTGCTTTGTCAAAAAGTCATATAGCTGTAACATATGATAGATTTACTTTGATCTTTTTGAGAATTATCCACACTGATTTCCACAATGGCTATGCCAGTTTGAATTCTCATCAACAGTAAATGTGTCTTCCATTTTTTCCCTGCATAACCTCCATCACTTATTGGCTTTCCTTTAATATTTGACATTCTGACTTGGGTAAAATTAAATATAAAAGTTGCTTTAAATTTCATTCCCTTAATTACTAGGAAAGATGAATTTTAAATGAATTGAGCTGATTTTTGCAGACTCAATTTAGATTGGACTGTGTTTATTGCTTTTCTGTTACTTTGAAGAGTTCATGACCATGACAACATATAAAAGAGTTATTTGTGAGTTCATTGTTCTATAGGATACATGTTCATCTCCATCAAGGTGGGGATCATAGTTGCTTGCAGGCAGCTTTGGCACTGGAAGCGTAATTGTGAATTTACATGTTAAAATGACAACAATTCACTACACACACACACACACACACACAGAGAGAGAGAGAGAGAGAGAGAGAGAGAGAGAGAGAGAGAGAGAACTAATTGGGAATGAAGTACAATTTAGAAACCTCAGTGACATACCTCTTCCAACATATCCATACTTTCTCAAAAGTTTCACCAACTAGAGACCAAATATTCAAATACATGAGCTTATGGGAGCTATTTTCCCTCTGGTACTTATGACATCATAACCATCATAAAGACAAAAATAAATAGATAGGTGATAGGTAGGTACATACATAGATACATAGATATATAGGTACATAGATGTACAAAAAACCTCAAGGATGATGTGGTACTTTCTCTTTTATTGCTTCCTTTGGTTTGTGTTGTCATTCAAAGGCTTTGTTTTTGGTATTAAAAAAGTTTTAAGCCTTTTTTATATTTTAAAAATTATTTTATGTATATAAGTCTTTTGCCTGCATTTATTCATGTGCAAAATGTGTTTGCAGTGCCCATAGAGGTTAGAATAAAGCATCAGATTTCTTGGAATTAGATTTTACATAGTTGTGAGATGGAATAAGGTGCTGGTTACCAAACCCAGGACCCTTGAAAGAGCAGTCAGTGCTCTTTACTGCGGACCCATTTCTCCAGCGCCCACCTCACTTTTTCATAGTGTTTTCCCAGATGGGAAGAGAGAAGCTGTAGTTGGCATTTTCTTTGGACCGCCAGGTGCCAAATCCTGCCACAGAGACTTACTATTTGTTACAAATGCTCAGCTTTATCGTTGGCTTGTGCCACTAGCTCTTATAAATTATTTTTACCTGTTTACCTTCATCTATGTTTTGCCTCAAGGCTTTTTAACTACTCTGTTTTTCTGCTTGTCCTACTTTCCTGCTTCATCCATGAATGTCTGGCTCCTCCCTCTTTTTCTGCCTAGTTCTCTCAACCAACCAACCCACCCTATTTCTCCTCTGCCTAGCTACTGCCTATTCAGGTTTTTATTAGACCAATCAGTTGCTTTAGGCAGACAAAGTAAACAGCAACACATTTTACAGTCAAACAAATGCAGCAAAAACAAAGCAACACATCTTCACATAGTTAAGCAAATACAGCATAAATCAATGCAAGGCATCTTTACACGAACAATTACGCTGCAACACAAACAAATGCAACACATGTTTTACATAGTTAAACAAATATTCTATTCCAAACAAGGGGCAATACAGATGCATTCACTATTTGGTTTTGTGCTTCTGCTAACATGATTTGATCTATTTCTTTCTTTTGCTCACGATTTTTGACCCTGAGATTGTTGTTTTATTTCATAAAATGAAACACGGATGACCAATTCAGTACCACTTATTCTACGGTTTGATAAACAGTCTACAGATTCTGGTTATAAAATATCTAAAAGGTGTAGATTTTCTGGGACTCAAAAAATTATTAAATTTACTTGAAATATTGAGGGTATATCTCTAGGGTAGAGAAAAGGCTAGCATTTGTATGGCTCTAAGTGCCATCTTCCTTACTTAACGAATATTTTAAAATTTAGCAATTGTTTGATGATTAAATACAAGGGCGTGCGAGTGGTGTAATTTAGACCTAAAGTTTGTGCTTTCTTTCCTTTTCTCGTAATCCACTAGACAATTCATTTTAAAGGTGTATAATTTATTTTAAAAATTAAATCTTTTATAATCAGTAAAGTATAGTTCAGTAATATTTGTAAATCTCTTATTCTTTATGGGCATTATCAATTTGTTGTTTTGATAGATTTTTTTTATTAAAACATTCATAGCAACATATTCTGAAAAAGAATGTGGAATACTAGATGGAAGAAAGAATTCTTATAAAAGAAAAGCATGAAGTATCAGTAAACAATTTCCAGAAGTGAAAGTTTTAAAGTCCATAACAGACAATTGTTGCATAAATTCCAAAAGAAAAGACTATAAATGCCTCTGTTTCCTTTGATTTTTATAGATGGTATATGCTTTGAGCACTCAGAGTTCCATTAACCCACACTGAAAACTTTATTTTTGTGTACAGCCTTCAAAGTCTGCTACTTCAGGTATTACCAGAAATAATTCATAACAAGATGGGTGTTCAAGACTTTTAATGTTATATATCATCATTATGGTGGCTGGGTACTTCATAATTATTTAACAAATTTTCTATTGACTAGCATTTTGGTTCCTTTTATATTGCTTTGCTATTAATAGTGCAACTTTGGCCTTTTATCAGTTTATCATTGGGTGGTTGTTTCACATTGCTTCTAAAGAACCTCTAGAAATGCAATTGGTTCCAAAGTAAACATGTCCTTCCAAAACAATCTCTGATACTTTTCTCAGTTATGAACAATACATGAGCCCTCAGAGTTCTCTGCAAATGTCCACAGTACTGTGACTATGTTAACCTGGACCAATAAGCTTAACTCTTGATAGCTGCTTTACTGTGAACTGCCCATTTGTTCAGTTTAAAAGAAAAACAAGTATATGATGTAGGTGTGTCTTCTATCTATCTGATGATTTCATTGGTTAATTAATAAAGAAACTGCTTGGCCTGATAGGTCAGAACATAGGAGGGTGGAGTAGACAGAACAGGATGCTGGAAGTGAGGCAGATGCCTCGGGCAATCGCCATGATTCTCCTACCAGAGACAGTCGCCATGGAGCCAGCCGCCAGGTCAGACATGCTGAATCTTTCCCGGTAAGCCACAATCTAATGGTGGCATAAAGATTATTAGATATGGGTTAGTCAAGATGTGAGAATTTAGCTAATAAGAGGCTGAAACTATGGGCCAGGCAGTATTTAAATGAATACAGTTTGTGTGTTGTTATTTTAGGTGTAAAGCTAGCTGTGCGGGAGCCAGGCAGGATGAAAGCAGACCTGCCCACGCCTCCTCACTACAAGTACACTTTCTTGAGGTGTTTGTTTGTTTGTTTCTATTTCTATCATTATTCTATGAATTATCTGTAAGTACTGTTTTAAATTTTTTCTCATGTTATTTGTTTAAAAGTGAAAAAAATAACTGTCTCTATTTTAAAAATAATCTTTGATCTTTACTATTATCATTGGTTTTCTTTGTGCCCCATTATGATTATATAATTGCTACATTCTTACATGTATTGACTGTCTATCTAACATTACTCTATGTATTATGGCCTATATAAATTTAAAGTTTGCTAATTATCATGCAATCTTTACTAAATATGGTACTATTTAAACAAGATTCCTTCTAATTATTTCCCTTATATTTATAAATTATATATAATTCTTATGTTTTCAAAATTATTATTCTTTTAAAATATACATATTTATTACCAATCACATTTAACCAAGGTTTCATATATCATACTTTTTTCATTCTTAAATCTAAACACAGTAATGAGCCTTATTTAATTTCTACATATCTCACTGAAATTTGTGTATTATTACAATCTCATCTTGTTTTGAACATAAATTCTTTGGTTTATATTAATATGCGTTGCTTTTGGCTATGTTTTGTTCTGCCTTTCCATTTAAATTTTTTAATAAAAGTATATCACATCAGAGTATTTCACATGAGAAACCTTGAAGTACTTCAGATTATAAACATCTCCAGGGTGAAATATCAGATAGCATCACAGGAAATTAAGATTCTGTGTGAATTTGCCCTTATTGAACTCTACCACTAGAGCTCAGCAAATTCAATGTTTTTCTGTATGCAAGGTGTTTGTTGATTTTTCAAACAAACAGTCTTATTTGTAGGTGCTGCTTTTCCAAAATCATCATTTTCTTTTGCAAACAGCTGCCTCAATGAGTTTGCTATAAATCTTAATTAAATCCAGGCTTAGATAATCAAGTTGCAAGAAATAAAATGCAGACTTGGGGAAGGGGAGCATTAGTCACATGGTTTTTGCTCTGGCTTGCTTCTAAATTGTCAGATCAGGACATATTAGGAATATCTGGAGTGACGTGGGTAGCACTGAGTTGAATCCTCAACCTTTGGTTTCTATGTTCTGTTTATTTCCTTGTCTATGTACAAACTAACATAATGTTTTCATCTAAGAATTTTTTTCTCACAGTATACAGAGTCCTCGAATACCATCACCTGCGCTGTGTGCCTTCAATAAATATTAATTAGTTCTACTAATTAGAAATGTTGACACTTGCATTGCTGATTACAATTGAGGAAACACCTGAAGAGAAGGAAGGTTTCAGTTAATCAAATATCAGGGTATATTTTCACAAGATTGGAGACATTGACAAAGTAATCAAATCCCAAAAGAACATTGTGGAAGGTTTTTTTTTGTTTGTTTGTTTGTTTTGTTTTGTTTTGTTTTTTTGGTTTGGGTTTGGTTTGGTTTTTTGAGACATAAAGTGTTCCACTAATCTAAAGAAGAAATAACCTTGTCTGGAAACAGTTTAGATTCAAGCAACTCACACTCCTAGAAGCTTCTATTAACCCATAAGCTTGTATAAGAGCTTAAATGAAAAGGTAACCATTAGCACCATCAGGTTTGTCTAGAATTGTTGCATGAAAATGTATCAATAGAAGGAAAATACTTTATGCCTTGACCCTACCCTGGGTACAGGATTGTTACATAGTCTATTATCGTCCTTCTTGGGGCAAGAGTGTGCTTACAGGCAAAAAAAAGCCTGACTTACCAGAAGTGTTTTGGTGTTTTTGGTTTTGTTTTTTGTTTTTTGTTTTTTTTTTTTGTAAGAAACTTATTGTTTATGGGACATTTCTCTGGGATGTTCACTGCTTTGGGTGTTTGGCTTTGAGTTCAAGACGCCGATGAAAACATGAAGCTTAAACTGGCAGACTTAAGATTTAATATGATGGTAAATTGCACAACCATCCTTTATAATTGAGTCAGATTCATCCCTTTGAGAGGGTGACCTGGAATCTTTGCTGTGGAAGGTGTCGGTCAATGTCTTTTTGTAGTTGTGAAGATTTCAAAGAGTTGCAATTAGCAAGATGAGTGTATTTCTCAGTGGTACAATCAATTTTAGTATGTATTAGGAGTAATAGCAATTACTGCTTTGTGGTTGCAAGTATGAAAGCACACTTGGTCTGTAAAATTTAGAAGTTCCTAATGTAATTTGCAAAAAAGTTTGGCTATTTTTATTCAGCATTAATTCAATTTATATCTATCCCCAAAAGAAGAAATCATGTAAAAACCTGCTTCATCACTTCCAATTTTCTTTTCTGCTATTTATACCACATTTAAGATATTATTTTTATTCCTTCTATTAATGTTGTTTCTGGACTGAATAGAAACTCTTCCTGCTGGGTTCACACGGAAATAGAAAAAATCTACTAGGGCTCTTTAAAAACAATTTTCAAAAAAATATTAAATAACTAAGAAAATAATGCTGATTTAAAAATCTTTTAAAATAGGTAACAACATCCTGTGAAACACATTTTGAACATCTTGACAATTAGCATTCCTCAAAGAATGTTCAAGAGTAAAAATTAACAGCCTTTAAAACGTAAAATCTCCAAAATCTCTTGATTTCAAAAGCTGTCTTGACTTCTTCCCAGGTGTTGATATGAAGTGGGTGTTACTAACAGCCAAGAACCATCACTGTAAATTACCTATGATATCCTGAAGCACACAAAATAAATATTTTTCTAATTATATATATCTCAGTGGAACAACTAATTAGTTCTAGTTTCTCACAGCAATTTCTTAACAAAATAGATATTTGTACATATGCAACAATTGTTATGTCAAGCACATTAATATATGGGATATATACACATAGGACTTTCTCTAGAGAAAATAAAACACATTATTTTAAAATATCCACTGTTATAGGTATAAATAAGTGATCTTTTAACCATAGGTTTAAAATCTTATTTTTCTCTCATTTTAAGTGAGGTCCCTAAATACTTTTATAAGCAGTTTAGAACATTTTGCTACATAAAAAAAAACAAAAAGACCATTGAGAAGAATCCATTTGTCTATCTGAATAACAATACCTAAGCTTTGAAACACGCAACTCTAGAGAAACATACACACACACACCTTTTGTCAGTATTTTTATTCCTTAATAAAGAAAATAGCTATGATCTTTTGTAATGACCTATCTGATGATGTGAGATTCTATCTTGCAGGCTATAAATATGTTTTATTACCATTGGTTACTAAAGAAACTGTTTTGGTCAATGACTTAGTAGAGTAAAGCCAAGTGGAAAATATGAACAGAGATAGAGAGAAAGTAGGTGGGGTCAGGGAGACACCATGAGGTTGCTGAAGGAGACAGACACCCTAGAAATTTACAAGTAGACCACAGTCACGTGTCAATACATAGAATAATACAAATGGGTTAATTTAAGATGTACAAGTTGGTTAATAATCTAAAAGGCCAAGCTATGTTTTAATTAATACAGTTTTTTGTTATTATTAAGGTCTGGACAGCCAGGAACAAACAAGCAGCTTACAAAATAATGTGCCAAAATGAGTCAGCTATATCCACATAAAACATGAATATAATTGTTTATAAATGTTTGCTTACATTTAAAGGGGAATATGATATAGAGATGAGTACTTTGCATTAATATGACTCTCAGTCTATTGGTAGAAATTTAAGGCCAATTATGTTATATGTATATTTCTTCTCTTGATTAAAACATTGTATTTGTGCAGCTCATTTAAAAAAATTAATGTATAATTTAAAAATAACGGTTAATAGGCTGATATGCAAAATATGACTGATATACTTGCCTAAATGTGAGGCAGTCCTTCAGGCTTCCTGATTCATGAAAGAGACTGCAATACATTTTGCAGGACACAAAAGAAAGCAACCTATAAACTTTGCCAATTCAAGGCATATGAAATTCAGATTTCCTGCTTCTTAGAAAAGTCTGCCAGATACTATGTTTCTGTAGGTTGAAGATGGATGTCCCAATATTACAAAAGAACTTTGGATGACTGTACAGGCAGTAAGATGTCTTTTTCAATTCTAGAGATTTGGAACTTGCTTACAATGTACTTCCTGTTAACTTAGGTAATATTATATCCTTCCGGGGTCTTTGATGGAATTATAAAAAAAGATAGTTATAATTATAGGTTTCCTTAGTTATGATAAAAGAAGAAATATAAATATTATAACTGTACTTCTTGCTTGATACCTGTTTTGTTATATGTAATTTTACTATGTTAAAGTTAAAACCTTCCTTTTTTATTTAGACAGAAAAGATGAAATGATGTGGGATTCCCTTCCATATACTATGAATATGTTTTTATTATCATTGGTTATTACAGAAGCTGTTTCAACCAATGACTTAGTAGAGTAAAGACAGGTGGGAAATCATAATAGATATGTAGAGAGATGCTATGTAGATGCCGAAGGAGACAGATGCTGGATTTTTACCAGTAAGCCACAGCCTCATGCTAATACATAGATTAATAAAAATGGGTTAATTTAAGACATAAGAGTAGCTAGACATATGCCTAAAAATTGGCCAAACATTGTTACAATTATTATAGTTTCTGTGTAATTATTTGGGTCAGAGTGGCTGGAAAACAAAAGAACAGTCTCTGCCCCCCAAGATCTGGGGCTTATTAATTTGCTCTATAAGTATAAGTTTTAACTTCTCATGAGAGTATAGGAAATGTCAGAACATTGAGTCCTGGAAGGAACAAGAAACAATAAGCAATGCTTCCCTATTTTATGATATTAGAAGAGTTTAGCCAGAGTTTAACATTTAAGATAATATACAAGGGAAGCAAACTCGTACACCAGAATTTTCAAGCAACTATACTTGTTCTTCAATGCCAAAACATACCTCAAACACACCAAACAAAAAATCAAGTGTGAGGAAGTTTCTCAAAGTCACAGATTCAGTATTGGTGGTCCTGAAAATGCCAGTATTAGGTGCTATGTAGACCGCAGTGATCCCTCCACTGAAGCGCCTTTTGGATAATTAGCAGAACAATATTATTTTAAAATAATGTTTTATTAAAACTTAGTGATTTTATGGAAGTATGATTTCATGTTCCAGGGACCTGAGGCATCCCAGTCCATTCTGTGTGTCTACTTATGAAGGTACCTAGTATGAGCAGGGGCCTCAAGAGGCCAGAAGAGGGCATTGGGTCCTCCAGAACTAAAGTTACAGACTGTTGTGAGCCACATGGCATGGGTGCTGCGAACAAACTTGCTTCTCTACAAGAACGTTAAGATCTTTAAGCCTATCAAATTTACCTTAGAGGTACATTTCATAACTTGTCATCTCTTTAAACTTAGACTATAACACATGGAAAATAAGGGCTGTAGTCTGACTCATGACTCTTTTGGTAAGTTGTCTGCTACACAGGCATGATGAATATCTGAATTTGGATCATGAACAGCATATAAAAAGATGGATGTGACAATGTCCTTTTGTATCCCAGCACTGTGTTTTGGAGGGATAGCAGAAACAAAAGGGTAATTGGAAATCAGTGACCTGGTAGTCTATAGGTCAGTCAGAGCTGGGTTCAGGAAGTAATCCTGACTCAAAGACTGATAATGTTAAGAATGTTAAGGGAGGATATCAGACATCATCGTGTAGACTCCACATGTATCCACACATCAAGGCACATATGCATGTCCATATACGATGTATTAACACAAAAAATGAAAAGGTAGGGAGTGGAGAGATGGCTCAGAAGTTAAGAACACTGACTGCTCTTCTAGAGGACCCTGGCTTAATTTCCAGCATTCAAGAGCTGGCTAACAACTATTTATAATTCTAGTTTTGGAGGATCTAACACCTCTTATGACCTCTGTGGGCACCAGACATGCATATGATGGACAGACATACACACGGGCAAAACACTCATAGACATAAAAATTAAATACTTAAAAAACTAACTATACATAATTTTGAAGTTGGTATTAATGATTTGGTTATTTGTACTTAAAACATTAAAGCTTAATATGAAATTTTAGCAGGGCTGCTGGTATTCATCCTGATGATTGCCAAGTTCATTCCTTGGCACATAAAAAAGCAAAATACTGAATTTCAAAGAAAGTGAGAAACCCAAAGCCTGGATAAAGGGAAAATAACAGTTCATTCCTTAGAGATGGGGGAGACCAAGGCCTGGCAATCCAATAAATGAACATTGCTTGGTTATTTTATAGGACACCTGTGTCTTGCCCTTTCCCCATGGTCAGGTTTAAATACCTTGTGCTTGTGACTTCCTGCTTTTTCTTCTCTCAGTATCTTCCGGTATTATAAAAGCCACTATCTTTTGGAACATTCTTTAGCTTCCAATATCTACCTATGACCCTCTCTCTATCATTAATTTTGGGGGGGGGTAGGGGCAGTTAATCAGTTATCAGAAAAATAAGCTTCTGTATGCACTTATATGATAAGTTTAAGATTTATATTCAGTATTTTTTACAATATTATTTATTGAATTTCTTCATTTTGCAATATATTGCTTTTAACACTTTGACATCAGAATACTTCATAGGAAACATTTCCTTACTTTATTGCACTCAAAGTGGACAAAAGGAAACCTTCATCATTTCTTTACTTTTGGATTAAACCAAGCAAGTGGTGCTCTGGTTTCAGAAAAAGGTAAAATTTTGAGAAAACCAATTTTGTGTAAATTTATCTAGATTCATAAGAGTGAATAAAGTGTAATGATTGTTCAAATAATTGTTTTGTACAGCTGTTTTGTTCCTCCTTTGTGGCTGACTCTCTTTGAGATTATTCAGCCTGGAAAATGCAGTAATAGCACTTAAAATATCTTACTAAATCAACCACGTCCACGATTCTGCAGCTGCCTGCAAAAGAGCACCATCATTACCTCCTGCTTAGCTGGTGGATTTAGTTGGCACTGGCTGTGCTTTCAGAGGTGGGGGATTGTATGGTTCTCATTAAAATGGAGCTATGAAGAATTAAAGGTCAAAGGAGAGACACAATTTGTTTTCCAATGTTATATTACAATACCCAGGAAGAGTAACTTTTATTCATAACATTGAATGGTGTATAGTACCCAGAGTAGCAAAATTCATGGTCTAGAGCCTAAAAAGATAATAACAAGGAATATTCCTCTGAGTACCATAAAAACTTCTAATCTCACATATTTTTACAGATGGAGAATCAGATTACAGAGAATATAAATGACTTGTCCATGTTATTTCAGCGTTAATATGGAACAATTGTGTAGGAGGCATGCTTTCAGCTTAATTCATGAAAACTCTGACACTAGCAATCAGTTCCTATTTATTTCTAGATGTGATAGTTACTCTAAAGTTTTTTTTGGGGGGGAGGAAAGAGTTTATTTGGCATATATTTGTAGGTCATAGCCCATCATTGAGGGAAAGTCAGGGCTGGAACTCAAGTAAGAAATAGAAAGGGAATCCGTGGGGAAAAAAATCTACTTACCGGCTTACTTATACATAGGTTCATGGTTAGCTAGTTTTCTTATCAGCCCAGGATCATCTTAGCAGGTACAGTACAGCCAACAGTGGGCTGGACTCTCCTACATTAAGTAATAATGAAGATAGTCCTTCACAGACATGCCTTCAGGCCAGTCTAGTCTATTTAACTTCTCAGTCAAGGGTTCTCAGGTGATTCTATGTAGTGATATTTCATTTGTATGTTAATGAATAAAACTTGCGTGAAGAGAGTAAAACAGCCTCACTCTGATGCCTTACAGACCAGATAGTGGTGACACACCCCTTTAATTTCAGTAGCTACACTAGTTTGCCATACAAACCAGGTGGTAGTGGTACAACGCCTTTATCTCAGCACTAGAGAGGACTGTAAGATGGGAGGAGACAGCTCTCACACACAGTCTCGTTCTGAGATTCCTGGAGGCAGGATGGCCAGTTTGGACTGAGGTAGAGGTAAGAGCCAGTGGCTGGCTGTTTTAGTTTTCTGACCTTCAGGTTGAACCCCAATTTCTGTCTTTGGGTTTTTATTAATTGTGGTACAATTCTAGGCTGTGTCAAGTTTACAATTAAAGTCAACTAGTAAAAATGTTTTCTGATGTTAAAGATTATTTAAGATTGTGTAAGAAGGAAATGAATAAGATGAAGAAAGGAAGGGAAAGAAAAAAATTAAAAATCAAAGTTAAACAAGGGTTGGAGAAGGATGTTTTAGAGTTTTTATTAGGCGGAATTTTTTTTTTTTTTTTTTTTTTTTTTTTTTTTTTTTTTAAAATGCCAGAACTTCTAAAGTCATTCAACCCTGCCTTTTTTAGGGACATTAACCTATGGTAAAGTTCCCAAAGGAGCATTCCAGTGATTGTGTTTTCCCTTTTTTGTATGCAATTCTTTGGGCACAAGTAGCTTTCAAGATTCAGAAATGATTCTTGTATTGCATTGCTTCCAAAACATTTCACTCTTGGCAGGTCCACAGTATATCCATTAGTAATATATATATATATATATATATATATATATATATATATATATATATATATATATATAAAATGCCACCAAATGATATAAAAATCATTATGAGGTTAGAAAGGTGACTGAGCAATTAAAAAGCACTTATTGTTTCAGTAGAGGAACGGGATATGGTCCCCAGCTCCACACAGGCAGTCTACAACCTCCCCCAGCACCAGTTCCAGAGAATCCAATGCCCACTTCTAGTCTCTGTGATCTCCTGTCTACATCATGGTGCACACAAACATATTCAGGCATGTATGCACATGCACACACACACACACATACACACACACACACACCAAGTTCTTAAAACTTTTAGTAGTGAAAGAAGTTTCTGGTCTCAGGCCACTAGTATCTCACCTTTCTCTTGAGAGGTTTAGCCATTGATCCATGTTTTGCATAACTCTGTTTAAAAATGGGCAATCCTCTTCAGTCTTCAGTAGTATGTGACTACATGTGCTTCCATGTTGGTTTGTGTGTATATTCCACAAGTATTTATTTAACATATGTCCTAGTTTGCTTCTCTATCGCAGTGATAGACATCATGCCAAAAAGCAACTTGGAGAAGAAAGGGTTTATTTTAGCATACGGATTAGTCCTTCATCTGGAGAAGCCAAGGTGGGAACTCAAGGCAGAAATCTGGAGGCGAAAAATTAAATTCACTGTTTATTTCCAGACCCATATTTGGTGAGCGTTCATATACAGCACCAGCTCACAGTGGGGTGAAACATCTACATCAACTAGGACTCAAGACAATGTCCTATCGACAACTCAATTTGATTGAGACAATTTCTCAGTTGAGGTTTCTTCTTTTCAGGTGTATCAAGTTGGCAATCAAGATAGCCATCTCGAGTATTAAGGCACAGTACAAGGAAGCCATTGAAAAAGTTAAACAGTGTGAAAGCCATTTTAGAATTGTGTGAATAAGATATCTTATTCACAGGAGTAAGATATAAGATAAGAAACAACAGGAAATCGTGGAGTAATCAGTGAAAGGTCAAATGTGCTGGATTACTATAAAATATGTCAAGTGCTCAAGATCTGTATAAAATAAGAAAGGACATATTTCAGAGTGGTGATTTTCCAGGGGCTAACAGAGGGAGGATGACCACATCAAAGGAATGGAGCTTACATTTGTCTTTATTTCCTTCAGAGAAAGTGAAATATATTCAAATTAGCCATTAGGTCATCAAAGATAAAAAAAAAAAAGGATGGATAGATAGTTTAATGTTGGAGCGCTTTCTTAGCACAAAAGAAAAACACAGGACATTTTGAACCTTCCAAAGAGTTTAAAATTAACTGGGTCTTGAATCTGGGGTGTGTGCATATTTTGTACTATCTGGAGATCAGAAAAATTGCTGATGTGTAATTGTCTCAATTACACTACTTCCATTAAAACTATTTATTTAAAAACTTTTCTGTCTGTATCTGCCTCTCTAAATCAGGTTTCAATTCTTCTGAAATATATGCACTATCCCTTTGAATCTATTGACATTTCTCACTGCTTTTAAGATCAACCTTATTCTTTCAGCAACATCTTTAACGTTGAAACCCAGTAGTGTATTGATGAGTCAACATGGAACTTTCTTCAGCAGAGGACCCAATTGCCAATCAAACCGCTTTAACTTGACTTCTGGGTCTCAGGCCACAAGCTTCCTACTTCTCTTGAAGGATTTAGCTGTTGATCTACATTTTGGATGATTCTGTTTAAAAATAAATGCTCATATTTTAGCTTCAAGAAATAAGTGTGTTCTTGGCTCCTGAATAACTTGTTCTTAGAACTGATATTTCCATTTCACCACTCTGTCTAAGTATGAGGTACTTCTCAAAAAGATGAGTTTCACAACCTTCTTCTGTAGCAAATACAGCAACTTGCCTATGTTTTCTGGAAATACTGCCACTTTCGCAGTTATTCTGTCACTCAGCACCTTTACGTGACCTGCATCATTACACTGAGTGGTCTTTGAAGGAAAATAAGGTAATATTTTGAATCTGTTTCTATTAATTAATTGCTAATTTAATAGACGCCTTTTGTGGTGGTTTGAATGAGAATGGCCCCATAAACTCATAAATTAAATATTTGATTAGCTGTTGGTGGAATGTATAGGAAACTTTGAAAGGTGTGGCCTTATCAGAGGAATTGTGGCCTTTTTGGAGGACGTATGTCACTAGGGATGGACTTTGAGGTTTCAAATGTCCTTTCCCACCAAGCCCACTGTCACTACCTCTTTGCCTGAAACTTATGGATCAGATGTGAGCTCTCAACTATTGCCCCCGTGCCATACCTGCCTGAATGCCACCATGCTCTTCACCATGATGTTCATGGACTTGACCTCTGAGATGATAAGAAAATCCCCAATTAAAATTTCCTATTATAATGGTATCTGTTAACCACAACAGAACAGGAACTAAGAAATCTTCCTTTTCTAAGAGTTAACAGTTATACACTCATCAGCATTCCTAGTATGTATGCAGTCAAGGTCATTTAAAACAGTCTGAGTGTGAATGATGAAGTAATCAATCATGGCGACATCGAAAGGGCCACATGAAGTCACAAGGAATTATAATCACAGATTCACTAAACAAACCTTCACCTGTTAAATGATCTCTGAATGGTGGGAGGACTAGGGTCATATTCACTTCACAGGTTGTGGGGATCTTAGAACAGTTCCTGGTATAATATTGTACGTGTTTATGTGATTTATGTGCTAATATTGTCTACAATAATATATGGTATTACTAAGTGTATGAACTTTTTCTAATATTTTTTATTACTTTATAAATAATATCATTCAAAATTTTCACTTCCTTCCCTCCTCCCACTTCCCTCACACTCCCCCACTCCCCTCCCCTCCCTCCAGTTCTAAGAGAGGGCAGGGTATCCTGCCCTGTGGGAAGTCCAAGGCCCTCCCCCTTCCATCCAGGCTTAGGAAGGTATGCATACAAATAGAATAGGATCCCAAAAAGCCAACATGCAGTAAGCAAAATTTCAAATAATATATGGTATTTCTAAGTGTAGGAATTTTTATCTATGTTATTCTCTGCATGATCCCTCATATGGAAAATCCTAAAACATAACTGAAGTGCAATCAGTATTCCAACAATAAATTAAATGTGTCTTGTAAACATTCCATATAAAACAATTGTGTAATTAAGTGACTCCTTTGTCTGACTATTATGGGGCTCTTTCCTCCTTTGAGTGAATGTCACGGCTTTCAGTTCATTGACTCACAAATAGTTTAACTTAGCACGGATGTGATGTTACTGACACACCGACTACCCTCACTACACACTAAAAATTGTCCTTTTCTGTGTTGATAATCATGTAGAATTTTTAAAATCTTTTATATTTGAAATCATTAGCCAACAATTTGGTATTTTGAAATTAGTTTTTTTCAAATATCTGGCTGTATAAAAGGGGGTATCTAGAAAGCTATGTGTGGTTTCTGGGACTCTTTTAACAATGTAATACAACCTTGGTGACTAAAGACAACAGAAGTTAATTCTCTCACAAATCTGGATACCGTAACTCTAAATCAAAAGACTAAGCAAAGCTCTGTTTAGAGTTCCTTTAGAAAAACCACTAAAGATCCACCATGTGGTCCCTCTTTCATTCCTTTACTTGTAGGAACCTCATTCAGACCTCTCCATCTTCTGCACTGCATCCATACAAACATATAACTTTTTCCCTCTGCCTTACTACATTTTAGCTTTATATTTATTTATTTATTTTTGCAGCAAGCTCTCACTGTATTGTCAAGCTTTTCTCAAACCTCTGAGGCCAAATGATCCTGCTGCCTCAGCTTTCTGAATTTCTAGGTGAGAGTCTCATGACATCACTACCATAAGGATAACTGTAGTTGTAAAGAGACGCTTTACAACATTCTCCAAATCTCTAAAAAACACTAGCTTTAGAACATCTGCAAAGTCCTCTTTGCAAGTGAGGTATCACAAATAGGTCCAGGCATGCAATATTAGCAGCAACTATTTTGCATACTTCAGGTAATAAATTCTATTATTTCTTTCTTATTATCTGTTTGAAACTGAATAAATTCATTCTTTCACAATTCAATGCATGTAAAAATGCATTCTCACTGCTCTTCCAAGTCTGATCTTTTTTTATCTCCACCCAATTCTGTCATTCTTTGCCCCACCCCACCTGTCTCTTTTCAAGATTTATTCTATTTTATTCCCCCCACTGATTTGATTAAGATTTCTGTGTGGCCACAGGTTAGAAACTATTATTTGGAGTCTGAAGACACAGTCTTTGGTAAAAAATTAAAGACTACCCACCGTCACCCTCAGAATCCATTAGTATGACAATAGTACAGAGGGACAGTGTAAGGACTCACAAGCTCCTCCTCAAACATTGTTGGCTGTAGACAGATCAGTCTTGTGGAAGCCCAGTGCAGGCAATCACAATTATTGTGAAATCATTTGCAGTGGCTGTCATGTTCTCAAGGTAACATATTGCATCTCTTCTCCTCATTGTCCTGTTCTAACATCATTCTGACCTTTTTGTTGTTGTTGTTTGCAGTGTTTTGCAGTGTTCCACAAGGCTTAGAGGGAGTGGTACAAATGTTCTCTTTAGGGCTGAGCATCCAATAAATTTTTTATTCTCAGAATCTTTAATGGATGTGAGTCTCTGTATCCACTGCTATTCACTGAAAAGAGAAGCTTCTCCGATTAAGGATTCAGGTGAATATGTATATGTGTATGATTATATGTGTATGATGTATATCTATAGGTATATGTATACACATAAATATTTACACTAGTGGCTGGTTTCATGTTGATTTGGCTATACAATACTAGCGAGTTCCAAAGTAGGAACAATAAGCTCCAAAGTTGTGTAATTTTCCTGGAATTGCAGTACTACCCATTAATTCCTTCACATGGAGTGGCTTCAAATCCAATATGCGTATTTTTCCTAGAAATGTGGTACCAACCATTAATTCCTTCCCATGGAATTGGCTTCCAGTCCAGTCACAAAGTGGTTGGTTGTCCCAATATTATTGATGCTATTATTTCACAAGTGGATATATAAGTTGGTATGTTGTCAGTATAGTTTTCAGGATTCACAGCCCAGTAATATTAAGGGTTTAGCTCAGCCAAGCAGCTTAACTAGCATCTTTTAGTTCCATAAAATATAGGAAGCAAGAATGAGCCTTCTAGCTCCATTTCTTCTATCTTACGAGGAAGAAGATATTGCCTTCAATAATAGGCTATCATTTAGTTTTAATATAGAGTGAAGAGAATCATCAAGAGTCCATATTAGTCTGGGAGTTCTCTGGGAACACCCAGAGCCACACTACATAAGGGGATACACCTGGCCCTGGAATTTTTGTTGGATCAACATTGGATTTTAGGAACAGCATTATCCACCAATACAGATTGTTGCTGATCTCTCTCAGCAGAGAGTACCAGAGTCTTAGAATGAGACCACATTTATCTGAATTTATCAGCTTGTACATAGGGAAAGGAAGTTGCAGTATATGCAGGAGGTTCAGAAACTATTGGCCAACCTTACTAATTGAGCTTGTATGCAATAGAGGCAGAGATTCTTGATATCCTTTCTGTTTTTACACTGGATGCTGTTGGTTAGGAAGTGTGCATATGAGCTCTTTCTTGTGTTCTTAAATGTAAAATTCTATGTAAAACATTATTTCTTGTATGAAAGACATAACTTTTCCCACTTTTTATTATTTCTTCTAAAATACAGACAGGGAAAAGACAGGATAATTTTTACCCATCAACACTCCTACATGTTTGCAGTCATCCGTTACAGGAGAGAGATTAATTTTTTTTGTCAAAACTGAGAGTTTTGTATAGCATACAGTTAATACTACATTTTCCTGATAAATGTTAAGAAGAATATTTTATTGTATCCTGCTTCTCTCTGTTATACGCCAAAACAAAATTCAAAATGAATGACCTATTTTAAATAAGAGATCTTCTCTACTGTTCTCATGGACAAATGTGCATGTGAGTCCCTGAAAGTTTTCAACACTATTTTTATAAGCCTTATATTAAACACTATTACAAGTGTGACCATCAACATTCACATTTTGTAGATCAGATTCAAAAAAACAGATGTATAAGAAAAGCATTAGTATTTCCAGCACAGTTAGGAACTCAACAAATATTTATCGAACTATATTTCTCTGAAGTTTTTAAAAAATAGCAAAGATGTATACATACATAAATTTCAAAATAAAATTTATGTATACTAAAGTCTTGAGTTATTGACTTTAATTTGTGTTTCTCAACATATAAATTAAAACTTTACAGATAGCCTTTGGTAAATTTGATTTTCAAAGCTTTATTAATATATAAATATCAAAATGTTTAAATTATTGGCTTGCTATCTATACAAGATCGTCTCTCTGAATTGTTTGGTAGCTCTATTAAGATTTACTTCATATGGATTATACATACTTATTTCACTTAAGGTGTATGCTCCAATGCTCTTACTGGCATGCATACCTTAGAAATGTAACAATCATTTCCATATAATGACAGTAATGTGAAATTTATAATTTTAAATCAGTCACACACTTTTGTTTCTCAATGCAAATACAAAATGTGTCTTTCAAAGCAATGTGCATGCTTCAATTTAAGGAGATTTATTTCCTAATGATGAAAAATAGCCTCATGAGTCTCTTAGAGATGTCTTCAAATGGAGGATACTGCCCCTGTGTCGGTGATGGTTAGTGCAGGTTGGTACCTGCTCAAAGGTATGGCTACTCTGGAAACTCCCTAAGTAAGACAAAAATGACATTTCCCAGAGCACCTGAATTTTTCTTTCATGAAATTTTGAAACTTTCATAAAAGCATATTTTGTTCATTGAGAACACGTGTTCCTCTATGTTAGTTCCCACAGATATTTGCTTCTACCTGAATGCCATATAGTATATCTGCATGAACTCTAGTAACCAAAAAAAAAAAAGAGAGAAAATCTGCTAAATCTGCTATGCCTGTCTTCCTGAGACTTCCTTATTTCCATTAATACCATGAGCCACAGCTGCATCCCTTTTACTGAAGATACGTAGTTTTTAACTTTATGGCTGAAAAAAAAAAAACACAACATGATATTGTACATATATATAATTTTGATTCATTCCTTTCTTTTAGAACCTCAGTGTTGTTTCCATAACTAAGGTATTATCAACAGTGATGTAGTAAATGCTGGTGTGAAATTAAATTTCCATGGTATGTTGACCTATCCTCCATTGGGTAAATAATCAGGACTGGCACAGCTGAGTAATATTCGGTATATCTATCTTGAGTGTGCGAGAAGCCTCCATATTAACTCCTATACGAGCTAAGTCACTTTCCATTCTTGCCAGCAGTGTTTATGTGTTCACTTTTCTCACCATCCTTGACAACATTTGTTTACTTTATGACTAACGTTCTGAGTAGAATAAGATGAACTCTCAATTTAGTTTTGATTTATTTTTCTCTGCTGGCTACTGAGGGCATTGTTTTTGTTGTTGTTGTTTATTTATGATGTCTATCTACTTGAACGGTAAGTTTATAGCATCTGTAAAGTCAACAGGCTTTTTTTTTTCCTATTCTGTAGATAGTCTCATGACTGGATAGACGTATTGAAGTTACCGTCTTGTTTTTCTGTTTGTTTGTCTGGCTTTGTTTTCCTTATCATAATCATTTTAATTTCATAGTATCTCACTAATCAATTGTGAGTAGCATTTCCTAGTCAGAAAGACCTTGCTCATGTCACCAGCTTGATTTTTTTTTTCTCTCGTAGAGTTTTCGAATTACTGTTTTTCTTCCAGTGCATTTGGCCTTCAGTAGAACTTTGCTCGGAACATATTGCCTAAAACCTCACTGCTGCCATTAGAATTAGAAAAAGACAAGATCTCCTAAGTAAATTGGGAGCATGTGGACCTTGGAAGAAGGTTGACAGGGAGGGAGAAACAGGAAGGGGAGCTGAGAAAAATGTAGGGCTCAATAAAAATCAATAAAAATATGAAAAAAGGCTATCTACCATGAGGGGAACAAATCATACCTGATACTGGAAAACTAACCCATCTGTCTGAAGTTAAGTATTTTATAGATTTTAGAAAAGAACCTACTTTTGTCATAAAACTGAACTAACAAATTTCCTAACTTCATCCTAAATATTTGTCCTTATACCCACATGGAAGTGTGGTGCTCACCTCTCATCAAAAATACTTCCCTTTGGAACAGATGGAGACATTTTCAGAAACCATAACAGAGAACAAGTGATCATCTCATGTCAAGGCTGGATTGATACTCTGCAGTACATCCCTGCTCCAACTTATAGAGAACATTGCAGAAGATGGAAAGAAAAGGTCGCACGACTGAGAGGACCAGGAAATCTGCTGTGAGATGGTGTCTACTAGAAATGACATAGAAGCTTCAGCAGTAATATCTCCCCAATATGGCTGCCTAAACAGAGTCAAACAAGATCAACACCAGTAGAACTGCTAACACGGAAGGGGAAATCATACAAGGTCCCAATCCTATATAAAGAACAATAAGCAACTAAGAACTGTCAAGAGCTATAGTAACAGTAATCCTACATATGAGTCCATAATTATTAATCTTACTAAGTGGTCAGCCCTCAAATCATATACAAATAAGTAATGCTTAGTGAACTGAATGATATATGTGTGTATATATCAACTACTGAAAATCAGTATCAATGATTGAAACAAATAGGCCATCAATTTGACAGGAAACAAGAGTTATATAATGGAGCTACCGAGAGGAGGAAAACAAAGGTGGAAATGATGTAATTGTGTTTTAATTTAAAAATAAAATTTAATTTAAAAATAAAAATGCAAGAGGAGGGCTGGAGATATAACTCAGTAGTGAAGTGATGGACATTTTTAAGGTCCTAGGTTCGATCGGTAGAACTTACAAAAATGACGATTGTAAGTTGTTTTTCACAAATTCATTTTGTTTGGATTTATGTCTATGCACGTTTGTGTGTTTTGAGGTAGAGTGGCTGTACAGGTTCCAGCAGAGGCCAGAAGATGACACCGGATCCCCTGAACCTGGAGTTACAGGGGATTCTATGTTGCTGAAACCAGGTTACAGAGCCAAGCATACGTGCTGTGGAAGAGAAATACTGATCTTAACCTGTGAGCCATTTGTTTATCCACGTTTTAAGTTATAATGAACAGATTTACATCTGAATGTCTGAATGATCAAAATTGTTACAGAAGAGCTGACACCAACTGTAGCCTTAGAATAAATGACTATTAATCTCATTGGTGGCTTGCCATGTTGTGGTTAGTATTTTGACTAAAGCCTATTTTTGAAATATAAAAATGAATAAAATGTTCTGTTAAATCCATGTTGTAAACAGACACTTTATCATAGAGGCCTCATTGACGTATTCTTACAGCACAGAGTGAGAAAATTAATGCAGCCGAGAAGCACCCTGGGGTTTTTCAAAATGGTATATGATCATCAATTTCATCCTCAATCCACTGGTTGCACTGTCTTCAACTAGGTCAATATGGAATGGAACCTTCATAGCAAAGCAATGGCTTTTACTCTCCAGTGATAACAGTCCTAAACATCATGCTCTTCTGATTTAAGCCTGCTTCTTTTACAGTGAAAATCTGTTGTTCAGCATGGTCACTTCATCAACAGTTGCATCAAGTTCTAGGTGATGCGTTGCAGTATCCACGCAGCATTACTTGCCAGCTTGTACTTTTAGGTTGTAGAGATGATGCTTTCCTTAACGCTTACCAAAAATGAAAAAACTGCTTCCTTCAGACTTCCATTCTGTAACTCCTAACCTTACGTTGTGTCATAGAGTTCCGGAGAATGGGAGACTGTTCTGTATTAGGTTTGGCTTTGAAAGGATGATGTAGATAATTTGTTCTTTCATATAGACCACAGGCACCCTCTTCATATCAGCAATAAGGCTATACCACTTTCATATTACCCACATGCTTTGTGCATAGCTCCTAATTTTCTTAAGAAGAAACCTTCCTTTGCATTCGCAAGTTCATTCTTGGGAGCAAGACAAAGCTTAATCTTGAACTACCTCAGCTTTTGAGAGGTCCCCTTGCTGAGCATAATCATCTCTGACTTTTGATTTAGCATAAGAGACATGTAATTCTTCCTTTTATTTGAAACCTTATGTGTTATTGCAGAATTTTAACACCATAAATCTAATGCAGTTACGTTTTAAGGGATCAAGAAAAGTGGGGAGAGGAAGAGAAGCGCAGGAGAATAGTAAGGACAAACACATTTTTAAGTGCACTGTCTCATATGGATGCATTTTGTGTCACCACAAAACAATAACAATAGTAACATCAAAGATCCCCGATCACAGATGATCAGAACATATGCAATAATAATAATGCAAGAATGAAAACTTCTGGTATATCTGGAGAATTACCAAGGCACAAAGGAGACATAAAGTAAGCACATGTTGGTTACAATAGTACTAGAGTCATTCAGTGTGTTCAATACTAGAGTTGCTCAATTCTCCCACCTTCAGCCTGTAAAACCCTTACAGCCTAAGAAGTTAAGTGCCACAAAGTGTGAGGATGATGTCTGTTTTATTCACAAAGTTACATGACGAGCCACTGCCACAAACTCACAGAGCATTGTTTCAACCTCTGCCCACAAAACTTCCTGCGTTTTCTTTCTCATTTTTTAAACCCATTAAGCCACATGGCCTGCCCTAGAGTTTGGTCACTCTACCAGGGTGGTCATATTATTAAAAGAGAATGCATCTTCTCTTCATTCAGCATCTGGCACGTGACGATGGCTCCTTGAATAGTGATGGAACCTTTGTTAACTTGTCTCTTCCTTACTCCTCCATGTTGGCACATTTTTTCTGGCGTAGGTCTTGTTCATAAAATCAGAGCTGCTGTGAGTTTGTATTCACAACTGTTCTGTTGTTCCCAGAGAACACTGTTTACTTGTATACGTCCAGCCTCCCTGGCTCTTACGATCTTCCTGCCCCCTCCGCTTCAAAATCCCTGTGTGATATGAGGTAGGGGTGTGATATAGAAGCTGAATTTAGGATTTGGGATGCCCCAGTTTAATATTCTCAGCACCTTGTCCAGTTGTGTGTCTTTGTATTAACTTCCACCTATCACAAGAAAATGCTTATTTGAAGAGAATTGACAGGTCCACTTCTCCATGTATACATTAATAAGCAATTTGAAATTGTTTACAGAAGTCCATTTAGCAGTGGTAAGTTCTACCCTAGTGTCTATGACCTATGCTAAACTGAGACTGCACTTTCATTTCCCAGCTACCCAGACCCAAATAATCACACAAAATCTATATTACTTATAGCACTGTTTGGCCAGTGGCTCAGGCATATTCCTACCTAACTCTTTTTTTCTCATTTTTTATTAAAAATTTCTATCTCATCCCCTCCTCCTCCCCCTTCCCTCCCCTCCCCTCCACCTATACCCCCCCTCCCTCCCTCCCTCTCCAGGCCAAAGAGCCATCAGGGTTCCCTACACTATGTTAAGTCCAAGGTCCTCCCAACTCCCCCCAGGTCCAGGAAGGTGAGCAACCAAACTGACAAGGCTCACACAGAGCCCGTCCTTGTCGTAGAGTCCAAGCCCATTGCCATTGTCCTTGGCTTCTCAGTCAGCCTCCACTGTCAGCCACATTCAGAGAGTCTGGTTTGGTCAGATGTTCCTTCAGTCCCATTCCAACTGGACTTGGTGATCTCCCGTTAGTTCTGTCCCACCGTCTCAGTGGGTGAACGCACCCATCACGGTTCTGACTTTCTTTCTCATGTTCTCCCTCCTTCTGCTCCTCATCAGAACCTTGGGAGCTCAGTCCGGTGCTCCAATGTTGGGCTCTGTCTCTATCTCCATCCATCGCCAGGTGAAGGTTCTATGGTGATATTCAAGATATTCATCAGTATGGCTATAGGATCTGGCCTTTTCCCACTCCCTCTCCTCAGCTGCCCAAGGAACTAGCTGGGAGCATCTCCCTGTATACCTGGGAACCCCTCTAAGTCAAGTCTCTTGACAACCCTAAGATGGCTCCCTTAATTAAGATATATGCTTCCCTGCTCCCATAATCCACCCTTCCTATATCCCAAGCATCCCATTCCCCCGAGCTCTCCCCATTCTCCCCTTCACGCTTTTCTCTCCCCAGCTCCCCTTGCCCCATGTTCCCAATTTTTGCTCGGCAATCTTGTCTACTTCCAATATCCAGGAGGATAACTGTATGTTTTCCTTTGGGTTCATCTTCTTATTATCTTCTCAAGAATCATAATTATAGGCTCGATGTCCTTTAATTATGGCTAGAAACCGATTATGAGTGAGTACATCCCATGTTCTCCTTGGTGGTTCAATGGTAGAATTCTCGCCTCCCTACCTAACTCTTAAATGGTAAATTAACCCATTTTTCTTAAATCTGTATATTGCCAGGAGACTGAGGCTTATTGTTAAGGTTTCAAAATCTTTCTCCTTCAGTAGCTACAAGGCATCTCTTTGACTTTGCCTCATCTTTCTCTTTATCCCTGCTCAAATTTCCTGCTTGGCTTTACACTGGTAAGCCATAAACCAATACAGCTTTATTCATTAACCAATAAAAGGAAAACATATACAGAAGGACATCCCACATCATTCTATCTAACTGCAGATTTTATTAACCATAAGTATTTCAGGTATGAGATATATATGTTAGAGTAAGCCTTAAATATCATCAGAAAGTTGCTTATTTTCATAACACCTGTAACAAAGCTTTGGAAGACCAAAAAGTGCCTAACTGTGATCTACAAGGTCTGTACCCCTGCTCACCAATATTAATTGATTTACTTTATATGTTTGTCTAAAATATAGAGACCAACATAATAGAGCATATTGCTCCTGGAAATATCTCAGGTAAAGACCTCATTTCTTTGTGGAATCACTTATAAGTGTGAGTTTAAATGGGAAATCATTCCCATTCTGCTTCCAATAGTCAATGCAAATGAGTTATGAATTGTCAATGGTGAAGAGAATTTATTCTTTTTTAGGAAATACACACATTATTTCTAGAAAATTTACATAATAATGTCTCCTTACCTATAGCTATGAAACCTCTAATTACTGTTTTCATAAAGTAACCATGTCTGAACTGCTGGTTTTCAATGTGCTTATTTGAATTAGAGAGGAGACTAGTTTTTCCATAAGAATATTAGATATTATTTTTTCTGTTTTGAGATAGGTTCTTGTTATTCAGCCTAGCCTAATCTAGCATTGAATCCAGGAACTTCCTGCTTATCGGTCTCCTGAGTGCTAGTCTTGCAGGTATTTGTCACTGAGACTGATGAATAAATTGGATTTTAAATGTAAGTTTCAATAGACTAATTATACCCCCAAAAATGGAGCTGAACATTTACTATATTTGATAATAATTTAAATATTTATATAAGTTGAATTATCACAATCAAAATAAAAACATGTTCCAGTTGCTTAGCACTGTAACTGAGGAAAAACTAATGGGTCATTATTATCTTTTAGCTCTATGCAAGTAGGACAAAGATGTGTTCATTGACATACTGAAACATGACACGGAGACTATTTACACATTACAAAGTTAAGGCCAAAGTATAAAGATTTTCAAATAAAATGGTAATATTTTGTAGGTAAGAGTTAATAGTGCATATCTGTTTGAAAGTTATGAGGTTCAGGCTACACTACTTTAAAAGAGTTCCACAAAACTGAAAATATCTTTCCCACTTACCTAGGACCTTCTACCATGCAGCACATTACAAACCCTAGGATGCATTGGTAGAATACCACTTGTACATAGAAGGAACATCTTTCACTCAGAGAGAACCTTTTGTAAGCACCAGAGATAGTATGTAAAGTTTGTCACCGATAGCTCATAACATAGATCAACCATACTTCTACAACTATGTGCCTTTTCATCAAAGTTTGTCCCTAATGGACCTACTTGTCTGTTTCTGCTACCTTTTATCTCTTTATAAAGATTTTCATGCCACCACAAACTTATTAAATTTCTCCTTTTACTTTGTTTCCATTTCATTTCAGACTCAGGAACAAATTTTAAATGGAGGCAAAAAAAATCATCTTTCCTTGCCCTACTACAAACAAGCACCTTTACGAAGAACCTATGCAGACCACAGTCACAGCTGCATTGTCCTGACTTTCTTGTGTATGCTAGAGCTGGGGGAGGCCCTCACTCGCATTCCTTTGTACTCAAATTGTGTGTGTGTGTGTGCGTGTGTGTGTGCATGTGTGTGTGTGTGTGCGTGTGCGTGTGTGTGTGTTTTATAAGATATCCTTCCTATCTCTATACTTTCAGGGACAAGAAAGGGTAGCTATTTATAATTTTGTTTATTTCCTGGAAGGAATATTTGCTGCCCGAGTCATTTCGTTTTAACAACCAGATTTCAACACATGGAATTAAGATATTAGTTGACCACAACATGTTGTAACGTGCGAAAATGCCGTCTGCCATTTTATGTGCTTTCTTGTGTCTTTTTTGCATTCTGTAAGCTTTTTCCATTTCCTCTCTTCCTGTGGTTATAGATTTCAAGCATCTGAATTTTATTTTGAGTCAATTGGAAACATTAGGTTGTTGTAGATTATACACCGGGGATCTGAATGGGAAACTTGTTTATTTCATCCATATGGGTCCTATTGTAACTTCACCAGAAAAAAAAATCTACAAAAGAGCACCTCAGTGAGAAGGAAAATAGAGTTATTTTTATTTTCAGCTCCAAAAGGTAAAACTGAAGTTTCATCCTAGGGAGCGTTCCATCTAACCAGATCACTCCCATGTTTACAGAATCCGAGCCACGTATCTCTCTCCTATACGGCTGAGCTTAAAACTACTTATTACTGTAGGCCCCTGGAAATCTAATAGATTTTGAAACTCAGAATATTCAACATCACCTTAGAGATTTATGAAACTCCACAGAAAAGTGGAAATCTATCACCCAGTTATGATGGTGCAATGATTTTTACTCCTCTTGGAAACACAAAAGGCTTTATATTTTTATGCCCTTTAGTTGTAGAATGAGACCAAAAAGGGCACCCCACTTTTGGGAAAGCTTCCTTAAGCTTCAATTACAACCGTGTTTTAAGAGGTGACTTTGTCCTTGGCACTGGAAACTTATTAGGGTCTTCTTAATAAGTCATAGCAAGGTACCATGTCTAAGATAAGCAGATTTTCTGAGACACATTTATATTTCCAATCTAATTCTCTTAAAATTTAAGTTATTTAGAAAGTTCTGAAGTGCTAGTAATAGTGTCTCTCTCTGGTTTTCATGTGTTGTCAGAAGTGCTAAAACAGTTTAAGTCATATGATTTAAGCATTTAACTCGTACCACACAGAAACCCAAACCATTTCTGACATCATGAATAATGTCAGGCAACTCTAGATGCTTTAGAAGCAAATCTATTGTAACAATTCATTCCACAAATATAGAACCTCTCATCAAACTTAAGAAGCAATTTTAAAAGTTATGTATATTATGTTACTAAACATGGAAGCATTAGCAGGTTTAATTAAAAGTAAACAAATTGCAAGTAGAGAAACAGAAGCATTCTCCTGTCAGGAATATATGAATTATACTAGGTAGAGTAAGATGACAACCTTGATACTGACACATAATATCTACAAATATTCTGGTTGAGACATTTCTATCGGTATCAGGACAGTTACCACTCACCCAACTCTGTCTCTGAGAAGTCTCTTTTTTGTCAGGATTCCACTTAGTCCTGACTAAAGCCCTATGATGTACATGGATTTTATCTGATTCTACTTTCTATAGATGAGCCTGAAGGACAGAGACTCTTTCTTCATTGTTCAGTTTTGTTCAACCTGAGAAATACAGTTAACATCTGAGCTGCTCTAGGTAACAATCTTGTTTCCTTATTTAGAGATCTTATACAATGCTTTGAAGAATTAATATTTATGAATCTGTAAATGGAACATAATACAAATATGTTATTTAGGTAAATGGATACGTTTTCTTTAAAATGATTGCTATAAAGCAAGCTCACCTTGGAACACTGTGTCGGCAGAGACCTGGCAACTTACCTAAGGCTATTTGCCTCAGTAGAGCTAGGGCATCGTCTCTCAGAAAATGTCTAGTTTTGAGTAAGTCAATCTCCTCACACAAGAAACAACTTCTCACGCGCTTTGGTAGCTTCTTTCTAGATTGCTCACAAACCTGGTCCTCTTTAACTACACGTTAGCTGATATCCTTTGCTTGTTCTAGAGTCAGGAATGGCATATTCTTTACAAAGTACCAGAGCAAAGCCTTTTAGACTTTGCAGGTCCTTATAGACACTCACATATTCCTTCTTGTGTTCCTTTCATTTCATTGAGCTCCTTTAAGAATACAACAAATATTCTTTTTTTTACATCAAATATTTCTTTTTATTTTATAAATTCTCTGTAACTTGTGTGCTATTTTATAATCATCAGGAAAATCACTTGAGATTTTTGTAACATTTGACAAGCACATGGAGGCAGGAATCCTGCTTCTCAACCACTCTATCAAATACAGATACACATTGTCTGGAGGGAAGAGAGTCTCTGTGATGTTTAACAGTTCATGCTCAATATTCTTCTAAAAATGGATAGTAAGGGTGATCCACCGCAAATGGCATACTATCATATCGAAAATTTCTGTTGAGGCCATCAATAACTTTCATGTCCTCTGTGGTCAATTCAAAATCAAACACCTCGAAGTTCTCTTTGATTCTCTTCTCATTGAAGCTCTTGGCCAAAACCACCACACCCCTCTGTAGCTGGTAGCGCAGGGCAACCTGTCCTGGAGTTCGGTTGTGTTTCTTGGCAATGGTCTTTAAGATGGGTTCCTCCAGGAGGTATGGGCTATCACTGCTTACCCAGGTTGGGTCTCTGCTGGATCCCAGGGCACTGTAGGCAACTAGAACAATATCTCTGGACTTGCAGAACTCCAGGAGTTTGCTCTGGTTGAGATACGGGTGACATTCTACCTGATTGCAAGTGGGCTTGTATTTTAGTCCTGGTTTGTTCAGAATCAATTCCAGCTGTTTGCGGTTGAAATTGGACACCCCAATGGACTTGGTTAAACCTAAGTCTTTTTTTTTTGTTAGTTTTTTAAAAATATATTAATATGTATATACTTAAAATTACAATAAAATCCCATAATTTACCCCTCCTTCCCCTTCAACTGCTCCAATGTATCCTGTCCCCTTTGTTCTCATTGAATAAATGGGACCTCCTGAAGTTGAGCAGCTTCTGTAAAGCAAAGGACATTGTCACTAAGACACAAAGGCAGCCTACTGACTGGGAAAAGATCTTCACCAACCCTGCAACTGACAAAGGTCTGATCTCTAAAATATATAAGGAACTCAAGAGACTAGACGGTAAAATGCCAATTAACCCAATTAAAAAATGGGGCGCTGAACTGAACAGAGAATTCTCAACAGAAGAAGTTCGAATGGCCAAAAGACACTTAAGGTCATGCTCAACCTCCCTAGCTATCAGGGAAATGCAAATCAAAACAACTTTGAGATATCATCTTACACCTGTCAGATTGGCTAAAATCCAAAACACCAATAATAACCTTTGCTGGAGAGGTTGTGGGGTAAGGGGCACACTCATCCATTGCTGGTGGGAATGCAAACTTGTGCAACCACTTTGGAAAGCAGTGTGGCGGTTTCTCAGGAAATTCGGGATCAACCTACCCCAGGACCCAGCAATTCCACTATTGGGAATCTACCCAAGAGATGCCCAATCATACAACAAAAGCATATGCTCATCTATGTTCATAGCAGCATTATTTGTAATAGCCAGATCCTGGAGACAGCCTAGATGCCCTTCAGTGGAAGAATGGATGAAGAAACTGTGGAATATATACATGCTAGAATACTACTCAGCGGTAAAAAACAATGACATCTTGAATTTTGCAGGCAAATGGATGGAAATAGAAAACACTATTCTGAGTGAGGTAACCCAGACCCATAAAGATGAACATGGGATGTACTCACTCATATTCGGTTTCTAGCCATAATTAAAGGACATCGAGCCTATAAATTTGGGATCCTTGAGAAGATAATAAGAAGAACCTCCACCTGACGATAGATGAAGAAAATGACAGAGCCCCACATTGGAGCACCGGACTGAGCTCCCAAGGTCCTGATGAGGAGCAGAAGGAGAGAGAATATGAGAAAGAAAATCAGGACCGTGAGGGAACCTCCAGCTGGCGACAGATGGGGAAGGTGACTGAGCCCCACATTGGAGCACTGGACTGAGCTCCCAAGGTCCTGATGAGGAGCAGAAGGAGCGAGAACATGAGGGAGAAAGTCAGGAACGAGAGGGGTGCGTTCACTCATGGAGACGGTGGGACAGAACTAATGGGAGATCACCAACTCCAGTTGGAATGGGACTAATGGATCATGCGACCAAACCCGTCTCTCTGAATGTGGCCAACAGCGGGGGCTGACTGAGAAGCAAAGGACAATGGCTCTGGGCTCTGATTGTTCTTCATGGACGGGCTCTGTGGGAGCCTTCTCAGCTTGGTCGATCACCTTCCTGGACCTGGGGGGAGTTGGGAGGACCTTGGTCTTAGCATAGAGTGGGGAACCCTGATGGCTCCTTGGCCTTGAGAGGGAGGGAGGGGAGGTATGGGTGGAGGGGAGGGGAGGGAAGGGGGAGAAGGAGGGGAGGGAAGGGGGAGGAGGAGGCAAGGGAGGGGGGAGGAGGAGGGAAGGAGATGTAAATTTTTAAATATAAAAAAAATAAACCATGAGGAAAAAAAAAAAAACAAATATTCTTAAGCTTCTTAGAAATAAGTCACAGTCAGTTTTTACTGAAGCTACTATAGATGGTGTGCCCTTCCCCTAAAAGATTGCATGTGTGAATTTGTCTTATGGAAGTATGCAAGAATATTTGCCATTATAATTGACTACATCATGTCTTAATACATTGATAACTGCATATATTAAATTCAATGAGAATAAACAGATCAGATCTATAAAGATTTAAATAATGTTTTCACTTGCAAATTTTATTTTCATTCACAGATAGCTCTTCTTATTTCAGAGTTCAGTGTGTTTTGTATACCATGGGATAATCTGCCTCACACATGGCTTCCATAAGTGGTATTTGATGGTTGTCCATGAAAACATTATAATTTGGGAGAGCTAGGTTAATGTCTTTACATCCATTCCTGCTGCATTTCATGAAAAGTTTTCATTAAGTTGATTATACACATTTTTAAAAATAAAGTCTGGGTATCCTTAATGATCATTCAATCTGCATCTTTCTAAATTCTTCCCCATACACTTGCAATCAGCTTGACATCACTGGGTATGGAGTGGGAGAAACCTACAGTCAGCTGTGCACTCTGGTGCTAACTCTAGCACTCTGCTAGTCAGAGGCAGTGTTTATGGCCAGAGGGAACATTAATTAAAGGAAAATTCTAGGCATCTGGACACATTATTACTAGCTTAACTGAGAGTAGTGATTTTCAACCTTTAGCTCAGACACATCCAAAATGGTAATTGGGATGATATTATTAAAAATATTTTTAAACATAGTCGAATATGGAAACACTGAATTTATGTGAATCAACAATATATTTAATAATGGTATTCTTCAGAGAATAGGGAGACAGGGTATACCTATATGTGAACTCTCACTGTGTTTTGTCTCAAGAAATCCCTTAAGAGTAGGGAGAGCTCCTCTATGTGCACCTTACAGTAGATAGCAATGGAGTGATAAATTCTACACCAGGAAAAATAGTGTTACCAGAGAAGATGCTGCAAATCTCTGATATTCAATCTCTGCATTTAGAGCAAACTTCGCACTTTCTTGTCACTCCAATCATAATGTTTTTTTTCTATTATGTCAGTCTTATTTGGGTAGATTGAGATTTACTTACTGGATATTTTTAAAGTCATTTGATGGATGAGACATTGTCTTTCTTTCTTCATGTCTGTTATAAAAGCTTACTCTTTTATTACTCACTACACAGTTTTACCTAGAAAGGATAGCAATGAATAGACTTTTTAATATAAGGCTAGACATAGGAAAGCAATTACACACTCACACACACACACACACTTACATGAGAAGATGTAATGCTAGAGAGACTCAAATAAATACAAAAATGATGGCATAGTTTGTCTATTCACCAACTAATGAATATGTCTACACCTTCTTTTTAACCTTTTTAAAAATCAAACACTTGTTGTGTGGTTCATGTTATTCCTGAATTTCCTCTTTTCTTGTATCTGTCATCTTAACATGGCAAATTCTTCCCAGTTTTAGGACCATAACAAATGAAAGTACTAAAATCAATACTGCATAGATGACTGAGTGAATACTACTATCCATCTCTTCTTTGAACACATGAAACTATGATTCTATGTGGCATATGTACAACAAGAGCTGGTTTCCAAGGTGGCAGTGGAAGTTGACTGTGTTTCCTTCATCCTTACCAATTGTTTTAAGATTTTCTTTTTTTCAGTTTTAACTCATTTATAAAGTTATAATGAAATTTCATTGTGTTTTTACTTTTTTTGTTACAAAGAGAATGTTGAGTGCCTCTGTGTCTTTTTATCTGCCATAGAATCAATTTGATCACATTGTGAAATTTATTGCTCTAGAGGAACTTGATTTATAATTTTTAAAATATTTCTTCCATGGAAAAAATTAAAAGATTGTGTTGCATAGTGAAGAGATTAGTGCAAAACATCAGATAGAGTCATGAGGTAAATAAAGGCGATATTAACAAGATAATGAACACACAAATGAACAAATAGCAAAATAAATGAGGTAACATACAAAGAAATAATTGTATTGAGGATAATGGATTTTTTTGTCCTTTTTATTTGAGCATGACTCTTAGCAGTGTTAACTAGCTAGAGAAGTTCATTATTTGAATATATATATATATATATATATATATATATATATATATATATATATATATATATCTAAAGCATGAATGATTAAAAATGTTTTTGCCTCTTTTTAAAATCAAAACATCTGACTTGCTTTTGTTTTTTTCTTTTTGCTTTTGAAAACAGATTTTTTGATACAATATGTTTTGGTCATGGTTTCCACCCACAACTCCTCCTCCCATCCTTTTATACCAAGATCCATACCTTCCATACTTTCTTATCCTCTTCCCTTGTTATTTTTTCTAAAGTTGTATGTCTACTTTAAAACTTGCTTTATTATTTATTAGTAATTGGTCTTTACATATTTTAAATAAAGTATGTTATTTGCAAAATAATTTATTTCCTTTCTTTAAATTTTAACCTGTGTGTGTGTGTGTGTGTGTATGTGTGTGTGTGTAGCTACATATGTATAAATAGGGTCTCAATGTGTAGCACAAACTATCCTCTGATTTACTGTGTAATCCAGTGGCCTCCCGCTGGAGATCCTCCAGCTTCAGACTATTGAGTGCCACTACTGCAAGAGTGTGTTAAGTATCTACTTCAAAAAACACTCCAATGCCTGATTCTATGGCAATAAGTATATGGAAGGCACAGATAAGATAAAAGTTAGAATATGGGATGGGAAGCTAAATAAGATCAAAATATATTGCCTGCACCTAAAAATTCTCAAATAATAAAATATTGTATTGAAAAGTTATTGATTTTGATGACATCTATCCTCAGTTTGTTTTCTCTTTTGACTTATGTGAATGATATTCTAACTAAGATATCTTGGTATAACACAGGCTAATCAAAAGTTTCTCTTATGCTTTTCACATGTTCAGGCTCCATTTATTGACAATATTATCTGTTCACAGTGCATTGCTATCTTTCAAGGAAAATATCAACCATATAATTGCTTATCTCATGGCTCTCTTTTATGTTCTATGATTTCTGTATGTGTCCATGAGAAGAGTTTGCTAATCATTCAAACTCATTTTTCGATTATTCATTAACAGATACTACTCCTTTTATTTTGTGTTTTATTTCAATTAAAAAAAAAGGTTGATTGATGTACCTAAATAGATTGATATTCTCTTTTGTATTCTGAGTGCCTGTACTTATTTAGAAAAAATAACAAGGTTTTAAAAAGTATTTGCTTTTATTAATTTAAAATCATGAATTTTGATTCTTTATTATTTGTTCCCATTTAACTGAATTTTATCTGCATTGTTTTGAAGGTTTTCTCCTTTTATTAAAAATAAATTCTTTTCTAATACAATATATAGAAATTACAGTTTCTGCTCCATCTACTAGTCTCAGTTCTTCCCCAACTACCTTACCAATTAGATCCATATCATTTTTGTCTCTCATTAGAAAGGAACAGGCTTCTAAGAGATAACAACCAAATATAGCAAATTAAAATATAATGAGAAAAAAAATCAAATCAAGGATGGATAAGGAAAACAGACAGAAGGAAAAGAGCCCCCAAAGAAGGAACAAGAATCAGAGACACAATTACTCCCTCACTCAAGGGTACCATAAATATTCTAAACTGAAAGTTGCAGTGTTTATGCAGAGCACATGGTGCAGACCTCTGTTGGTCCTATGCTTGCTGCTTCATGTCTCAGTCCATCATATGAGCAATGCTTAATTGTTTTAGAGTGCTGGGGTGTGTTTTTTAAATAAGAATGGCCCGTCTAGGTTTAATAGATTTAAATGCTTGGTCACCAGGAAGTAGCACTATTAGGATCTGTGGCCTTAGAGTAGGCATTGCTTTGCTGGAGTAACCATTTTACTAGAGGTAGAAATTGAGGTTTTAAAAGCCCAAGGCAGACACAGTGGCTTTCTCTATACCTGCTGCCTACAGATGCAGGACTCTCAGCTCGTTCTCCAATACGATGCCTGCCTGCATGTTGCCATGCTTCCCGTCATGCTTAATACTATGTGGGGAATTGGTGTGGAAAGTCCTTTTGTATATGTGTTGCTTTTATTGGTTAATGAATAAAGTTGCTTCAACCTATGATAGGGCAAAATAGAGTAAGGCAGAAATTCCAAGCAGATTGAAAAGGAAAGAAAACAAAGTCGGGAGATGCCATGTAGTCACTGAAGGAGACAGAAGCTAGTGGGTACCTTGCCGGTTAACCACAAGCCTCATGACAAAATATAAAGTAGTTGAAATTAGTTAATATAAGATGTAAGAGTTATCTAGAAAGATTCATAAGCTATTGGCCAAACACTGTTATAATTAATATAGTTTCTGTGTAATTATTTCAGGTCTGGATGGCCAGGAACAAACAAGCAGCCTCTGCCTACAGGGAATAAATCTCTGACAATGGTAAGCAAGCCTCAGTTAAATGTTTTCATATCTAAGTGTTAATGTAGCCAAAGTGTTTCTTCACAGTAATAGAACACAGATTAAGATATAGAAGACAATGGTGCTGAAAGTAATATATATTATAACAGCCTGGTACACGATTTATTACTAAATTTATTACAAGTTTTATTACTAAAGCTGTATAGTACAACATAAATCAGAAATTGTAAGACCTCCAGCAGTTCTTTTATTATTCAGGACTGTTTTACCTATCCTGTTTCTGTTTGTTTGCTTGTTTTTCCATATGATGTTGAAAAGTATCCTTTCTAGGTCTGTGAAGAATTGTGTTAGAATTTTGATGGGTATTCCAATGAATCTTTAAATTGCTATTGGTAGGATGGCCATTTTTACTATATTAATCCTCCTGATCCATGAGTATAGGAGATCTTTTCATTTCCTAATGTCTTCTTCAATTTTTTTCTTCAATCACTTGAAATTTTAACCAAAGCCTTTCATTTGCCTGGTTAAAGTTACCCACAAGATATTTTGTATTATTTGAGGCTATTATCTAAGCTGGTGTTTCCCTGATATTTTGATTGCGTCATTTTGTTGTTTGTATATAGAAGGGGTACTGACTTTTGTGAGTTAATTCTGTATCCAGTTACTTTGCTTAAAGAATTTATAAGCTGTAGTTGTTCCCCAGTGGATTCTTTAGAGCTTCTTAGGTAGCCCTGTTCACAGAACTTTCTGTCCTACTCAGTCCCACGACAGTTAAGTCCTCCAACAAAACACAGAGCTCTACATGAATTATAAACTGCTCAGGCTTCTTATTAACTAATGCTTACATCTTACATCAGCTCATAATTCTTCTCTGTGTTAGCCACGTGGCTTGGTACCTTTTATCAGTTAGGCATTCTCATCTTGCTTCCTCTGTGTCTGGGTGACAACTGCAGACAGAGCCTTTACTTTTCCCAGAAGTTTCCTATTCTGATGGCCTCACCTATACTTCCTGCCTGGCTACTGGCCAATCAGCATTTTATTAAACAAGTTCAAGTGGCAAATCTTTACAGGGTATAGAACCATTGTCCCACAGCATAGTCCTATCATATCATATACAAATAAATATACACTGACGTCCTCCTTTCTAATTTGTTTCCATTTCATCTCCTTTAACTTTCTTATTGCTCTAGTTAAGACTTCAAGAACTATATTGAATAAATATTGTGAGCAAAAAATCCTAGAGAAGCTATATAAGAAGGTGAACCCAAAGAAAAACATATAGTTATCCTCCTGGATACTAGAAGTAGATAAGATTGCCGGACAAAAAATGGGAACATGGGGGTGGGGTGGGATGGGGGAGAGGGGAATGGGGAGAGAAAAGTGTGAAGTGGAGGATGGGAAGAGCTTGGGGGAATAGGATGGTTGGGATATAGGAAAAGTGGATATGGGAACAAGGAATTATATATCTTAATTAAGGGAGCCATTCTAGGGTTGGCAGAGACTTGACTCTAGAGGGGTTCCCAGGTGTCCAGGAAGATGCCCCCAGCTAGGTCCTTGGGCAGCTGAGGAGAGGGTGCCAGAAATGTACAGATCCTATTACCATACTCATAAATATCTTGCATATCACCATAGAACCTTCACCTGGCATTGGATGGAGAAAATGACAGAGCCCCACATAGGAGGAAAAAAAAAAGTAAAAAAAAAATATTTTGAGCATGGACAGCTTGGTTTTGTCCCTGGTTTTATTGGATAGAATTGCTTTGATTTATTTTCTCCATTTAAATTGATGTTGAATATGGACTTGCTGCACACTACCTTTATTAAGGTGAGTTATATCCCTTGTATCCCTAATCTATTTAGGACTTTTATCATGAAGCAGTGAGGGACTTTTGTCAAAGGCATTTTTTCCTCATCTAGTGAAATGATTATGAAGATATTTCTTTCAGTTATTTTATATAGTGGGGTATATTTATTGATTTCATATATTGAGGCTTATCTGTATCTTTGGGATTAAGTCTATTTTATTATGATGTGTTCATTTTGTTGTTTTCTTAGATTAATTTTGATATATTTTTGCATTTATGTTTATGAGAGCAGTTACTTTGTAATTCTCTTTTTTTACTTGGTATTTTTCTAGATTGGGTATCAGGGTAACTATGGCCTTATAAAATGAATCAGACAATATTATTTCTATATATACTTTGTGGAATAATTTTAAGAATATTATCGTTAACTTTTCTTTGGGTAGAATTCTATGCTAAAAACCATCTGACATTTGGGCATTTTTGGTTTGGAGACTTTCAAAGATAACTTCTAGGCCTTTATAAATTGCTTACATGATTTTCATTTAACTTTAGCAAATGGTGCCTAGCATTAAAATTATTTATTTTTTATATATTTCTGGATTTAAGTTTCTCATAATTTCCTCAGTCTCTGTTGTTATATCTCATTTTTTTGTTTCTGATTTTTAAACATAGCTGTTTTCTTCTTGCCTTTTATTAACTTTGATAAGGTTTGTTATTTTTAGTTAAGTTTTCAAAGAGTCATTTCTTTATTTCATTTATTCTTTGTTCTTTTCTGTTTGCTTTTAATTTTATTGATTTCAGCCCCAAGTTTGCTAAATTCTTATCTTTTCCACTTAAATATGATTTTTTCTAGAGTTTTCAGGTATGCCGTTAACTTACTAGTATTACAGTATTACATTTTATAATTTTTTTACAGAGGCCTTAATTTGTTATTAATTTGCCTCTTAGAAACACTTTCATTATGTACCAAAATGTTGGGTATGTTGGTTACTATTTTCACTGAATTCTAGAAATTATTAAATTTCTTTTCTTTATTTCTATCTTGATCAATTTTTTATTCAGTAGAGGGATTTTCAGTTTTCATGAGTTTGTAAGCTTTCTGCTGTTTCTATTGTTTTTTTCATATATTGTTTAAAATGCACTGTGGTCTGATAGGATGCAAGGAGTAATTTCAGTTTTCTTATATCAGTTGAGACTTGCTTTGTATCTGAATATATGGTCAATTTTGGAGAAAGTTCCATGAGTTACAGAGAAGAAGGTATATTCTTTTGTTCTGGGGTGAAGTATTCTATAAATTTCTGTTAGTCCCATTGGTTTATAGTGTTATTATCTCCAGCACCTCTCTGCTTAGTTTTTGTATGGATGGCTTTTCTGTTGGTGAGAATGGGGTACTGAATTCTCCCACCAACAGTTTCTGATGGTCATTATATGATCTAGACTATAATAGTATTTCTTTTAAAATATGGGTACAATGTGTTTAGGGAATAGATGTTATAAAATGAAATGCCATCTTAGTAGGTTGTTTTTACTTTGATGAGTATGTGGTGTTCTTTCTTGCCTTTTCTAATTATTCTTTGGTGTCTGTTTTGTTTGATTTTAGAATGTAATTTTAGAATTACAACATCTTGCTTCTTAAGTCCATCAGAATATCCTTTTCCAATGCTTTCTCTGAGTTGATGTCTATCCTTATATTGAGTTGTGTCTCTTGAATGTGGCAGAAGAATGTATTTTGTTTTCTTTTCATCTTTTCTGTCAGTCTGTGTCTTTCTTTGGAGAATTGAGACCATTTATACTGACATATATCAATGACCAATGATTGTTGATTCCTGTTGTTTTATTGTTGTTTGTGGTGTTAGTAGTGTTTGTATTTATGTACATTTGTGTGTGTGTGCTTCCATTCTTTTGATTTTGCTGGTATGAGATCATTTATCCCCTATGTTTTGAGGATGTAGTAACTTCCTTAGGTTAAATGCTTCCTCCTACTATCTTTTGTAGAGCTCAATGTGTAGATGGATATTGCTTGAATCTGTATTTATTATGGAATATCTTATTTTCTCCATATAATGGTGATTGAAAGTTTTATTGTCTATAATAGTCTGAGCTTGCATCTGTGATCTCTTAGAGTTTGCAGCACAACTCTCCAGGCCCTTCTAGCTTTTAGGTTCTCCATTGAAATGTTGGATGTAATTCAAATAGGTCTGTCTTTATATTTACTTGGTTTTTACTCCTTGCAGCTTCTTAATATTCTTTTGGAGATTGTTGTCATTGTTGTTGTTGTTCATTTAGAGATTTTGTCCATTTAGAGTTTTATTATGTGCCAAGTGGGTTTTCTTTTTGGTACAATATATTGGATAATCTGTATGCTTGTTGTATCATTATAGGCATCTCCTTTAAGCTAAAAAAATCTTCTAGATTTTTTTGAAAATATTTTCTGACTTTGATCTTGGATTCTTCTTCCTGTATTCCTAATTTCCTTTTTTTTTCTTCTTTTTTTTTGAGCAGTTTTATATGATTTTATACATTATCGTTCAAAAATACACTATCAATTTATTGTAACAATTTCTACCTTAAAACAAAATTGTCTTATGAGATAGCTTTGATAAAGTTATTTTCATTGTCCTTCTTTTTTTTCCAGTTTATTTATTTTTTATTAAAAATTGCCATCTCCTCCCCTCCTCCTCCCCCTTCCCTCCCCTCCCCTCCACCCACACCCCCACTCCCTCCCTCTCAAGGACAACGGCAATGAATGTGAACTCTACAGCATGGACGGGCTCACTGTGAGCCTTAACCTTCACCTGGCAATGGATGGAGATAGAGACAGAGCCCCACATTGGAGCACCGGACTGAGCTCCCAAAGTTCTGATGAGGAGCAGATGGAGAGAGATCATGAGAAAGTCAGAACCATGAGGGACGCGTTCACCCACTGAGACGGCAGGACAGAACTAATGGGAGACCACGAAGTCCACTTGGAATGGGACTGATGGAACATGCGACCAAATCGGACTCTCTGAGGGTGGCTGATGGTGGAGGCTGACCGAGGAGCCAAGGACAATGGCGATGGGCTTGGTCTCTACGACATGGACGGGCTCTGTGTGAGCCTTGTCAGTTCGGTTGCTCACCTTCCTGGACCTGGGGGGAGTTGGGAGGACCTTGGTCTCAACATAGTGTAGAGAACCCTAATTTCCTTAGATTTGGTATTTTCATAGTGTCCCCGATTTCCTGGGTGGTTTGTATTTTAGATTTGTCATTTAATTTGTTGTAAATATCCATTTCTTTTATCATATTTTCATTGCCTGAGTTTCTCTCTTTCATCTCTTGTGTTCTGTTGGTGACACTTGCCTCTGAGCTCCTCCACAAATTTCTAATATTTGTTTTCCTAGAATTCCATCATTTGGGATATTCTTTATTGATTCTTTTTCCTTTTTCAAGTCTATAACAGTTTTATTTGTTTCCATCTATTTGTATTATACTGGATATCATTAAGGATTAATTTTCTCCCTAAGAACTTCTATCATCTTCATGTAGACAGTTTCAAGGTCTTTTCCTTGTACTTCCTCTATCCTGGAATGTTTTCTGGGCTGCTCAGTCGCTCTTTGCAGAGACTGCCTGCTGCCATTGGAAACTGGGATAATGGGTGGATTGAGGGAAGGAAAATTGGAAGAGAAGATCTTCATGATTCATCTGGGAGTGAGACAGAAAGGAAAGAGGAAGCACAGCACATCTTTCTGCTACAGAATTGAGGAATTGAGGATGAGCGTATGGGGGTGGGTTCTGGGACCAGAGAAGAAAGAGAACTGATGGTCTTCAATCAGTGTATCTGGTACCCTGGAAGGGTTGGTCTTTGGATTACCAATGCTGCCTGCTAGAGTTGGGTGTTGAAGTAAAACAACATGATGAAATAGGGAAGTGAGGAGGGGAAAACCCATGCTATACACAGGAGATGGGTACATACTGGAGTGCAAGGCTGCAGCAGTTTTTCTGTTGCAGAGCTAAGGGTGAGACTGAGAGATTAGAAATTTGTGGAGGAGCTCAGAGGCAAGTGTCACCAACAGATCACAAAAGATGAAAGAGAGAAACTCAGGCAATGGAAATATAATAAAAGAAATCTATATTTACAACAAATTAAATGACAAATCTAAATCCAGAGGAACAAAGGGAGAGTTGAAGATACGCAGTCAGTCAACCTCGTTTCCTGGGAGGAGTGGTTTCTGGGTTAACAAGGGATGCCTGCTGGATTTGGGGACTGTGATAAAGCAATGAAGGGGTGATGGAAGTTAGGAGGGGAGGTCTAGTGGATCTTTAGTGGATGTATGGGAGTTGTAGAGAAAGAAGGCTGAAGCAGGCCTTCCTTAACTGAAGAATTGACAAGTTAAGAGTTGTTTGTATCTTGCTCCTTTCTCTGATCTTTCAACATTTGCCCAGATATCTGACTCTGGGTTTTTACTACAAGACCAATTAAAACTCAAGCAACAAACTACAACTCCTAATCCTGGGAACTTATCTGACTCAATAGAAACAATTACGTATATATGAGAAAAGACTTGGAACATTAACCGTGTCTCATAGTTCTGGAAAGGAGAGTAAGGCATGCCTAATCAGAATATGGAATAAAGCCTCAGGAATATACATAGTGACAACTGTTGAGAGTAAGTTCCCTAGATGCCAAGCATATGGAATCAGTGACTGAACCTAGTGTGATCCAATGGAAAAAAAATTGAATGTAAAATATGGAATGGAAAAGTTCATATTCACCATACATAAAAGCTTATATTGGTTGAATAAAAGAGTGCCTTATCAAAGTCTCTTTTCCAAACAGATTGAGACATGGGACCCTCTTGTAGAAAAAGCAGGTGTATAAAAGCATATCCTGTTGACATGAGAGAATTGTTTGGATTTGAATATTGCTGTACTCAAAGCATTGTACCCATGTCTATTACTTTTTTTTTTACTTTGCAATCAAAGGTAGCTGCCAGCTGACATAGGTGCTACAAGGGAAGGGTGTGTTTGGCACAATATTTAGTTAAGCCTGCAAAAATGCTGAACTCTGTGTCTAGAATATGTTAACTATGAGTTGCAAAAGAAAGGGAAACAATGAGGGATATCATGATGATTGCAATGTATTCCTTAAAATATGATGTATTCATTAAAAGTCAAAATAGGAGCCAATACTAAAGTTTCATATAACCCTGGTATGAAAAAAATTTGAAAAAGTATAAATAAAGAGAGTTCATGCTATTTGGTACCATTTAAGTGCAGTCCACTTGGTGGTCAAAATTTTTCCTTGGGCTGCACCCCATTTCCACCTCAGGACCTGAACCTGAGCTGAGGCTATATCCTGGAAGTCCACACTTAAATTACCTGTTTCTCTGGCTTGCTCAGATGGGGTTCGCAGGGAATGCCTGCTTATGTTGGAGGTTGCAATAATGGGATGATTTTGGAGAGAAAAGGTTGAAAAAGAGTTTTGAAATATGTTAGGGACAGGATAAGAGAAGACAGAGAGACAGCAGAAGGTGTTTTGCTGAAAAGCTGAAGATGAGACTTGGGGGATTGGATGGGAGGAGTAAAAGCAGAAGTGAACATGTGGACAAAGAATTTTTATGCATAAATTAATTAATCTTTCTCTATAAAAGGAAAAAAGCATTCATTTTTAATAAAGTGCTTTCTAATATCCTTCATTAGTGTTTTCCCTGCATTTCTACATGTTTCAGCATGATTCATCATGAATGCTCAGGTTTCTACTGTGATCACACAATCTTTTTTCTATTGTGATCACACACCCTGATTTCTGTTGTGATTTTGTATAAAATTATTTTTCAATTAACTTTAATGTAAATATTAATTAGAATGTATGCATTTGCTAAATCTATAATATTTCTAATAGTGGATGCTAATTTTAAAAACTCTACTCTCAGATGTCCTGAGAAAATGATTTTTCATGGTAGTATTGACTATTTTTACTCTTTGTTTTATTCTTTGTGATGTTTTATTTCTCAGGCTGAATTTGAACTAAAAAACTCATGCCTTCTTTAGCCCCTGGGATAACAGGCACATGAACACATGCTACCATTCTTAGTTTTCCATCTTCTTCTGTTTCTAATTTGAAAATTACTGTCTTCAGCAACAATATTAGCTCAAAAAAATCAGGAGTCCTCCTATATACAAAAAATAAAGAGTCTGAGAAAGAACTCCGAGAAACATCACAAATAATACAAAGTATCATGCAGTAACTCTAATCAAGCAAATGAATGACCTGTATGACAAGAATTTTAAGTCTTTGAAAAAAGAAGAAGATATCAGAAAATGAAAAACTCTCCAATGCTCTTAGGTAGGAGCAAATAATAAAATGGCAGTCTTAAAAAAGAAATCTACAGAGTCAATGCAATTCCCATCAAAATTTAAATACAATTTTTCACAAACCTCCAAAGAACAATATTCAATTTTATAGGGAAAAACCCAGGAGAGCTAAAAAAAATATATATCATAAAGGAACTTTGGAGGTATCATTCCTTCTTTCAAACTTGACTGTAGAGCTTTATCAAGAGAAACAGATTGGTATTGGCATAACAACACACATATATTAATGGAATAGAATCAAAGACCCCGACAGGTCTTTGATTCACTTGGACTTGAGTTTTGTACATGGCAATAGATACACAGTTTTAGCTTTTTCATCAAATCCAGGTGTGCATAGCTTTTTGGATTAATGTTATTGGATGAAGTTTCTATGATGGCAACTGATCTTTCCCTGTAATCAGATTAGTGACTCTCCAAGTTGCCATCATAGAACCTTCATCCAATAACTGATGGAAGCAGATGCAGATCCATAGCCAAGCATTATGCTGAGATCTATGAGTACAGTCAAAGAAATAGAGGAGGGATTTTATGAGCAAGGGGGTGGTGGAGGGTCAAGATTATGACAGTGAAAACCCACAGATAATCTGACCCAAGCTTGTGGGAGCTCACAAACCCTAGACCAACTCCTAGGGAGTCTGCATGTGGCTGAATTAGTCCCTTTGCATATGGGTAACAGCTGTGTGGCTTTGCCTATTTGTGGGTTCCCTGGCTGAACGAACAGGAATTATTCCTTGTGCATGAGTTGGCTTTTTGGAGCCAATTCCATATGGTGGGGTGTCTTGCTGAGCCCTGATGCAAGGGTGAGGGGCTTGGTCCTGCTTCAACTTGATGTTCCAGGCTTTGTTGACTCCCCATGAGAGGAGTATATGGGGCTGGGTTGGGAGCAAGGTAGGAGGGGAGTGGGAGGAGAGGAAAGAAAGAGAATTATTGTTGGTATGTAAAATGAATACAAAATTTAAAATTAAAAAGTTATAATCTAGTGAAATTATATGTGCATATGTATGTATGTATGTATGTATGTATGTATATGTATACATACACAAAAGCACTTAGAACCCAAACTGAGAGCCCCCTTCCATGCTACATTTTAATGAAGATGATAAAAATACAAAGATAAGAAACAATAATAATATGTGTAAGGGGAGAACACCAATTCACCTACAATGGCACACAGAATAATGTATCTATCATCAGCAGCCCTAAAATTATAAAAGCATGAGAAAAGTTTAGTTCAAGTCCTGAAAGTAAGTACCAACTAATATTCCTAAGTCCAGCAAAGCTATATTACTATTATTATAATTATTATTATATTAACTAAAATATAATTATAGCCAAGCGGTTGTGGCACATGGCTTTAATCTTGTATCTCGGGAGGCAGAGGCTGGTAAATCTCTGTGAGTTTGAGGTCAGCCTGGTCTACAAGAGCTAGTTCCAGGACAGGCTAAAGCTACAGAGAAACTCTGTCTCAAAAAAAAAATGTATATATAATTATATTATTTCCCACTAATGTACTCCCTCAAATGTCTCTCATACGTATACCACTCAAATGCATAGCCTCTTATTCTTTAATTATTACTGTTAACTATATTGTATATAAGCCAATAAATATATAAATTTAACAATGGAGTCTGTTTAGTATCTCTTTTTTATTTTTAGTTGCCAGAAATCCCAGCTAACTCTCCAAAAACCATGTCTGCCTGAACCATGCTTCCCACTGCTACCATGCTTCCCACTATGATATAATGACTAAACTTCTGAGCTGTAAGATAGTCCCAGTTAAATGTTTTTCTTTTTTGGAAAAAATAACTTATATTAGAAAGAAATGGTCTCCAATATTTGGGTAGAGATATTCCCATGAGAGAGTAAATTTCTCCTATTCATACAATTCCTATTAAAAGTTCCTAAAAATGTTAAAAGTTCCAGAACTTTTATAAAATGGAGAACTTTCAAAGGCTGCAGGCATAAGTAAACAACTAAAACATTTTCTACCTGTTAACAATGCTTATTTGCCTTATTAGCTGTATTTATCATGTTAAATAGGTTTTTATTAAAATAAAATATTATTTCTAATCTGCACAGTAATTTTCTGCATTTGTGTCACATAATATGACATTTTAATACAAGTATGTAATGAAAAATGACTACTTCATAGTGTTTGGCTTGTCACTTCAGACACATATCTTTTATTGGTGTTGATAATATTCAAAGTTCTGACAACATAACTTATGAAACATTCACCTATCGGCTTTCAATTATAGTTATCACATGGTAATGTCAAATATTAAAAATTCATTTACCTCCCTCTATTATCTATTTTTCTTCTTTCTCTCACTACCTGCCATATTTTCAAGTTCTGGCAACTACTATTCTGGTTTTTTGCTTCACTGAGGCATTTACCTTCCATATATTTTATTGAGAATGTATTTTTTAATCATTCTGTTACTGTTGTCTAATTTAATATTGCTCACATTTCCATCAATAATGCTTAAAATAATACAATTTTATTTTCTATAGCTAAATAATATTCCAACAATCTAATATTTTGGATATTCAATTAAATTTGTTTCAACAATAAAGAATATGCAAGAGCTGATAACTATAATGTTAATTTTAGAACACACTCATACTCATATACTCACACACTTGTATACATGAATGCATGCACTCACATGGGCAGAAATGGATAGCTTGATCATACAAAAGTTCCATTTCCAGGTGTTGAAGAAACTACAGACTAATCTTCAAGGTGAACTAATTTATATTTTTACTAACACAGCATATCCTCTTTCTAATGAGTTTGCATGGTTTGTGATTTTATTATTAAGGATATCTGTTTATGTGGTAGGCACTGTTTCTGTTTTCTTTATTATATAAATATAAAACTTAGTTTGCTTGAGCACCAGTGTACCCAGGCAAACTTTGACACTCCTCTACATTTTCCACATATACACTTGGTCAAGCAACAAATATGGAATAATTTGTCTGAATGAGTACAGTGTGGATCTCATTGTGTTAGGAGATGGACACTTTTTTTCCAGCCTTTTTCTTGTTTTTGTCTTGAAATTTGTTGATGATTCAGAGTTACAGACAACACTCTATTTTAGTGAATATGTTTCCACAAAAAAAGACCACAAGGATGATATCTGGAATGACCTCTGATATTTGTGTGACTCTTAATTTGCGTTCCACTTTCATTAGTTTTCACTTGCTTTTATTTGAGAAGAGGCCAGCGTGGTCTACAGAGTGAGGTCCAGAAAAAACAGTGCTGTTAACCAGAGAAAGCCTATATCAAAAAACCCAAAAAGTAATATTTTATACAAGATGTATTAAAAATAATCAATCTTCTTTCAACCTTTCATTCTAAAAGAGATTAAAGATTTCTCTTGGAACAGATAAGAATAATCTTAGAAATACATTAGATGTATCACCTGTGTTACAGCTAGAGGGTTATTGTTTCTCCATATCATTTACTTTATTGAGATTATACGTTGTTGCGATGTTTTTAATTCAGTTAATTGAGGTGTAAAATTCCATTTTAAATGTGGGGGCAGGATTTTATGAGCTGGATCCTGAACTGAATGAGTTGAATATTGGCATAGAAGCATTAAAATTCATTGCTCTCTACTCTTAAGGAAGCACGTGACATAACTAAGCACTTAAAATTTCCTTCTGCCTTGACTTCTCCATAGTGAAGGACTGTACACTGGAATTGTGAACTCTTTCTTCTTAAAAATAATAAAACCAACTAGAGGAAGAGGTTAGTAGTGTCTAAGTTACCAGCTGGACAGCCCTGCTCTGGGGGCTCTAGTCCCACTGGGCACACCCTGTCCCTGTCTCCACCTACTGCACCCAACAGCAGCCAGATAGCAGCATCCTTCCTACCCATCCCTATCATCCCCTGCTGCATAAAAGCCACCTGAGCCACAGGCCCCACTTGTAACCATTGGAGGAAGACATGGTAAATGGCAGTATAAGAATAAATTCAACAACATAAAGAACAATATGGCAGCAAACTAGAATTCCTACAATTAGAAGACCTGAACATCCCAATGCAGATGAAGCAGAAGAAAATGACCTTAAAAATAACTTATGGCAATTATAAAGGCCCTTAAAGATGAAATAAATAATTTCTTTAAAGAAATTAATGAAAAGACAAACAGAAAATATGAAGAAACCAATAAATCCTTTTTAAAAGAGCCAAGGAAACCAAGAAACAAATGAAGTAAACAGTTCAGGATTTGAAAATTGAAATAGGGGCAATAAGAAAAACACAAACTGAGAGAATTGTGGAAATGGAAAAATCTGGGAAAACAATAAAGAATTACAAATGCAAGCATCATAACCAACAGAACACAAGAGATGGAAGAGAGAATATCAGGTGTTAAAGATACAATAAAGGATATAGATATATCAGCTAAAGAAAATGTTAAATCCAACAAATTCTTGAGACAAAACATTCAGTAAATCTGGGACATCAACAAACTAAGAATAATGGGGATAGAAGGAGAAGAATTCCAGCTCAAAGACACAGAAAATATACTCAGTGGAATCATAGAAAAAAACTTTTCTAACCTTCTCAACCTAAGGAAGGATAGGACTATGAAGGTACAAGACACTTACAATACACCAAATAATCCATACCAAAAAAGTCCCATCACCATATAATAATCAAAACACTGAACATAAGAAATAAGAAATTAAGCACATGAAAGGAAAAAGAACGAGTCACATTTAAAGACAGACCTATCAGAATTACACCTAACTTCCCAGGAAATTCTGTAAGCTAGAAGGTACTGGACAGATGCTCTGCAGACCTAGGAGACCATGGTTACCAGCCCAGACTACTGTACCTCAAATATTTCAGTTGCCACAGATGGAAAAAATAAGGTATCCCATTACAAAACCAGATTTTAAACAATACCTATCTACAAATCCAGACCTACAGAAAATACTAGAAGGAAAACTAAAACCCAAGGAAGTTAACTGCACCCACAAAAACACAGGTGATAGATAACTTCACAGAAGCAATCTCCAAAGAATGGAAACACACAAATACTACCACCACAAAAAGATAAAACCAAAAATGACAAGAGTTAACAATCGCCTTAAAAAAAATACTCAGATGCCTCTTAAATGACATGGGCTAACAGAATGGGTACAAAAACAGAACCCATCCTTCTGCTACATACAAGAAACCCATCATTAAAATTTTTCTGTGATTTAGTGCCAATAGCATATTCATTTTCTTTGTAACTTTTTTTATTGAGTATTGAATTCATTTTTTTGTATTGAAAAACATTCACCATATATATGTAATCATGTAACAGGGACTTTGCTAAATAATCACTTACTATATTTGGGGCTTGTAGATCTCTGAAACAGGATAAAAATCTTCATTTCATGTCTGTCTCCTTTTTTAAAAGCTAGGTCAGTTTTCACCTACTGTTCAGCCATGTAATTATGTCAGTCTTTCAAGGAATGTTCAGTTAAACCTGAAAACCCTCTCTTCTGAACTGAAGACACCAATGTAATACTAGCATGGCCTTTGCCAAAACTTTGACAAAGACCCAGTATGGGCCATGTTTTATTTGTTTCTGCATGTGAGTCGTTTTGTAGGATTTGACTTGATAGCTTAATAAGTTAATGAAGATTTACTATGGTTTGTTAGTATAAAAGCAATGCTGTCATCCATTTGGTCAACAGTAACAAACTGCAATATGAATGGGATCATAGAGTTTTGGAGTCTTAACAGTTGACAACCACGAACTGTCAGTTTCTAGGTTTCGTGTCGATTTCATAGATGTCTTCTTCTCAATGTTGCCTCATAACAACAAGGCAGCCTTCTGTGTCCTCTTTCACAAGACCACTAATTCCGTTTGCTGTGGTATTGTTTTCACAAATGAAATATCCATGAGTGTATCTATCACCAACCCACCAAGTCTTACAGTAATTAGATCTGAAAGTACAGGCCAGGGTGTAGCGGCGGTCGGAGGAATTTGGAAATTGGAAATAACCGAAAATAGTCCTTTTAGAATAAATCAGTTTTAATAAAAGGAGAATAAGGGAACTTACAGAGCCAAGGGTCCAGCGAAGCAGAGGGTGACGCGGGGAAAAAACAGGGGCTCCCTCCGGGACCCGGTTCTTTTTAAAGGTACCCTTCTCCCCTGGGGCAGCCACGCCCCTGAACGCAGGGATTGGGCCAGCTGCCCCAACATCTCCCCCTTTTGTCTAAATAAGGCAGATTCAGAAACCAAATACAACTATATACAATGGGAATAGATCATATAAAATTACAAGAAGTAAACAATATTAGGCGAGGAACATATAACAAAAATTTTACTAATCATTCTACTTTAGGAAGTCTAAATAATGTAGAAGGTAGCTACAATTATGGGTATGATGCAGGCCTCAATGAAATCAGAGTGTATGAAATGCTGCTGTACCAACATGCAATAATTTCCTAGTTATTGCATAAATTTTTCATTATTACTTTAAACCACTAGTTTTAAAGTTGTGGTAACTAGTCATAAATAATATCAGGAGTATTCTAGGAGTAGTGTTAGACTGTTTTAATTAAGAATATGATGAAACTGGAAATATGAAGGAAAGAGATGATATAAAATAAATACAATTTTCAGAAGGTTTAAAGACAAGACAATTTTTTCAGCAGATCCTTTATTATTCAAGGGAGAAAAAATAAAATATAGCAGAAAAAATAAAAGATAGAGAAAATTTCAAGGGGAAAATCAGACAACTACATAAAGAATCATGATGCAGTTTATTAACCTAACATATGATTGGAAACAACACACGTTATCATATTAATTTTCATTTTACAAGTAACAGCAATAGTTTTTATACATCTGCCACTAAAAGAGATTATAGCAGGGCACTCATTTTCACAAGCCTACACTAACCTGAGCCAGTATGATGCTCCTTCATCTGCTTGGTAGAGATTCTGGTGTAAACTGAACATCTCCAGAGAACTCACTTAGTATTGAACTCAGGAGCCAATGAGAATGAAAGTGGAAGAATTATTTGTAATTATGAAAGTAGCAATCCTCAAAATTTGAACTTATTACACAATGGTTATTTATTCGGTCTACTCATTTAAAATAAGAGTGTTTGTTGAATTCTGACAACCTCTCTTATACATTGTTTTTCATTTCACCTGGGCAAGCCCACCCTCTGATGACTGGAAGTATTGGAATTGACATTATGATGCTAAATATTGCTGGTCCAGGTGGGGCTGGAAGTTTGTGCTTCGGCATGAGTTGGGACTCTTGTTTGTTTGCTTTTAAGCAGTATCTCATCAGAAGACAGGATGGTTTGGAATGAACTATGTGGACCAGACTGACCTCTAACTAACTGACATCTTCCTCTATCTTCCTAGCGCTGAGATTAAAAGTATGTGGCAAGATGCTTGGCTTGGAAACTGCTTTTAAAAGCAAATATATCTAGAGATAGAAACTATAAGTTATCTCATTTCCCAAGTTCTAAATACAGAACGTAGAAGAATATCATTTCTATTGAATTTTGTTTAGGCAAGAAACACAAATTAAAACTTGGGATAGGATTATTGGGAAACATAAACATAATACCAGAAGGTTAAAGGATGGTTACACTTCTGTTAAAAAGATAACATTACTACAATTGTGGCCAAATTACAGATGTAGCCTTAGTTGCACACACCAATGTAATTTGGCCACAAAAAAAAAAAATCAAGAGAATTTTCACGGAAACACAAATTAAAACTATTTTGAGATTTTATTGTATACTTTTTTGTAGCTAAAAAAATAAAAGATGACAAATATTGTCATGGGTGTGGTAAAATGGAATACTTATTCATTGCTGGTGGTAGTGTAAACTGTTGAAAGCACTATTGAAATTAATGTGGTTGTTTCTCAAAAGACTAAAAAGAGATCTATCACATGGTCCAGTAATAATACTCTAGGGCATTGTAGCACTTTAAATGTAATTGTCCCCACCCATAATCTCATAGGGAGTGGTACTATTATATGTTCTGATTTTTGTTGGAGTAGGTATGGTCTGGTTGAAGGAAGTATGTCACTTTGAAGGTAGACTTTGAGGTCTCCTATGCTCAGTACAATCTCAGTTCACTTTCTGTTTCCTGTGAATCACGATGTAGAACTCTCAGTTCCTTCTCCAACACCATGTCTCCCTACATGCCACCATGTCTCAATAATGAACTAAACCTCTGAAAATGTCAGCCACCCAAATTAAATGATTCCCTTTATGAGAGTTGTCATGGTAATAGTGTCCCTGTATGGCAATAGAAATCCTAACTAAGACAGAAATATGTTCAATAAAGTCTATATCCTGTCCTAGATACCTGCTTGTCAATGTTCAGTTTTGTTCCCTTTGAAACATCTAGAAAAATAAAAAAGTCTAGATGGCCATCAACTGATAAATGAATAATGAATATGTGGCACTTTTAAACATTGAAATCTTATTCAGCATTTGAGGAAAACCAAATTATGGAATTTCCCAGTAAACAGATGGAATTGGAAAAAATCATTTTTAGATAATCAAGACTAAAGGTGTTTTCTCATTTGTAGATGACAGCTCTCAATCTTTAGCTATGTGTGTTATAATTAAAATACCCTTAGAAGGTCAGAAAGCTAGTTAAGTAACCAAGTGGGGAGAAGTTCAATGTCATGGAAAAAGAATTTATTGGTACAGTAGCAGGAATTTTTGGACTGCTAGCCCACAAAACATAACAGAGACAGAATAATTATGAAAGCTTGGCCTTAGCTTAGGCTTCTTTCTATCTAGACCTTCTAAGTTAAATTAACCTGCTTCTGTTAATCTATTCACTTTCATGTGGGTCATGGCTTTTAACTCTCTTTCTATATGTTTGCTTTCTCTGCATCTGGCTGGTGACTCCACATTTCTTCTTTTCTAGATTTCTCTTTCCTCCGAAGGCCCACCCAACCTCTGTCTGTCTAACTATTGTTCATGCAGCTATTTATTTAACTCATAGGGACACATCTTCTCAAAGGAAACATTTGCTTTTTATGCTTTTGCAAAAAATCAACAATTGAAAGAAACTCAAATGCTTAGTTACTAAATTGTGACATTTTACACATTTGTGGGGAGTAGCAATAATAGTATGTCTCTTCAAGGATTGCTTAGATTTTGAAGGAATCCTTAGCTTTTTGTTCTCTGTGGAAACAAAAGCATTACCTCTCCCCCAATCCAACATAATGTCTGAATTCCATTTTTTAATCCAAAATATCCCTAAAGTATATAGGTTGGTTTAATTTAGCATAATCTGATGTCTCAGAAGCTGTTATTCTCTATTCATTAGCATTGAAAAATTTCAAAGTCCACAAAAACTATACAGAATAGAAATGCCCTTTGTATTCCCCATATTTACATGACTTTTTAAAAATATTATTTCACTCTCTCTTTAAAGACTTTGCTTTATTATTTTTAAACTATTTTTATGTGACTGTCTATACCCATTTTAGTTTAAAGCCTATACACATTTTGGGTTATTTTTGTTAAAAATACTACTGAGCACCTATATAGCATTCTCTTACCATCTGAAACAAATCATGTCAGTCAACATGTGGCTCAGACTAGCACATGGCTCTGGTTCATGTCACTGGCAGCTGGCTCCAGCCAGTAGACATTGGTAGCCACACCTCTGTATGTCTAACATCAGCCCTACTGAGAGACTACAGGACTAGAAAGGCATATCTGTCTGCTTGTCCATGACTTTTCTCAGCTTTCTCATGTTCTGTGTTTGGATATGTTGAACACCCTTTGTAACAATTTTTGTCTTTGGGCTGCCAGCTCATAAAAAAGATGGGACTCTGTTAGTTATGAAAGTTCAGCCTATAACTTAGGCTTTGCAGTAGCTTTATAATGTAAATTAACCCATTTATATTAATCTACTTTATGTCTCCTGGCCTTTGAATCCCTTCTCCACCTTGTGCCTTGTGTTTCCTTTCTGTCTCCTTTAACGTCTCTCTTGCACCTAGATTCATCTCCCGTTCCTCTCTCTCTCTGCCTGGGAGTCCCACCTAACCACCTTCTTCCTAGCTATTGGCCCTTCAACTCTTTTTAAATCCATCAGAAGACACCATGGCAAAGGAATTTCTTCACAGTGTACAAAATGTTTATTCTACAACATTATTCAAAGGATTAAAGCAAAATCATGATACAGCTTGAATGGAAATGGGATATGAGGGCTAAAAGTATGGGGAGGAATAACCAACAAAAAGACATTACCAAAAAATTATACAGGAACCCCCTCTGTAAAAGCTTCCTGAAATATGACCATACACATAGAAAAAGAGTTTAAATGCTGTTTCTCAAGAGTATGGCCTTAATGCCCCTTTCAAATACCACAGAATAACAAAAATCCAAATGCCAGGAATAGGTTACCTCATTTGAAGCTATTATCCAGCAAAGTCCCATAGACTCCCCAAACATGTAAGAAAGTTTTTATATTCTTGGTAACCCTACAGATCTTTATAGTATGGCCATGTTGTTAAAGGCACTATACACTGAATCATAGAAGATGTGGAAATCACATTGGTACAGAAATGTGACCTTAATCTCTTTGGGTAGCTTTCATAATGAATGAAGTCATTCTCCCAGACTAGAAAATGAATAACCTTTGTCACCTAGCTATGAACCTTGCAAACTATATCAATGGCATTTTTAACAAGACATGCCATCTGGGCTTAATTGGGCACAAATGATATGTGAGTAACCAGTCACTTTCTAATTGGATTTCAGTCTAACTCACAAGTCAGTCCATAGATATGTGGTGGGATAGGTCATAGGGCTAGGAGAGAACTTGCTACTATTTCTCTGATAAAGGAACATAGTATTTAACTGCATTGGATAGGCTTATCCTTATATCTATAGATTACTATGTATCTCAGATCTCATCTCTGAAGCTTTTTCCCCCAAGGGTTGCTGATTAACAGAGACGCAACTGATCAAGGTACAGTAAATAAGACATTTAGTAAGGCTCAGCTGAGATTTACCTTTCCGGTATGTCTTGCTAACTCTCTGGCTGGCTGGTGACTTCTCTGAGTCTGCCCTTCTTCCCAGTATCCTCCTAGTCTCTGTCTTCTGTCCAATCTCTTCCTGATGAGTTATAGATCAGTCAAATCTTTATTAACTAATGAGAGTGATACATATTTACAATGTACAGAAGGATTATTCCACAGAAGACCTCCTTTCCCCAAGATGCAAAAATTATTTGGAAAGAGGAGGAAGAATGACTTTAAGGCACAGTTGGCAAATAATGACAAGGAAACAGTGTTTTCAGGACATAGCAAGGTAGATGTTCATATGGATTCATAGCAGTTGAGATAGCATGCACAATTACTGTGCAAGCCCAGGCAGAAAAAATCCAGCATGGAGAGGTGAGGTGGACACTAACTTTCACTTCTAGCTGAGGAACCATTTGTAGTTTGTAGGTGCCGGGGGAAGAGTCAGTTTTTTTTTTTTTTTTTTTTTTTTTTTTTTGTTGAGGCCACTGATGTATGACCACCCTCCCATAAAGGGAGCACATGTAAGAGTACACAGGCAACACAAACAATACTTTATGGATTAAAAGCAAGCAAAACCTGGTAGCAAAGATGAGTGGGAAAGAAAGGGAGAATGATTGTGGGAGGAGTGGTAGAAAAGTACAACTATGATCAAAATAAATTGTATGAACTCACAATCAAATAAAAATGATCCAAAATAAAATAAGTTATTCATACTAAACCTTGCACTTACAGGGAAATCTATTAAAAATAGAAGGTGGTAATAATAAGTAATTAAATATACCCTCCTGAGGCCATGAGCTAGAGACCTCTGCAGGACCAGACTCCCATCAGTAACCTCTGAGGGTGCAGACCTGAGCCAGAAACCTTTGCCAAAGCAGGCCTCAGTTCATGACACCTGTCTGAGCAGGCTCAATGCAGCAACCTCAGCAGGAGGAACACCAAGCAAGCAATCTCATCAGTACCAGGCCAAAATGACCTCCCAAATTGCAGTAAACACCTCAAGAGTGCTCAGCGATATCCAGGAATACCAAGTGACCTCAGGGGTGACTGGAACCATGGCTTTGACAGTGCCTTGAGGAACAATGGGCCATGGATCCACTGGAACCTGGAAGATTGATCATTAGAGACACAACCCCAGCTACACCAATCAGAAGAGAAGATGGGTAGACGAGGTAATAACACACCTCAAATGCACAAACAACACAACACCAAAAGAAAAAAAACTAGTGGCCTTACTACAGTAAGGCTTGAACATCAAAGTATAGACGAAGCAGAAAAAAGTGACCTAAAAATAACTTTAGGAGAATGTTTGAGACCTTTAAAGAGGAAATGAAAAAAATGTCTCAAAAATGGGAGAAAAAGCAAGCAAAAATTTAAAGAAATACCTTAAAGAAAACAAAAAAAAAGCAATCAAACAGATGGAAGAAACAGTTCAAGACTTGAAAATTGAAATAGAGACAATAAAGAAACCATAAAGTAAGGGAATTATAGAAACAGAAATTATAAGAAAATGATCAGGAACCACAAATGCAAGCATAAACAGCAGAATACAAGAGATGGAAGTAATAATCTCAAGATACAAAAGAGGAAATAGACTCATCAGTCAATGAAACCATTAAATCTAAAAAAAGGTTAACATAAAATATCCAGGAAATATAGGACACCATGAAAAGACCAAACCTAAGAATAATGGGGATCGGAGGAAAAGAAATCAAACTCAAAAACAGAAAATATATTCAACAAAATTATGGAAGAAGCTTTCCCAACCTAAAGAAAGATATGCATATGAAGATACAAGAAGATTACAGAATATCAAATAGACTGGATCAAAAAAAATGTCCCCTCACCACATAATAATCAAAACACTAAACATACAGAATGAAGAAAGAATGCTAAGATCTGCAAAGGAAAAAGACCAAGTAACATTAAAGGTAGACTTTTGTGAATACACCTGACTTCTCAATGGAAACAATGAAAGCCAGAAGGTCTTGGTCAAATGTTATGCAGACATTATGAAAACATGGATGTCAGTCCCCACTATTATATCCAGCAAAACTTTCAATCACTATAGAGGCCAAAACAAGATATTCCATTTACAGACCAGATTTAGCCAATAATTAACCACAAAACCAGCCCTACACAAAGTACTAAAAGGAAGTTAGCTAAATCTACAAAAACACAGACAATAGATGTTCTCATAGCAACAAATCCCAAAGAAAGGAAAATATACACAATAACATCACCAACAATAAAAACTAAAATAACAGGAACTAGAAATCACTGGTCAATAATATACCATAATATAAATGGACTCAGTTCACCTATGAAAAGGCACAGGTTAACATGTTGGATACAAAAACAAAATTCATCCTTCTGCTGCATACAAGAAACACACCTCAAATCAAAGACAGGCATCACCTCAGAGTAAGGGTTGAGAAAAAAATTCCAATCAAAAGGACCTAAGAGACAAGCTGGTGTAGCTATCCTAATTTCTGACAGAATAGACTTCAAACTAAAATCAAACAAAAGCAACAAAGAAGGACATTTTATATTACTCACAGAAAAAAAAACCACCAAGAGGAAATCTGAATACTCAACATCTATGCCCCAAATACATGGGCACCCTCATATAGAAAAGAAGCACTTCTAAAGCTTAAGTCATACTTTAAACCCTACACACTAATAGTGGAAGACTTCAACCCTCCCCTCTCACCACTGGACAGGTCTGTCAAACAGAAAATTGACAGAGAAATAAGTGAATTAACAGATGTTATGACTCAAATGATCTTAACAGACATCTATAGAACATTCCATCCATACATAAAAGAATATACCTTCTCCTGAGCACCTCATGAAACTATCTCAAAAAATGATCGTGTGCTAGGTAACAAAGCAAACCTCAACAGATACAAAAATTTGGAATAACCCCATGTATCTTAATAGATCACATGGCTTAAATTTAGAATTCAACAGCAACACTGTGGCTTCTGGAAGTGAAATATGCCTATTATGTTCAGATTATACTCCTTCCTTAGCCCCTGCCCTCTAGCATGTACAAATTTTCATTCCCTCTTCCACAATAGACCTTGAATATTGGAGGGAGGATATGTAATATTATAGTGATTTTGCAAACAGTAAATACATTTTCTGCATTTTGATGAGTAATTCTGCATTAACCACCAATCATAAACCAAAGAAAGTTCTCAGTATGCCTGAGAGCTGCACTAATTTATAGATATAGAGATTGGAATTCAGAGATGAGTTTGTTACTACTGCCCTAACAAAGTAATGATAGTAATCTCACGTTTAGGGCATATGATTCTTCAACCATAAGTTCTTGGCCAAATTTACAGTATGAAGAGATATGCCATACAAATGCAGACATGCATTTTCCACTGTGGAACATGCTTTATATAAATATACCCCTAAAATCCATACCACTGTTACACCCACAGACATACATTGCAATACTAGTTGTCACTGTTGCTAGGTTTGACATTTGGTAACTGTTTTCCTCCAGAAACTTGCATAGGACATTCCACTACCATGAAAACTAACCATGACAAGGGGCTCTTCTTGTCTTACCAAGTTTGATTGCTTCACGTTCCCCAACAAATAATTGTGGAAACTGTCAGATTTCCAGTTTTCCCCCTTTCATTATCCTTCTCTTTCAAGAATCAAGGAAACACAAGCTTAATAAAATATATCATTTTTCTCTTCCATTTCTATATTTTAATCAAATGTTTAATTTAATCAGTCAGTGTTGTCAGATGATCTGCCTTTGTTTTTATTGTTATCTATTTTTTATTGTGAGTGACAATTTTTCTTTCAATTTTGTTGTAATTTGCTATCCCTGAACTATTAATTTATTTGATGGATTTTCCATCCTAAAGCTACATTATATTGTTGACTTCAATTTTCTGTAGGTATTAGTTATTTTGAATTAGCAAATATCACTGTTTAAATTATCATTTTATTTAAATTTTTAATACAGACATTTACTGGAAAAAGAATGTGGTTTTATTTATATTACTTTCATTTTTATTTACTTTGCTTCTTATTTTCAAGCTCAGATCAGTACCATGCATATTAGTATTGGAACTTCTCAACTATTTGACCTATTTTGTCATTGCAAAATATCTTTCATTCTATGTCCCCTGTTCTTGCGTCTACCTGAACTGTATTAATATTAGGACTCTAAGTTATTAATCTTTGCATTGTATTCTATATCCTAATTTTTACTTTGATATCTCTATAGCTTTTTTACATTATTATTTTCTTTAATTTCATACATGGGTACTGTATTTACTACATGCCCCCTCCTTTCCCATTTATTCCCCCAACCCCTTCCATGTCCCTGTTTAAATTAATGGGTGCTTTTTCATTAAATACATGTATATAAAGAGAGGTGGGGAGGGAGGAGGAGCAGAGAGAGGGAGGGGAAGGATAGAGGAAGGAAGGGTGGAAGGGTGGAAGGGAGGAAGGGGGACAGAGAATCAGAAAATCAATCTTACCCAGGATTAGATATTTAATTTGCAATCTAATAGCAAATGGCCATTCCTAAAACATATATATGACCAACACTAAATGGACTAAGCCCACTGTAGTTACATATTTGTTAAATTATACCTTCATATTTTAATGGGATTCTATACATACTATGAAGTGCTTTGGTTCTTATATACTGTGAATATCCATTGAAGTATTTGAACATGTTTATTTTATTTACTAGTGTTATTATTTTATACATATGAAAAGTATGAATGTGTTGCTTTTTAAATCTTTTCTAATTAGTGTCATGCTAATTGAAATCTTAAGAATTATTTGAACTTCCAGGATTTTGTGCTTAATATTTAATGGTTGTTTTGCCATTGCCAATATGTATCTTCTGTCTATCGATTAACAACAATAACAAGTAAATTCACAAACAAGGCACTATCTTTGATATTTTTCCATTATCTTCTTTTGCCATTTAATTTTGTTTCCAAATACTTTCATGGTGGTTCATGCAATCAAAACTATTTAAAGAAAGAAAAATAATAAAGCTTTTTAAAAATTTATCACGTTTCATTTCCTTCCCAATGTGTGTCATAATTTTTCTCTAGTATGTATAACCTCCTCTATCATTTCTTCTATTATCACTTGTAGGAAATAAATCATCACAGCTATTGTGTACCTAAGAAAGTATTTATTTCTGAGAATCCCAAGTGAACAATGTAGTTATGATAAAAAATTGCAGTAAAATATATTTGTACCTTTGAGGATAGAAAAGAGAGGAATGCAAAACAAATACAAAATTTATTTGCAGAACTGTAGGTTGATCCTGGACAGACAATAACTGTGTGGTAAATTAATGAGTGTGCCACAGACATGTCTGGCCCCTGCTATAGACTTTATAGGACTATATCTGTAGATGTCTGGGAATCTCTCTCTCTCTCTCTCTCTCTCTCTCTCTCTCTCTCTCTCTCTCTCTCTCTCCATATATATATATATATATATATATATATATATATATATATATATATAGTCTTTAGTAATGAACTGTTCTTTTCAATTATATAGTATAAAATGAATACAGTTTCATATTATATTTGCTATGGAGCAAAATTTTATATTGTTTTAAATCACTGATTTTATGTTTAACAATGATTTTTCTCTTAATTCATATTGTATACTGTTAATATAGCCCTGTTTTCACTTCTGGTTCAGAAAACACTGTTTACTATATTTCATTGTTTGAATCTCAACATTATGAATTTTTTTTCAAAATCAAACATTGCAATTCCCCTTTTTTCCTAATGAGTATACAATTAATTCCAGATACTTAACATGTGAACACCTACATGGTGAATTTACAGACTATGCTGTGGTCTATAAATGGAAAGTTATGTTTACTTTGCCCAGCTCCAGAGCTGTGTCTAAAGAGGACAAAATTTTCTGGAAAATAATATTTGCTGGTGGTAAGAGATTATAAAGTGTGAAAATACATTCTGATACACAGGAATATGCTATCACCATTATTGATTACATTTCATAATAAAAATATTATAAACCTAATGTCAAGGCAAGAACTTCATAGTCGCACTCAGCCTGAAGTACATGAGAACACAGACCATGACATGAGTCTGTTGGCTCTCACATGTATTTAGCAAGTTTTCCAACTCCTTCATTTTCACATTTTAAAATTAATTTTGTTTTTTCATTTTCACATTCATATATTCATTTTCAAATACATAAATCTATTTCATATGATCTTCAAATAATTCAAGGGCTTCAAAATGTTGTTTCTGTTATTTCCCAAGAGTATTCAAGGGTCACAAATGTATATTTGGACATTTTCTCTTTTTGTGAGACATCATCTTCATATATTTTCACCATTACTCAAAGACATTGGACTCTCACCTGGTATTTCTAACTCTAATTGCATGAATGAGCTACTGATTTAGATACCTTCTGTAAACACAAAAAGTGTACTCCATGCCTAATAACTCGTTATTTCGAAACTTTGCAGCTTTGATCTCTTCTGTATTCAGCTTTTGCTGCAGGAGAATTGTCTTTATTCTGTCAATCATGTCTTAAATAAACGCTGATTGGCCAGGCAGGAAGTATAGGAGGGAAAACCAAACAGGAAGTAGAAATTAGGCAAGGAGAGCAGGAGAATTCTGGGAAGGAGGAAGCTGATTCCTCCCACTCCTGCCCAGATCACCGAAGCAGCAGGATGTGATCTTCCCCACTGAAAAAGGTACTGAGCCACATGGCTAGCATAGATCAAAAAATGGGTTAATAAAGATGTGAGAGTTAGCTAGTGAGAGGCTAGAGCTAATGGGTCAATCAGCTTATAATTTATGGAGACCTATGTTTGATTTTCTTTGGGGCTAAACAGTTGTGGGGAACCGGCCAAAACAGAAACCCCAACAAACAGGACCCACTTGTTACAAGCTTTGACTCTCCTCCTCCTCTTATTCTCACACTCTTCTCATTCTCTTCTTCCTCCTTTTGTTCTTCTTCCTTCATCAATGTTCTTTCTTTTCCTTCTCCTCCTCCTCATTCAATTTCACCATTTTCTTCTTCCTCTTCTTCTCCTTATTGTCTTTTTCTTCCTCCTCCTTCCTTTTTTATCCTTCCTTTTTCTTTGTAATATCCCAACCAAAATGTCTCTTCTCTCCTCTCCTCTCAACCCCCAAACCCACCTCTCATCTTTCCTAGATTACCTACTTCTCCATTTCCCTTCAGAAAGGGAAGCCTTCCATTGATTTCAAGTGAATATCCGATTAACAAGATACAATAAGTCTAAGCAAAAATACTCATTCTAAGGCTGACTGAGGCAACAGAGTAAAAGGAAAGGGTTCCAAAGAGCAGACAAAAGAATCAGGGACATACCCACTTGCACTGTTAGGAGGCAGCAAGAATATGAAGCTAAAAAACCACAGTATTATGCAGAGGGCCCAGCACAAATCCATGCAAGCTCAGTGATTGCTGTTTCAGTCTCTATGAGCCTCTATGAGCCCTACTTGGTTGATTTTGTGAATCAGAAACTCCTGGTTTTTCTTGAGTTTTCTGTGTCCTACAGTTCTCCCTCCGCTCACTTGTGGAGATCTCCAAGCTGCTTATAATGTAAGTTTATGGGTCTCTGTATCTACTCACACCAGCTGTTGTAGGCAGCCTCTGAGATGACGATTGTGCTAGGGTCCAGTCTATGAGAAGAGTAGAATATCCTTTGGCATCATTTCATTGACTTTTTTTTTTCTGTCAGTTATGTTTGGTTCTTCCCTAGATCTTAAGCCAGTTTCTAGATCCTTGCCATCCAGGTGGTATAGGGCATGGGATTTCTCTCATGCCTTAGTCCTTAAGTTAGACAAATAATTGGTTGGTCACTCACACAAGTTCTGAGCTATCATTGACATGGTGGTTTTCATTCTTCTTATTTGTAATTTCTACCCCTCCTCCTCATTCCCCCTTCTTCTCAACCCTAAGGCAAGTAATGAGCATAGGACTCCCTTGTCAATGCTAGGCCAGTATTCTTTCTTGAAGCAACATCCTCATCGTTTTTAATTCTGAGGCAATGTCTCCTCAAATGGGCTCTTCCTGTCTCAGTCTCAGGTTGAGGTTACAAGTGCATACCACCATGGCCAACCTAAGAACTTCTTTTCAAATGGGTGCCAACTAAAAGTAATTGTAATAATAACATATGAATAGTTCTTTCTAACTTATTCATGTCATTTATATGCAGCTGCCTGATCCCTTTTAAGTTATTGCATTGATTAATTCAGAAAAATTTAAAATCATAAGTCTGTGAAACTGTAAAGCAACATTTCACTTTTCTCATTGGTTACACGAGGAAACTGAGGCTGAGAAAACGGTCACGTTTCTTGATTTAGAATTCCCTATCATTATCTATCATTTACTACACTCTAACTGCTATCTTCTCTATTCAAAATGGCTATTCCTCACACTACGCTTTTAATGTTTCAGCATGTCACTCTTCTTGGTTCTTGTTATCAATGTAATAAAGCTTTAAAATGTTTTAAAGTTATTTTATTTTTCTCAACTAAAAGTAAATTCACCCCAACAGTAAAATAACTAAAGAGTTAATATCTGGTTTCAAAATTACAGAACCCCTCTTCTCCTGTAGGTGTACTTAAACACTATTGGTTATCAGTTTAAATCTCTGACAGGTTCCCATAATTCAGAGTTCAAATAGTATGTGATTAGTCCAAACAAACATGAAAACTTTCCATGAAAATAATTTGCTAGTTATAATCAGCCATAACATGAAGCTGTTTTCCTAGTATTTAGGCTATTTTCTAGACCTATGAAATAACTTTTTTGGGATATTGTATCAGTAACTGACAGGAGCTATGGAATGCAAGGGAATATCAAGACTTAGTTTGACTCTGCTTCTACATCTTAAAAGATATCGTTGCAAATGAATCGCATAGGCCAATCATACAAGCCTTTTGAGATAGTTCTTGAACTATATACAGAAAAAAAATCTGTTACAACATTTGCTGATGTCATCAGGATACACATTAATAAGTTAGGGAAGGAAAATGAGGTAAAATGTTTTGCTTTTATCAAACGTTTATCAGAAACTCTCTGTAAATTAGTTTGGTGGGTGCTTAAAAGTTTAGTCAAGTGAATTGTTCTTTTTTGTGACAGCTTCCAGCTTTCATATTTCTGAACCACTAGAACCACTAGTTATGTAATAGGACCTTGTTTCATTTACATAAAAATGAACCCACTTTTTAAAGTACTGACTGGTTTTGTGTCAATTTGACACAGTCTCTATTTGTGAGGAAGCAACAATTGAGAAAAAAAGCTCCATAAGATCAGTCTGTAGGCAAGTTTGTAGAACAGTTTCTTACTTGGGGATTGCTGTAGGAAAGTTCAGTTCATCATTAGTGGAGTCATGCCTGGACTGGTGGCCTGGCTTCTATAACAAAGCAGGCAGAGCAGGTCATGGGGAGTAAATCAGCAGGCAGTACTCCCCCATGGCCTCTGTATCAACTCCTGCCTCCATGTTGCTAACCTGCTTGAGTTCCTGTCTTGACTTCCTTTGATGATGAACTGTGGTGTGGAAGTATAAGCCAAATAAACTTTTTTTTCCCCAAGTTGCTTTAGGTCATAGTGTTTTATCCCACCAGTGGTAGCCCAAAGACAAATCCTCCTAAGACAAACTTTGTCCTACCCTAATAGAACTAGTCTTTTGAAAATATTGACCACATATTGTGACACAGCTCACAGATATTCTGTGTTCAAGTATTTCAGTTGTAATGTTGTAATACTGTCCTTTAGCTCTGGGGAATTCCTTTCAGTTCAGTGAACATTATCTTAATTTCTTGACTAGTTTCTATGGTATGATAATCAGGCCCAATTAATTTAGTTTTCTATATGCAATAGAGTTTATATTGGTCCATAGTCTATCATATCAGGATAACTATAGCGTCAATATTTTGAGAAAACAGGCAACATTGCCTCCATAGTCAAGGAGTCCAGACTATGAATGCTAGTGCATAGCTAACTTTCTCCATATTCAGTCAAGGATCTTGGTTCATGGAATAGTGACACGCAGTGGACAGACTTTCCAGCCTCAGGTAATGCAATTGATAAAATTCAGAAATAAGAGAACCAAATCTTAATCTAGATAACTTTTCACAAGTGTGTCCAGACCCATCTCCTGGTCTATTCTAGACTATGTCACGTTGATATCTAATGGTAATTATCATAAACACTTATCAATAAAACAATATTTTACCTTTCTCTGTTTCTTTCTATATCATTAGAAACTACTTCTCTCCACAAACCCACCAAACACGAAGCCTTCAATTAGACCACTCTACTGAATGACATGAATATGAATGTTTTCCTCCTGCCTGAAGGTGTAATAGGAAGATTCATTAATTTTTGTTTGTTTTTCTGGCTCTGTGTTGAACTCTGAAAAAAAAAAAAACTAACTTGGGGAGAACAGGATTTATTTGTCTTATATATCCATATCACAGCCTATAAGTCAGATATATCAAGTCAAGAACTCAGGCAAGAACATGAGAGCTTGAACTGAAACAGAAACCACAGAGGAGCAGTGCTTCCTGCATGTTACTGTGGGTTGCTCAGATTACATTTTTATAAAACTTATGGACACCCACCCAAGGGTGACACTTCCCGTAGTATCCTGGGCTCTTTCCCATAAATTTTTAATCAGTACAATGACCCACAGACTTGCCTATAGGCCAGTCTCATGGAGACACTTCCTCAATTTATGTACCCTTTTCCCAGATATCTCTGGCTTGTATCATGTTTATAAAAAATTAATCAGCACAAATAATACAAAAACGTATAAAAGTAGATGGCTACAATAAGGGAGGGGCAAAGATATGGAAGGGGAGATCAAGAAAAACAAATTAACATATCTCTATATGTTAATTTTAAAATAAAAAATAAAAATATGCTACATGGTATTGACATAAAGAGATTATTTTGCAGGTACCAAGAATTGCAGAAAATAAATTTATACTAAAGTTATGTTTAATTCTTATGAACAAAATGTTGCTGACTATCACCTTGAAAATTTACTGAGTTACATTCACTGTAATACTTCATTAGAGTTAGAGGCTACAAATATGACTATATAAAATATGAAATTAATGCTATAAGTCAAAGTTTACATAAAGGCAGTATATATGTTTGTATGTAATTTATATTTAAACCTTTCACCTCTGTACCTCCTTTCGATTTTTAAATACCTTTATATTCCTATGAAACTGGAAAAGGGGCTAATCTCACACTTTTGCAGCTTATTAAAACTATGGAAGAGTTGATGAATAACAGCAAAAGCAATACCTTCCATTAAAGGAAAATGAATGATAATGAAACACATTTATTGGAATGTGTTCAGTTTGTGTGAAGTTAAAGGGTGGTTCAAGGTAAAGCAGCACATGATAGAAAATTATGAAGAGGAACACTGGGGATAGATGGGTCCAAATAGGGCAGGGGTTAGTGACTTGGAGTGGAGACCATGCAAAGCATTGTATACATAAATTTAAAATAATTAATTAAAATTAATAATTTAAATTAATAAATTAATAAAAGTTAATAAATTAAATAATAAATTAAATTAATTTAATGGTGAACAAAATGAAAGAGTTAAACAAAAGGAATCTTATACAAAAGGGCAGTTGTTTTATATTCAAAACCAAAGCTTGCTTACAGAAAAAAAATTTTCTCTTACAGTCAGGTCAAAAACATGCAGCAGGAAAACCATAGGAAATGCGTTCCTTCTCAAATGCTATTTAATCTTTAGAGAGTTAAACTTGGAATAATTAAAGAAAATAGCACGGTTTCAAATATGAAGTTGCCAAGAAAAGTGTAATAATAAAGAATCTACTTTAATTAGATGCCATTCAGGAAAGGCAGAAATGTAAACTTCTTAAAGTTTTATTGACAGATGAATTATAGGTGTGGATTTTTAATAGGATTTCCAAAAATCCATTGACTGTTAAAGTCATCTTCTAGTTCTTTGGGGAATTTTGAGGGTGAAAAAAATATGCCAGTTACAGTATTTTTGTGATAAGAGTAATAGTTTTAGAGAAGAACAGACAAGTAACCTTGCCAGCCTCTCTCACTGGTGAACTATATGTAAACTTCTGAACCTTAAGACTCTTGTAATTTATAAGAGAAAAAATACATATCCCCCTCACAGCAATATTTTGAGAATTAAAATGAAAAATCCACCAGACATTAATGTCACAATGAATAGTAACTATTATTATCATTATGTTATCAATGTTTTAAAACATTGGTAGGATGTAGTCAGTACAAAATCATCTTTATGTTCAACTATCATCTACCGTCAATTTTTCATGTTGATCGAGATAATGTGGCATATATTTCATTTTAACAGTGACTGTCTTTGTATTCAGAAAACCATCTCAGTCAGGTATCTATTGATGTTATAAAATACTATCACCCAAAATAAATTTTGGGGAAAGATCATATTTCAGTTTATAGTGCTACCCCACTGTTCATCACTCAGGGATATCATATTAGGCATTCAAAAAGGGTAGGAGCCAGGAAGTGAGACCTTATGCAGACTCTATGGAGAAGTGCTGCTTAGTCGTTTGGTCCTTATGGCCTTCTCAGCCTTCTTTATTCACAACTCACAATAGGCTGGGTCTTAAGACATCAATCACTAATAAGGAAAGGCCCATATTGTATAGGCTCATCTTATGTTAGCATTTTCCCCATGATGGCCCCCTTTTCAGATAAGTCTAGCTTTGTGTCAAGTTAAAAGAATAAAACAAAACATCATCATCATCATCATTATCATCATCAACAACAACAACAACATTAACAACAGAAAACAAAACCAGGAAAGACAAAAACTATGTATAAGCAAGTTTTAACAAGATTCATAATATACACAATGTTTCAGAAATATTATGGTTATAAATTTCATTGTTTTTAAATTATAAAAACCTGATTCTAAAATTATTGTGCATCAGCTTGAATGAACATCAACTAATACTGCTTTATATGTTCAAAGTTTTATATATAAGGCTGATGAAAAACTGTCCCATATCTTCAAGTGGTATAATGTTTTGACAGTCTGACCCTGTTTCTCGTGACTCCCTTAGCAATGATATATGAACTAGCTTTATCTAAATTATAGAAATAATTGTCTTAGAAAGGCATTACCACTGTTAAAATTATAGAGGTGATAAAGAAAGAATTCTCTTCTGAGTATGGCATAGAGTGTATGTGTTGCTTTTGTTTTGCACCTATGAGTAGAAATATCCTCAGGAAAATGTCTACTTACTGAGAAACAATGGGGAAGACATATACAACCCAACTTATAATGAAAAGCTACTTGGAGACTCCTCTTTCAGAATTATCATAAAATATGGGTTTCCTTATGTTGAAAACTAATCATAATTATTCTTTTCTTTAACTTGTAGTTATAAGCCATCAGAACTGAACCCAAGTGTTCAACAATGTTAGCCATATTTCTCTTCATTCTCCTCAAAGTCCCCATTATTGCTGCTTTCTTTGTGTTTCTTTAAGCCTGACAAGGACTCTTCCTCTGGCACAGAAGGCAATTGTCTCATCTCTCACCAGCTTGAATCCTTCAGTCAGGCAAGGGCTATCATCACAAAGTGACTCATTCTGATTGAACAATCCCCTCCTGTCCCATGACTTCTAAACAAGGGTGCTTCAGTCAGTTCAGTAGTTCAATAGTTCAAAAAGCCGAAAACTTGTCTGCCTTATCCTATACTGCATATCTAGCAGAACCTAGAGTTCTTAGAAAGAATTTGCCATACAATTTTGAGTATAAAATGAACAAAAACAAATAAAGCTCATTATATGAACTCAATCATTTATTCATTCATAAAATGTTTCTAGCAGGTATTTTTCTTCATTACAGTTTGAAAAATGATATTGACATCAACATTATAGATTATGAAACTGTCTCATAAGTCACATGAAAGTATCTTTAAAGAAAAAGAAGGGAATTGGGAATAAGTAACTCACAAAGAGCTAAGAGAAGACCTGTCAAATATTTTGAAAATTATGTTACTCTAGAGGTTAATGGTTTTATTTGACAGTAGCGCTTTGCCTTGCTTTGTTGGATATACAATTTTCTTTGCATTTTGTAGTTGACAACTTCAAGGACAAATACTAAACTCTGTGGGGGAAAGAGAAAAAAAAATAAAAGGAAAGCTAACAGATTGCCAGATAGACTAAAAAACAATTTAGCACTCAGCAAGAAAAGAAGTGAGAACTCAAGTTGAAGCATCCCATATAGATACCTGTCACTACTCTTCCAGATGCGAGAGGAAAAGCATGCCTACACGTCTCAATTAGGGAAGCTAGGTGAACAGAATCACTTTCCTTGAAGCACGGCCAAATATTTGACATCAAATTTGATTTGCAAAGGCAAGTTTCAAATTATCAACCAGAGGAAATTTTTTTCAGAATAATTTAGGAATAATTTTGTTTAATGTTTTCCTATAAAATTCATTTGATTAATAGATTTGGAGAGCCTTTAGCTGATCCAGTACTCAAGGTCTATCAGTTTTATTATCCCATGCTGTCATTTAAAAGAAACTTGACAACTAGATACATGTAGGGAAACATGGATATATATGCATGTATATACACACACACTTCCGCAGTTCATGTAAAGTTCATAAGTCAGAGTAGGTACATTATCAGTGTGTTTTATATTTATCTTAAACACATTGCTTCTGTTCATGTACTTAACTATCTCTCACTACTCAAAACATATCTAATTCTAAAGTTCTCCTAAGTATTGCTGAGCATGGCAATCTAACTTTTTGAAGACTTGTACCGATTCTAAAATTTTCTAAAAAGTTACCACTGTTGATTTAAATTTCCCAAGTAGAATGTAAAATAAGACTTGACCCCATCACTACCACCACACCACTAAACTGTTAATTTAAAGGACTGTTCCTCAAATTACACAATAGGTTTTACAAAGGTACACTCTGTGGTGGCGTATGAGATCACTGGAGGCAAGTATTTGATCAACATGACATCACACAAGCAGCTCTCTTCTTCAAGTCCTGGCCATGAGAGTAGTGTTTTCTTTATTACTGACTCTACCATGATAAACCCTAAAGTCCTTAAAGTGGTAGGTTCACTTAATTATGAACCGTGGCAAAATAGCCTGTCTTGTTTTAAGCTAATTTCCCCATATACTTTCTATAGTGATCAAAAGCTTATTAACCCATTCACCATTTGTTTGCATTATGATGTTATAATCTTAGTAATATTTGAGTGACCAACAAACATATCATTTGGTAAAGCTAGTTTCTCCATGTCTTCAATTTTTTAAATTTTCATTTAATTTTGAGAATTTCATACATTTACAAAATTAAATATCAGCATATGTAACCTCATTTCCCCCAATGACTCCTCCTAACAGCTTTTGCAACATTCCATGCCTCTTATGATTCAGTAAGCCACTAAATCCAGTCAGTTTTGACCATTTAGGCATGGGTATACAGCTATCCAAATGATTATTGAAAGCCTACCAGTGGTCAGTTACTGAAAACAGAAAGATGCACATGCTTTTAATACCAGAACTTGAGAGGAAGAGGCAGGTAGATCTCAGTGTGTTCAAGGCCAGCCTTGTTACAAAGAGAGTTCCAGAACATCCAAGGGTACATAGAGAAATTCTGTCTCATAAAAAGAAAAAAAGAAAAGAAAAGAATGAAATGAAGGAAGAATGAAAGAAAGAAAAAGAAAAGGAAATAGGAAGGATTCTCCCCTTTCCAGTATTTCCAGTAACTAACAAGCACCGGTAGCTCCGCCTGAAGGTTTTCTATGTCATCTCTTCCATAATGTTGACTGGCTTACTCTTGCATAGGTGCTATGTAAATAATCATAGAAGCCATGCGTTTATGACCATAATATGCATGTCATATTCAGACAATAGCATTTTAAAGCATTCCTCCACATCCTCTGCTTCTCCTTTCCTTTGTACTTCCTTTTTGCAGTGTTTCCTAAGAGTTGATGTATGGGATTTGATTGGTTTAGGTGCCCCGTATGGAGCTGGACACTCATTCTCTTATTCTCAGCATTTATATTGTCAGTCATTTTTCTGAAACTGAAGCATCTGAAATATATGAGATTACTTAAGTCAATTTTCTGATATTTTAGTACCCAATGAAAAGTATGTGATAGAGTACTGTGCCCACATCGTGACTAAGGAATCCAACAACATGTGGAAGATAGTAGCATCCTGCAACTTCTTGGAGAACACTATCCTAATAACACCAAGATTTTCCACATGGACCTACTTAGAAAACTCCACATCCCACTGGAAACTATTCTAACACATGAACCTTTGGAGATGTATTCACCCGAACTAAAACTCCATGTCACCCTCAAAGCCACCACTGCTCTGAAACAAGTTCACTAGTAAAAGTAATTAACAAACTACATAATCAGCCAGGCTGTCAATATACAAATAGATCGCATGATGAGATACACACGTACAGACATGTACGGATATTTCAATGATAGACAGACATTATCAGAAAACAAAACAAACAAAAACAAAAAGCAAATAATACCATTAAACAACGGGGTATAAATCTAAATGATGAATTCTCAACATAGCAGTATCAAATGGCCAAGAGACACTTAAAGAAATATTCAACAACCTTAGCTCTCAGGGAAGTGCAAATGAAAACTACTTTGTAATTCCATCTTAACACCTGTAAAAATGGCTAAGATCAAAAACAGAAGTGAAAGGTGTATGCTGTGAGGATGTGGAAGTGTACGTAAGGGGAACCACCACCTTCATTGCTTGGTGAGAATTGGCAAGCTGCCAAGCCAGTCTGGCAAGTCCAATATGGTCGTTTCTCAGAAACTGGGAATTAAGATCTACCTCACTTGCTAGGATTGAAATAAGCCCTATTTCTTCCCCCAAGTGTTTTTTGGTCCATGGTGTTTTTCTAACAGCAATAGAAAACCTAATACAGAAATGGGACCATTGCCATAGGATATTGCTGTTGTAACAGCCCTGGCCATGTAATTTCTGGGCGGACTGTGAAAGGATTTGGATACTTTGAAATAGGGAGGCCATTGTGTCTTCAGCGTCAATGTGCTGTTTTGTGGAAACTGATAAGATGATGCAGGCACAGGGCAAATTATGGAACCCTGACTAGAGAGGCTCCAGGAGGAAGCTTGGGAAGTCTATTATTAGAGACTCCATAAGGGGCCAATTGTGTGATATTTTGATGATTAATACTTTGTGGTGTTTGCTCAGTTGTTGTGGTAATTAAGAACAGACACCAGGAGACCCTGTTTTCCTGGCATAATGTATGCTGATTAGCTTGGACCACGGAAACATTTGTGATTCACAAGAACTAGCATCTTTGAGGTAGAGATGTTTTTTTGGAAAGTATTTCCCCAGGTTGTGATCCAGAGGCTGTCAAGTTTACAGCTTATACTGCCAGGTGAATTTAGTCATTGTAGGAGTCACCCAGGTTGTCCTGGTTTTGAAGGCATGAAGAGGTCATGGAAACCACCTGAGGCTTGACTCTGTGCGGCAGGCTGGAGTTACTGAAGACCAGCTGGGAGAGTCCATTGGTAAAGGTGTAGTCTAAGTTGACTTAGAAGGTAGAGCACTGAACTGAGCATGTGAAGAATTTGAGATTTGGCAGGGTTACTGTTCAGAAAGAGAAGAGAGAGACTATTGGGGAAAAGATCATTCCAGCTGCAAGAGCAGACTCCAGCATCTTAGGGACACTAGCACTCTAAAGTGACAACCAAGTGCAAAACCAGTGAGAGAGTAAAAGCCAGCTGGAATAGCCTGGGCTTTTGAAACTTCCAAGCTCACTCCATGGTACAAGTCCTTAAACAATACTACATGTCATATTCCTTCTCAAGAAATTCTAACCAACTGGGGGCCAGCATTTAAATATATGTTCCTTTGGGGCCCATTATCCCTTAAACCACAACTTTCCACTCCCTGGTCCTCACAGATTGTGGACATATTATAAATGCAAAATGTGCATATGCCAGTTTCAAAAGTTCTCACCGTCTTTTCAGTCATAACACAGTTTAAAAGTCCAACCCCAAAGTCTCTTTTGAGCACTCAGACAGTCTTCTCATTGTAACAGCCTGTAAAACCAGAAAGCAAATTATATACTTCTAACATTACAATGACAAAGAATATGCTTACCATTCTAATAGGGAGAACTAGGGGCACAGTGGGGGAAATACTATACGAGTGCAGTGGAAAAGATAAAGCTGCCAAGGTAAACTAATTCCCTGATTCTATGTCTTTCTTAGTGAGGACTACTGTTTCTGTGACAAAACACCATGACCAAAGCTACCTGGAGAGAAAAGGATTTATTTGGCTTATGTTTCCACATTACTGTTCTCCTTAAAGGAAGTCAGGAGAGAAAACTCTAACAGGTCAGGAACTGGAGACGGGACCTGTTGTAAAGGTCATGGAGAAGGGGCTGCTTACTGGTTTGCTTGTCACGGCTTGTTCTGTCTTCTTTCCTATAGAATCCAGGACCACCAGACTCAGATGGGACTATCCACGATGGGGCTGAGTCCTCCCCCATTAATCACCTAATTAAGAAAAATAATCTATAGGCTCCCCTTACGGCCTGATCTTATGTTAGTTGAAGATTCATTCATTCAGGTGACTTATCTTGTGTCAAGTTGACACCAAACCATCTAGCACCACTCTCTAATGTCAAGGGAGTTAGACTCTACTTCCAGTACAGATTTGCTAACTGTAGCACTTCCCTCCTGTCTCTTAGTGCAGAAGCCACACCCTCTATGCAGTTTTCCTTGGGAGATGCTCCAAGGCACTAGTATTTCCAACATCTTTGAGTCTCTAATACAACACAGGCTTTATTTTCACAGCTTTCCATAATGCACTCTCCAGGTTTGCATGCAGTGGACTCTCCCTGCCATTCAGCAAATTTGGCTGTAACCATGTAGACATTTGCAAACCCCTTCAGTCCTGTTATTTGGGATATTTAAAGCTTGAACCATATGGCTCTTGTCCCAAATTCTGCTCACTGCTTTGGATAGAACCTGGACCCCTTCTTTGAGGTATATTTGCAAACATCTTGTTTTGATGTGTGCTCTTTAAGCCTTTACATTCCTAAATTTCAGGATTACCCTGGGTGGGATCTCATCTCAAGGGTACCACTCTGTTCATTCCATTGCCTTCTTATCTCTCTCAGCACAAACCAAACTCCAACATTAAATTGCTTTTTTTCTCCTTGTATGTATATTTTGCATTTACCCCCACTTGCTCTTTTACTTTTAGCTTGGTGTTATGAGTGATCACAAGTGGCCACATAATAGAATCAATATTAAGTTGTCTTGAAATTCTCTTTTAAAAACAAAAATCAGTAGTAAAAAATAAAAAAAAACCATTTTCAATTAATGTCAGTGATCTCTACCAAAATTCTTGGGCTCAGTATCCATAGTCCACATTTTCCAAGCACTGAAGTTTTTCATGTTCCTATAATAATGGCCCAATAAGCCCCACTTACAGCATTCTACTGATGTCCTAGCCAAAGTCTCAAAGTCTTCCATATTTCTACAAGGAAATAGCATAGTCAGGCCTTTTGCTGCAATGTACCCCAATCTGGTACCAACAATCTTTTACTTTTCTATTGCCATGTCAAGGCCACGCTTATAAGGAAGAGATACATAGAGAGACTGTTATGAGAAATCCATGCATGTCTGTTTAAGAGCTATAAAGGATTTATTAAGATATGAAAAGGGGGAACTACACTCATAAAACAGGGTATGGTAAATCCAGTTGCAGAGGCCTCAGAAAGCTGGGCCTCCATTGCACTTCTTCACACCATCTGACCTACTCTTCACCAACCAAGATAAAATGACCACCCTCCCTCCTTCCTTATAAGGTCAGATAGGCCAAAGTCATGAACAGATGGAATACCCAAAACTCTTCCCTTTTTGTTTAAATAAGAACCTAATACAAAGCTATAAACAATAAAAACAATTATGAAGCATTGTCCAGGAGAAAATAGATAATCACATAAACAAATTGGAAACTACAAGCTACAAGAACAACATCAGTAAAAAAGACATACTAAAGTCCAGATCATAGTCAAATGGCAATTACAGAGATCACCCCCACAGTTGTCCTATCTTGAAGAATCTGAAACAAGTACCCAATATACTCTTAGTTAAGCTAGGAGAGAACATTAACTGTGTCCATCTACTCTTCAACACTATCAAATATCTGAGAAGGAAAATAACATTACCTGAGTAAACAGGAAGAATAAGCAAGCAACTCCTGAAAAATGCAAGAAGTGCCAGAGACAACTGGTTGCCTAGACAATCTCCCAATGTTTCTCTGCAAACTTGGAGCATCCATTTTTGATTATAGGCCTAAAATATGTGAAAGACCATTTTCAGAAGCAGAGAATTTTAAAGTACCGTCCTACCCTGCCTTGCCAAGGTTCAGCAGTCACTTTTCCTTGTGTCCTGCATCCTGCACATCCTGAATGGACAGTGTGCTCACTGTTAGCAACCAAGACCAGGGTAGTTCTTTGTCCAACAGGCCAGGATCCATATTGTTACCCAGCTCAGCAGAGTTTCATGCATTCAGCATGCACATGCTCCAGACTATTTGAAAACCGTATGGGGACATGTCATCATTGCCTGGTGTGAGATAGAAACAAGGCACCGTGGTAACTACTCTGAACAAGTGCAGGATGTCACCAGGTATCAGGGCCTCAATGAATCCAGACTTCCTGTGATTCTAAATGTCCTGTCCTGTCCAGTGATATCTTGTCCTATTGATAAACTGGCGACTCATCTGGCCACAACAGGGAGAAACTGGAGAAAATAACATTGGTGTCCAATGCCTAGAAGATTGCCTTCTCTCAAAGAGAAGTCTCTGACTATCATTTGAAATGCAGAGATGAAGCACAATTAATAAAAACTCAGAGAGAGGGAGAAATTAGAGATCATTCCAAAGAATAGAAAAGCAAAGCAGCAAGCCAATGGCTCTTAAATCAACCTCAATCCGAAAATGACCATCTTTCCTCCAGGAATCTCAAAATGAGACTCTAACTGAGAGCTTCCCCCCCCCCATTTTTAATCCTCTCTAAGTTTTGGATTAAAGATATTCACCACTAGAACTAAAAGCATACACTGCCCAGTTTTTATGGCAAACTAGTGTGGCTACTGGGATTAAAGGTGTGTGTTATTGCTGTATGGTCTATATGGCTGGCCAGTGTGGCTGTTTTACCTTTCTGATCTTCAAGGAAAGTTTTATTTATTAAAAGATAAGTGAAATGCCACTATGCTGAGAAGCTTGTTTGGGGAGAGACTTTGGTCTTATCCTGCCAAATACTACTTTGTGGTTCTTTAGTCACCTTCTGTTCTAAGAATTCATCAGAAGCCTAAATCTGTTAGCATCAGACACTTGCAGCATGCTGGAGATGATAATAGTAATATTAGTTGCTCCAAAGTATTATAGAGTGACCCATATGAGATTCAGAAGGTGAAGCTTGAGTTACTTATAGTGAGATTTGGGAAGCACTCATGGTAACATGGGATGACTGTATAAACATGACCTGCAACTCTGCCACTTCCATCAGGATACACAAATATATTGTAGAGTCCCTTAGTAAAGAAAAGATAGACTTTTCCAATTATGTTTTCTATAGAGATTCATCACAAGAATACTTGACAGGCTCCTGAGGGCCTATGCCTCAGAATTTTTACTGCATTCAGGTGGACAAAAGAGCAGAGGAATCCTTTCTAGATGTTGGGAGCAGTGAGACCCCAGATCCTGAATTTCTTGTAATCCCCTGATCTGAGTGCCTACCGCTGCTCTGAGCACGAGACCTTCAGGAGTTCCTGATGGCAGGAGAGTGGTTTCTGGTGGCTTTGGCTGGGTGTGGCTCTATCTCTATATAATCTGCCCCTGAACACAATAAAGGGGGAATTCTTGGGGAATTCAAGGATGACCTGTGTCGTTGTCTCTCGGTCTGTGTGTGTTTATGTATTTTAACCTCCAGTTCCCTTGCCTGAAACTCTGTAACTGGGTAATAGCGCACAGAGCGCAGACATGGGGCGCGATGTGCAGCAATTGGAGGTCTGCACCAAGATTTCGGCACTAGCTATGGTGAAGGACATTGTATCCTGCTTGAAGAATATCTTTGTGGCTAGCCAGTGGAGAAACATCGTTTATTCATCCTGGAATCAGGTAAGGCTGACCTCAACTGTTTGAAAGACCTGTACAGGAACTAGTGCAAACTGGAAGTACTTGATCAACCTATGGATTACTTATAAAACTTAACCTAGAAATTGTCAGGAAGTTCAAGTCATTCTTGGGTTAAAACATTCTGGAAGCTGAGAAGATGCCTCCAAACAAGGAGAAGAAAGATGGGGGGGAAAATGACACACCATTTTTGATGGGAAGCTGGCAAACACTGGGGTAGCCAAAACATAGGTTCCACCCTAAACTCCTCTTTCTTCAGGCAGTGCCTACTTCATAGTCAGTAGGAAATAATATAGACTTAGCGCTAGAAAAGAAAAATATCTAAAAGTGCACAGAGTGGGCACAGGACACCTACAGCCAGGAACCTGAAGTCCCTGGTTCTCTCCCCTCAAGCCATAAGTATGACTTGTCTGACATCAATGCTGCCACTAGGTTTGTCAAGTGGCAATACTTTGAAGGCAACATTTCCAAAGGTGTTCCTTACCCACCATACAGTGGAGTGCATGTGCATTTTGTGTGTACATTCTGACCTGGTAACTTGAGCTGCATGCTTTGCAAACAAATTTTTTGCCAACATTTGACATGTATGTTGACCCATTTGCCTTCCAGTGTTTGGATGAGTATCTGAAGCATAAAACCCTGGAGACCTTAGAACACTAACTGCAGTCAGGAACTCTGGGGAAAATAAGAATGCACAAAGTATTATTATACCCTCCCTCCTTCATTATAAGATATCACATAGGCAGACAAGAAGCACCTGCTTGCTTTACTGGGCCAAATAGCCCAAGATCATGGGGTGGGGCAAAAACACACTGAGAGAGAGAGGGGGTGAAGAAAAAGAGAAAGAGAAGGAGACAGAGAAAGTATAGAGTGATAACTGGGAACTGTATAAGATTTTGAAACCTCAAAGCCCAAGACTCAGTGACATACATTGTACTACAAGGCCATAACTTTTATTCTCCACAATATCTCCACCAAATGAGGACCAGACACTAAATACATGGATGAGTCTAAAAAGGTCATTGTCATTCAAACCACCACACAGGAAAGTGCACATTCCCAGGTAACTCAAGGCAGGTTTTAGACCCTTATATCTACCTAACAGAATCATCTTGTTAATGAATATGAACAAGGTATTTTATTGTTAGGCAAGAATGAAGGATATGAGCCAGCAATGGTCCTAGTAAAATTAAATACACAATTACTCTCTTTTTTTTTGCTGAGTAGACTATTGAATTTAATAAGTGCAAAGAGAAAAATAGATATGAGATTATCAGTAGCGAGATGTATAGTTTTAGGATCTTGAAAGCACTGGGATTTTCAAGTTATGTCAAATAATTTCTCATGGATGTCAACATAGAGAATGAAAATAATAAAGGCTGAGATTGCTCTTTCAGTTCTGACGTTTACTTGATTTTAGCAGTAATGAGAAAGCACAAAATGGCTTTAATCATGGATGTGACATGATCAAATTTGCATGTAGCAAATTAGCTCACTCTATTTTTTATGGGGGAGGAAAGTCAAAATTGAAATGCAAAAAGTTTAAGATAGGAGTAAAGGCCAGACATGATGGGAACATCAATTAATTCAGGGACTATAATAATTAGAAAAGTGACAGGAGTAGGCATTATTTCAAAGAATGATATGACAGGAAACTGAGCACTTTGGTGTGAAGAAAATAAAGAAAAGACAGAAACGAAAATGACCCGCATTTTAGCTTGGTCAGTTATAAGAAACAGAGTGGATACATGTAATGAATAACACCTTAAACTCCAAGTTCTGTGCTTCAGATGTACAGAAAGCACTCCAGGAAATGTCAGGCACACAACCACATATTTATAATGAATAATGCTACATTTCATGTGGAATTACAGGGTATTTATGGTATTGTGTTCACAGTCTATTGAAAGAAACTAAATCTTGCGGCAAGTACGGAAATCAGTATAGAGAATTCTGCAAAAGCTAAATATAAATCTATCATATGACCAAGACTCACAACTCTATAGCATATATCTGAAGGACAAGACTCCTGACTCCACATTCACTTGTTCAGACATATTCATTGCATCTCTATCACAGTAGGTGGGAAACGAAAACAACTTAAATGCCTTCCAACCAACTAATGGATAATGAAAATGTAGTACATGGGGCTGGAGAGATGGCTCAGAGGTTAAGAATACCTCCCACTCTTCCAAAGGTCCTGAGTTCAATTCCCAGCAACCACATGGCGGCTCACAACCATCTGTAATGGGGTCTGGTGCCCTCTTCTGGCCTGCAGGCATACACACAGACAGAATATTGTATACATAATAAATAATAAATAAATAAATAAATAAATAAATAATATTGAGAAAAAAGAAATGTAGTACATATACAATAAGGAAAACTGTTCAGTTGTGAAGAACAATGAAAGCACGAGCCTTGTAGATACATGGACGGGACTAGAAAACATCATATAGAATGAGAAAACTCTGAGTTAGAAAGGCAAATGTTTATGTTCTCTCTCATTAAGCTCTCCTTCCTTCAAATATTCAGATACATGTAGCCTAGAGTACGTGAAGGAACTAGGAACTAGAAAGAAAAAATTGCTGAGAGTAAGAGAATGGGGATAAATGGAAAGGGGAATAACAGGGCACAAGTTATCTGACTAAAGAAATGGGAAGAAGAGGCTCTAATTAGAGAAAAGAAGGAATAAATACAGAAGAGAGGGAAGAGTAAATGACGGTAATACTGTCTGAAAAAGTCATAAGGAACAAGACGGTTATCCATCTACCTAACCCAAGATTAAGAAATATATTGTTCATAAATTTGTAGATAGATTCTAGAGAGATGGGAGATGGTGAGGAGAGAGAGAGAGGGAGAGGGAGAAGGAGAGGGAGAGGGAGAGAGAGAGAGTGTGTGTGTGTGTGTGTGTGTGTGTGTGTGAGAGAGAGAGAGAGAGAGAGAGAGAGAGAGAGAGAGAGAGAGAGAGAGATCGACGAGAGAGTTTAAATGCTCAATACTTATCTGGGCTGAAAATGTTTTCCCCAATAGCCAAAGACCCAGGGAACCCCACAGCAGGCTATGGTAAACCCTCTTTTGAGTCATTGGTAAGAGTTCCCCCAAGAGACTCTCAAACATAAAACCTATTTTTATTGACACTGGTTGTCCCCAGAGGTGGAAGGTAACTTCCTATTATCAAAGACTCCATGTATTTCAGACACAGGGTCCAGAGGGCTTTGAATTGAAAGAGATTTGAATGCCTACTCCTTGAGCACTAGGACTCATGGTACTAGAAGTTGCGATGCAAGCTTCTAATGGAGGGAGGAAACCACCAGTTCTATCCAGCTTTTATGCTTTTAAACCACATCAATGACCAGCCTGGTATAATAACCCTATGGTGATAGTAGTGACACATGTAGCTTGGAGATAGCTCACAACTCTGTAATTAAACTTAAGTCTTACTCAACAAGAAAGATATCATGCTTGTGATTGGAAACCAATACAGCTACCTGGGGTGGTAAAATCATGGGTCTTGGGGAAAAAATTTACATCCAACGTTTTAGTAAACCAGTGTAATCCCTAATGGCATTTGAAAAATTTGTTCTTATACCCTCAGATGATGGCAATCTTCATTGATTATCAAGGAAATCATTCTTTGCAACAAATGGAGACCATGAAAATGAAAAGTGCTTGACCCCAGTTCCACTGAATACATCAATAATACAACTTCCATACCCAAGATTTGGGTAACATTTGTAGGAGAGGACAGAAAAATTATCAGAGTCGGAAGATCAGAGAATTTGATTTGAGATTGTGTCTTTTAGTTATGTCAGAACATAAATCCTAATGCCTCATCTGTATGATTATTTTTTCATAAGCTGGACAAGAAAAATAAGCATGCCAAAGAGGATAGGAAAAGTTCACAGTCACAATGCTACACACACAAAAAAAAGATACAGGCAACAAAGGAATGTTGAATAGAAAAATAATCTTCCACAGGAAGAAGACAACAATTAGTTTCCCACTAATAAATAGTAAGTATTGAAAATATATTCATACATTACATACATATACATGTATAGACATATATATGCACACATATATGCATTTGAGAATGACAGATGCAAAGTCCAACCCCTTGAGACAAATTATGCTTTTCTGTCAGTGATAATTCTAATAGACAGGTACAATATGCCATTCCAGCCCTGATGTTCTTTCTGGAGATCAGTTCCAGAAATAATGGAATGTTCTGGAAATAGGTCTTTCTACTCAAGGAGTTTGATGCAATATTTAGGTTCTGCTCTGCTATTTCTTATTAACATTAGCAACTGGTATTTTTCTAACTCTGATTTTTTTGAAGATAATGTCCTCATTTCCAAGAAAGTGTGAACACAATAGCATATGCTTCTGCCATCCTAATATACTAATGCAACATGGAAAAGTCAACCACTGCTAGAAAGATCTGGAATTTGGGTGAAATGATATTATCCCATCTAGAATAAATGTTGGCCACTGCTGATTTTAACTCCACTACTCTGGCTTCTTGTTAGGGGCTAGGCAGAGCCAAAGGCCCTTCAGAGCACTGTGTGTGGAACAAAGAGCATTGCACTTTTATTCCCTGCCAGGGATATGCTTGGCAAGGCCAGCAATGTTCAGGCACCAGGGTTCTGGGGGTAGGGAGGGGACACAGAGGGCCAAAGTTTGTGTTTCCCTGTAAAGCTATGGTCAAATGTGCCATACGATGAGAGGTAAAATCCTGTTACAGTAATATCAGCATGTACCTCACAAAAGAGAAAATAGAGTTGCTCTGAGTTCCCAGCAACTTTATTGTCTGAAGATCTTTACTGAGTTTTCTGCTTTCCCATCTGAGAGACATGAGGAGCTGTGATAGTAATAAACTTGCTGGCTTTGGTCATCAGCCCTGAAGGCACTATTGACCCCAGTTTGTGGTTGATTCCTCTCCCACCCCCCATCCTCCTGCTTAAAATCCCAGCATGAACCCAGGGACCACTGCTGACCCTGTTCACATGCTGTCTGTGAATTTCCATTTTTTATTATTATATGTGAGATGGAACGATTAATGTAACAAAGATTTAGAAGTTCTAATGTCCAATAAAAACAACATTTTCTTGAGGTCTGGAGAGCATAGATGTCACAAGAAAATAAGGACTTTTCTCTGAAGGAATTCCAGTCATCTTGCAGCCATAAGCATGATGAATTTTCACGATTTGAAAACTCTCCACACTTTTGTTTAGAGTAGCAAAATGCTTACACCCTCATATTCTCTTTCTCTCTCTTTCTTTGTTACCTTTTAAAAATATCCTTTATGAGAAAAGGAAAGCACTTGGCAATGTTTGACTGTAAAAGCCTGGGTATTGTCTTGAAAATGTTGAGAGTGTACCATAGCAAAAAAAAAAAAAAAATTGAAATATTAGCATACTCTGTTTTTTGAATGAGAGACTTCATGTGTGCATGGAAACTACACACATTTCTGAAAATCTTCCTCTGTTTCTTAGTACAACACAAACAAGTGTCCTAAGAGCACATACATTCATTTATATTATATATTCATATCTGTGTGACAGGCACAGATAGACAAATGTCTTAAAACATATACATTTTGTGTGACAGGTACAGTTTACAGGTAGACAATGTCTGAAGATGATCCTTGGTTTCCCAAAGAATAATACTCTTGAGACTATTATTGAACAAAAATTATTTTCTTCAAATATTCTATTTCCTTTATATTTGTTTGTCACTTTATTGAATGTTATTATAATGTTTTCATTTTATAGTCTTTTTGGGTAAATGTTTATTACTCATCCAAAGAAATTAGCAGATCATATTGACTGACACACATCCGGCTTTGTTGCTGTAATTTCTTTAATTTTTTTTTTAGGCACTATAGCTTAAAACGATAGCTCAATATGATCTTTATTTGCATTTATCAAGTAAATAATTGATTGAATTAATCACAGTTTTTTCCCAATTCATCATTTTAAGGCTGTCCTATTTACTCCATGAATAATCTTGAAAATATTTTGAGTAATTTTGAAAGATAGAAAGTATAAATGTATAATAATTTTACCCACATTTCATTTATTTTCTCTTGTCATTTGGGGATGCCACAACAATTCACACTAACAGGTGAGTCACCAGCAAGCAAGTGGGATTATACAGGTGAAACAAATTTAGGATTGGAAGGAAATATCTGACCCTGATCTGATAGGGCTGATTACTCTGTGTATTTTTGTCTGTACTGTTATTTTCTGTCTGGAAGCACCTGAGTTCGTATGTGTAAACATGAGCAAAGTAATCAGCATTATGGGAGCATCTGCTCCTGACTCAATTCATGCGAAAATTGGCACTTAGAGAAAGATAATCTCCATTGCTTTTTAAAATAAACTTAGATGTATAAATTTAATCAAAAACTAGTTTGTAGAGATGAGTCACATCTCTATTTTAGGAACTCTTTCTCTTATAAATTATGACTAATATTTCAGCATCAAAAGAAACAGAAAGTACATTTTATTCATTTATCTAAAAGGTATCAGGTATGCGTCATTTTTAGATATTTTCTGGAGATCAACCTAGCATGAGATTAGCATTAAAGGAAATTCATACCCTGGCAGGTGAGACGTACATACCCTGGGGCTTGTAATACCAACATGCAGGCAAAAGCATGATCAGTGCAGGAACAGAAAGATATCTTTGAATCTTTCAATTTGTAAATTACCAAAAGCTGGTAAAACATGAAATTTTTCTCTAAAGAAACTGTATCAAACTTACTCTAAAATTCAGGTAACATTTATTCCATTTTTTTTAAAAAGTAGGAGTTTTCAAAGGTGCAGTTCCCCAAGGTACAAACACAAATTAAGGAAGGTCACCCTGATTGGTCAGGGTGTGCTGTGGTAATATATTGCTGGACCAAATGTCTGCATTCCCAGCCAGTTACTACAGTCAGCTTCAACCCATAATCCCAAGGCTATTTAATGTTTTACCATGGCAATCATCAGGCTTCTCCCTTTCTTCTCATTTATTTATATTAATAATGGAATGTTGGCTGTTATGCGCAGAGTGAAACATTCTTCTTAGGCACAGTTTATGGAGTCAGACTTCTTTGCAGGGTAATGGAGAGCTCAGGACATTAACTCAATGTTTGTGTTTTCCTAGAGAATATCAAACATGTGTCCTTGATCGTATGCAGTGAACCTGCTAAGACAATATCCTTCCTACATTTGGTATATGAAGTTTAATACCAGCTGCCAGAGCTACATATTTTGGTGTTGGGTATCTGTGCAAAATAATGATGGTAAGAAAAATTTTCTCATATGTATTATCTTGGTTTTCTACAAGTCCACATTAAGGGATAGTTTTATATGTCTAATACAGTAAAAATCTATTTATTATGCAGGAAATAAAGGTCATTTGACCACGCAGGTTCTTGGCAGAAATTCTATGAAACAAATGAGTAACAGAGAAACAATGCAGGTTTTAGCCATCCATGACTGATCTTGTGGCATCTGTTCCTGCCACCCTGTACTTTTTCATTTGGATCTATACACTCCATTGCCACGTTCTTAGGTGACAAAGGATTATTTCATAACATTCATAAATCTAGTGAAATACATCATGGATATGAAAACAAGAAGTAAAATGCTGTTTGCCTAGAATATTTGAAAGTTCAGAAGCTAACTTCAGCCATTCAGACAAAAGTTCATCTTCAGTCTGAAGTTTCTAAGTATGTCTTACACCTTCTTTCAATTAGGCCATTCAGAAAAGGCTTCATTACTCAATGGAGCTCTCGTTTACATTTGAGACCTGAGGCAAAATTAATTTTCTGTTCAGATGGCATATAATAAAGCCCTTGCATTGCCTTTGTTAAAGTCCCTTCAGATAAATGATCCAGGAGGCATGTGGAGCTTCTTGGAACACTTTGTGGGATAGATGTATCCATACCCCAAGGAAGCAGACAGTCAGCACAAATGCCAGCACTAAATAGCCTCAAGAAGTTAAAGACCAAGAGAAGACCTGACAGATATGAATTTCTGAGAAAGGTGCAGGAAACCCACAAAGAGTTCTAACTGCTTTGCATTGAAAGTTGCAAAATTATCCCCCAAAAGAATACTACTCAGTTATCCTGTGTGGGTGCCTACATGTGTATGTATGTGCATACATGTGAGTGTGTGTGTGTGTATTTTGACAGAAAGGGTATTAATGTCAACAGGATCTGATTATATTGATATTTTGAAATATGAAATAAAAAGTTGATAAGTCTGTACAGAAATTTCGACATAATTATTAGTTCAGGTATATGCAAACTTAGCATATACAATTGGGACATACTGAAATCTGAGTGCACATGTATGTAAAGAACTAATTGTATATTTCTAGGTCAATAAAATAATTGGCCTTACACATTTACATCATCCTAGAAATGGTAACAGAATTAAAGAGCAAAAGAAAAAATCTTTGTAGTTTTACTCAATCCTAAATGATAAACCTTAAATACAAAACTTATTGACAAATTAAAATTCATAGTTAATGTATTTTGTGTGGAATTTTTTTTTTTTCGAGACAGGGTTTCCCTGTAGTTTCTAGAGCCTGTCCTGGATCTAGCTCTTGTAGACCAGGCTGGCCTCGAACTCAATGATCCGCCTGCCTCTGTCTCCCGAGTGCTGGGATTAAAGGCGTGTGCCACCACAGCCCGTTTCTACTAGAACAATAGGAGCAATCAAATGTCCACACATCCTAGAGAGAACACCAAGGCAAACCTCTAGAAGTGATTCCATCAAAGTCTAACTTGCCCAAACTATTGAGATTATTAGGGTGACTTTTAGACAAGTGCGTGAGGATTTATTTACTGAAGCATGGATAACTCAACATTATCGAAATGTCCGTCTGTCTTGAGTGACTATACCTCCAACCCTGGAGCTGCCTGGATGCCTAGCCAGTAGCTCAACAAAACAGTAAGAAGAGTCTCCTACTGGCTGGTCTGCTTGTCAGAAACCGTCTTTTCCTTAACAGCTACTTAATTCTACAGTCTGAAGGAAGGACCTTCTGAATCTTGCAAACTCTGGACTCAAGAGGCCTTCTTTCTTTACTTCTTGGGCTCGGTAAGTTTCATTTACTTCCTGAGTCTTAAAACCACACCATCTCAACAAGACAACAGCTTTCAGTTCAGAAAAACAAAATGCTACACAATATATTATGCTGAAAGGTCATAGTGTTTGGTGAAAGCAATTTGCAAGTATCTACTGAGTTTTTCTTTAAGAAGTTCAAGGGAAGGGTTAAGGTTTATTGATTCTGGGGAGAGAGATTTTTCTCTGAGACGCATTAACATGCCTTTCCATCCTCTTGTTTTCACAGTTCAGTCCCGATGCTTCTACATTATCCTAGTTAGTTTGTCTACGACACAAGAATATATTTTATAGGGGCTCATCCCAGATAGCTGAAGAGTCTTTTCTTACCAGTTACTAGAAGTAGCCTCTAGTAGGCCTTCTAATTCTACAAGGTCTCTAACATCGCCTGATTTCCCACCCACAGCACCGAGAAGAAGAAAATAATGGTACGGACTGAAACAAAAATGCTCAGACTGTAATGGCAACATAGAGAGCAGAGATGAATCCTGGGAAAGATTCCGGACATCAAGCCGCAAGAGATAAATTACTGCATTTAATGTTGAAACCTGCCCTTTGCTTCTAATTCTTACAGCCAAGAAGACTTCATTTTCAAAATAAGACATAAAATTCACACAGCCAATGGACTTGCAATCCTGCATACACCTCAGTTACTGGATATTTTTGCACACTGGGGCTGTTTACTAACTTAAAAAGAGACAAAGGAAAGCAAATTTTGTGTGGAAAATGCATTTTGTATTACCATTGATTCTATCAAAACCAAGAATAAAAAGCAGATAATTACACAAGACTGGAAAGACTTTCATTCTACGCCTATCAAATGAGTTTTTTTTTTTTAAAAAAAAAATTCTTAAAATACTTTTCCGCTAAAATACATTCCGCTAATATTTTAGACATTGGTCTTAAACAATCCAATCAGACAAGGTATCCATAATTTTTTATTAATATGAAGGTAAAAATACATCTATAAATTAAGCTCTGTAGTAAATTTATATGTATTAACCACCAAGCACAGTATGTGGTTAGTTGTTAGGCCTACAACAATATGTAGGAACTAAATAAATCATAGAGCTCTTTGTTGTGATTCCTTTATTCAGTTTATCAAAATAAAACTACTTTGTGTGTGTAAATTGCAGATTAGGATCAATAATGGTTGCTTATAAAATGTCCTCCAGGGACATTCTTTAGCCCACTAATTAGACACTGAAGGAGAATTTAGAGGAGAATTTAAATGAAGATGTACTCTGTAGTAGACATTATTCAAAGCATGCATTGTAAAAACAAACCATATGTGCAAATAAAATAAAAAACGTTGGGAAAAGTCATCTGCATAGTTTTCTGTATATATTTTTAAATATTTATTCATTATGCCTACAGTGTTCTGCCTGCATGTATCCCTTCAGGCCTGAAGAGGGCGCCAGATCTCGTTAGAGATGGGTGTGAGCCACCATATGGTTGCTGGGAATTGAACTCAGGACCTCTGGAAGACCAGCCAGTGCTCTTAACCTCTGAGCCATGTCTCCAACCCAGTTTTCTGTATATATTTATAGAGATTTGTATTTTGGTAAAATTGGATTACATTGTCATATAAATCATGCTTTAGTGAATAGCTATTTTGATAAGCTTGAGCACACTATACTGAAGATAAGAGATCTAGATTCACAAATATTTTCCAATCTATGAGCATACTGAAATTAATTTTAAAATGTGTTATTATATCCAATTTATCAGGCACTTGTAAATTGAGAATATTGCAAGCTGTTGTAATCAGGGTAGAATTTTATAGAGAAACCAAAAATAGCTTCCTAAATTTATTTTAAAGAAAATAGCTAAAAGTTATATATTCTTTTAGTAATCTTTAATAATCACCTTCAAACATAAGTAGATAATGTGAACTAAACACATAAATCAAATTGCTAGTATGTCTTTAAGTCATGATCACTTGACTTTGGATACATAAAGGAAAGGGTATGACTTACTATCCTAGTAACATTATTGATAAACATGTTACCAGGCATGGTAAAGTTGAAATTAGTTTACACAATTCATTCTCTTTTATTTTTTATCTTGTGTGTTACAAGAGTATAATATTATAAATATGATAAAAACTGACAGAACCTATTCCTTTAAATCATACATGGGTAGGATTAGTAAATACATAAATAAGGGGTTTTGAAATCTGAATGGACTGATATAAAAATGACCTCTGCTTGATTGAATATAGGGTCAAAGAGAAAGGAGGAATCAGATAAAAGCTATAACCATAATACTACAGTTATTATCCTTGGTATTGGCAAGGATTAGAAGTGCAAAGTCACCATTTATAATATTAGAGGAAAGATAAAAATTCATAGATCTGTGGCTAATGAAAGAGCATTTGAAATTGGACAGTGGGTCTCAGAGTAGAAAGTAAAGTGTTTAAATTTACAACAGAATTTAACCATATAGCCATGGCACATAAAAACATTTTTATATTATTTCCAGCATTGAGAGAAAGAAATACTCATGTGCTCCCATCCTTAGCCAAAAAATAGCTGAAATTGATATCTACTTGCAAAGGAAAAATTAGTTATTCCAATGGAATCACATAAGATATACTAACCAAACTTAGGTTTGCGTTCGTGGCACAAAATGGCCAACTGAAAATACATTCAATGGTATTTTTGTAAAATTGCTGTCATATTGTTTGCCCATTTTTGGTGTGCTTTTCCAGTCTTTTCCTGTATTAAATGGTTTCAGATTTTGTTTCCCCTTGTTTTCTTTGTTTCCTTGTTTTTGTATACGTGTGTATGTGTGTATGTGTGTATGTGTGTTTCTTGATACTTTCTTCATTTTAAAGTATAGGGTATAATTGGCTGCCTATTTATTTTCTTTCTAAAGAGGGTTCTGTGTGTAGGAGATAGTAAGGATCTAGGAGTTGGGAGAAGGGAAACAGTTATCAGAATATATTATATGAAAAATTATACAACTAAACACTTTTAAAACATAAAAATAGAGCTTAACTAAAACTGAAAATAGATACTTAAGGAAGCCTGTCCTCACAGCTTTTGAAACTAAAGAAGAGGCAGCGATGTGGTAATGGATGATAGATAAAAGCTAAGTGATGATTCAGTTGATGGGAAATATTCAAAAACAGTAAAAAAATGAAGTGAACAGGCAAGAGGAAATAGGTGCTGAAGATAAAATTTAAGGCATTAGAAATCACCATACTGATTCCCCAAGTGGCTATACAAATTTGCACTCCCACCAGAAATAGAGGTGTGTTCTCCTTACTCCACATCCTCTCCAGCATAATTTATCATTGGTAGTTTTGATCTTAACCATTTTAACAGGTGTATCTCAGAGTCATTTTGATTTGCATTTTGATGGCTAAGGATGTTTAGCAATTCCTTAAGTGTCTTTCAATCATTTGCAATTCTTCTGTTGAGAATTCTCTGTTTAGATCTATACCCCATTTTTTATTGTATTATTTGGTAAATTGATGTCTATTTTCTTGAGTTCTTTATATATTTTGGAGATCAGTCCTCTGTCTGACGTGGGGTTAGTAGAGTTCTTTTCCCATTCAGTAGGCTTCTTATTTGTCTTAATAACTGTGTCCTTTGCCTTACAGAAGTTTCTCAATTTCAGGAGGTCCCACTTATTAATTGTTGTTCTCAGTTTTCTGTGCTACTGGGTTATATTTATGTAGTGGTCGCCTGTGTAACTTCCCACTGTCTCTTCAAAGGGGTTCAGTGTGGCTGGATTTATGTAGAGGTTTTTGATCCATTTGTACGTGAGTTTTGTGCATGGAAATACATTTAGATCTATTTGCATTCTTTTACATGTTGACATCCAGTTATGCCAGCACAATTTGTTGACGATGCTTTCCTTATTCTATTGTATAATTTTAGCTTCTTTGTCAAAAGTCAGGTCTTCACATGTGTATGGATCAATACCAGGGTCTTTAATTTGATTCCATTGGTTCACCTGTCTGTTTTTATGCCAATACCAATCTGTTTTCATTACTGCAGTTTTATAATAGTGCTAGATGCTAATAATGGTGATGCCTTCGGAAGTTCCTTTTATAGTAGAGGATTGTTTGGCTATTCTGGGTTTTTTGTTTTTTCATATGAAGTTGAATATTGTTCATTCAAGGTCTGTGAAGAATTGTGCTGTGAATTTCAGGGATTGCATTGAATCTGTAGATTGCTTTTGTCAGGATTGCCATTTTTTACTATGTTGATCCTTCCTATCTAAAAGCATGGGGGAACTTTTCATTTTCTGATATCTTCTGCAATTTCTTTCTTCATAGACTTACAGTTCTTGTTGTGTAGGTTTTTTTTTTTTTTACTTCTTTGGTTAGTATTAAAACAAAAATATTTTATGTTATTTGTGGGTATTGTAAATGATGATGTTTCTATGATTTCTTTCTCATCTTTGTTCTCATTTGTAATAGAAGGGCTATTGATTTTGTTTTAGTTGATCTTTTATCCTGCCACATTACTGAAACTGTTTATGAACTATAGGAGTTCCTCCACTCATACCACAAAGACATTTGCTCAACTGGGTTCATAGCAGCATTGTTTGTAATAGCCAGAACATAGAAACAACCTAGTTGTCCCTTAACTGAAGAATGAATAAAGAAAATGGTACATTTTTAAAAACATTTTAAAAACATTTTAACTATTCAGCAGTTTAAAAAATGACATTTTAAAATTTGCATGCATGCAAATGGATGAAACTAGAAAAAAAAAACATCCTGAGTGAGATAACTCAATCCAAAATAGAAAAAAAAAATGGTATGTACTTACTCATTAGTGGATATTCAAAATAAAGCAAAGGATAACTATCCTATAATCCATGGTCCCAAAGAAGCTAGGTAACAAGAAGAAATCTAGGAGTGACATACATGGGTACCTTGGGAAGGGAAAAATGACAAGACATCCTTAGAAAATTAGAAGGTGGAGAGAAAGGAGTGTGGAAAGAAAGGGGAAGAGAACTTGGGAGGGAATTGTGTGTTCAAGAAGGGGGAAGGATGGTGAGGGCATGCTGTGGGAGCACATTCTGCTCCTTCAGCCAATAGTCTTTTAGAAGATACCAGCCAAATTGGGCGTGGTCTCTTATAGTTTAAAAAGCAGCAGGAACTGTGTGCCCACTCTCTTGCTTCTGGCTTCTGATCTGACTGCTGGACTCTGTTCCTGTTTGTGCTCAGAAAACTGTTGTTTAGGGCGGTGATCTGTAAGAATAACCCTTTTATTATCCTAATTCTGAACTGGTGTGGGATTGTTCTACAGCTTCAAGGGCAGAAAGGAAGGAGGTATCTTAACTGAGGGAGCCATTAAAAAGCTATCAGGAAACAAAGCACTAGGGAATTTCCCTGGAACCTTCAAGAATGACCCCAGCTAAGACTCTAAGCAACGATGGAGAAAAGCCTAAGTTGGCTACCTTAATTGTCACCATAGAACCTTCAACCAGCAACTGATGGAAGCAGATACAGAAATCTACAGTGAAGTACTGGATTGAGCAACCTGAGACCAGCACAAGAGAGGGAAGAGTGATAATATGAGCAAAGGGGTCAAGACCATGATTGTAATACCCACAGAAACAGCTGGCTTAAGCTAGTGAGAGCTCACTGACTCTGGACTATGCAGAAGAACCTGCAAAGGACCAAATTAGGTCCACTGAATGTGGGGGACAGTTGTGAGGCTTGGATAGTTTCTGGAGCCACTGGCAGTAAGACCAGGATTTATTCTTAGTGCTTGAACTGGCACCTAGGAGAACATTCTTTTCGGAGGAATACCTTGCTCAGTCTAGATACAGGGGGAGGACCTTGGTCTTGCCTCAGAGTGAAGTGTCAGTCTTTATTGAGTCCCTGTGGGAAGCCTTACCCTTTCTGCAGAGTGGATGGGGAGATGGGATGTACGAAAGGTAGAGGAAGCAGGAGGAGGGGAGGAGAGGGAATGGGGATAGCTATGCAAAATGAGAAAAGATTGTATTATAAAAAAAATTCTTAATAAAAAGACTGATTTAAAAAAATTATGGCGTAAGTCAAGAAGCAAAGTGCCAAAGGAGACAAGAAGAGAATGACCCGGAGTGTGAGAGAAGAGCACTTGCACTAATGAGAGTGTATACTAGGTGCCCTAAGTAAGGAATAGTGGAAAATTTGCGCTGCAGTGGAAAGTTGATAGGGCTCCATTTTCCTTATATAAGGACTGAAAAGAGAGTGGATTTAATAAATGTATAAACAAGTATAAAGTAGAAGTAATGTGATGATAGGAAGCTTCTAAAGGAAATTGGTTTATACAAATCTATCTATATACATATATATGATGCAAATATATATATAATTACAAAAATATGAAATGTAAAAATAATATTTCTGTTGAGGTTTATTCAACTTTCTGACAAAACAAATTATAATTTCCTGAGCTGACGTAATTTTTAAATTTTATATATCTTCCATCCATACATCTAAAATTAAATTTTTCTTAAAATACCTGGGAGGGAAACATGAGTTTTCTGTAGGGTTTTTTCCCTTGACAGTCAATTTCACTCTTATTGGTTTCATTATTTTGGGATTATTTGATAACAAGGCAAAACTCAGAGGAGCGAACTTTATTGCTCTCATTTACTTTTTATCCAAATTCACAGAAAGTTGAACAATTTATTCCTGTAACGTGCTTTATAGTGTTCATTTCAAGGGAACATACCCACCAGTGCATGTCAGAAGGTCTACATTTTGTAGCAAACCTATTTTTTAATATAATTTTAATAAAAGCATTAAGCTACATACCCATATTAATCAATTTCAATATCACAATATTGATAAACAGACTAATGTGTTAAAAGGTAGAGATTATAAAGCATTCTATAGATAATAATTAAAATTTAACTTTTTAAAAATGATTTCTTTAAATTCTAGAGATGATATAATTACATCATTTTCCTTCTCCCTTTTGCTCTCTTTCAAATTCCTGGACTCTTTTGTTCTTAATTTCTGTTATAGGTTTGTATAATGTTTCTTTCATATAATTGTTTTCAGGGCTGATCATTTGACAAGCAATTGGTATTCTCTGCCCTGAAGATGACTGTTTCTCTTGCTCTCTGAATTCTTTAGTTGTCTGTAGTTCTACCTTTAGTTTAGATGCCTCCTGTGCTCAACCTAGTAGTCAGCAATACCATGACAGAAAATCACAGCCAATTAAGAAGCAGAGCTATAGAGTCCAGCTTCAGTGGATACATACATACACATACGCACGCGCGCATACACACACACACACACACACACAAAAGTTCCCATACCTAAAGTTTGGGCATCACAGGAAATAGAAAGATTGAAAGAGTCAAAAAAAACAGAGCATTTGCTTTTAGATTGTATCTTCTAGTAATCTCATCAGCTGCACCCATAAAGTCTCACCAATATGACTCCACTAATAGGAGCTGACCAAGAACAACAACAATAAACATATTAAATTTTTAAAATTTGAAGAGGCAGGCAGATCTCTGTGAGTTCGAGGCCAGCCTGGTCTACAAGAGCTAGTTCCAGGACAGGCTCTAAAAATGCTGCAGAGAAACCCTGTCTCGAAAAACCAAAAAAAAAAAAAAAAAAAAAGGAAAAAATTTTTAAAATTTGAATGAGTCTTAAGCCAAGGGTAGTGGTATCCAATGCTGTCCCAGAACTCTAAAGGCAGAAAACAGAAGTTTAAGGAATCAAGGTCAACATTCTCTACTTGAGACCTTATCTAAACACTAAACACACACACACACACACACACACACACACAGGCACGCACGCAGACACACACATGCACACAAACACAAACAAACAAAAAGAAAGCAAAAAGTTGCCAAAACAAAACACAGCAGCCATAGTAGCTCTTTATGCTATCTCAATTTCACTATTGTATAGTTTTAAATTATTATTTTACAAATTAGAAAACAAAGACTACAGAAAATGACTTAAATAACAAAAAGTAAGGAAAATCCAAATTATAAACTATTATTCTTTAGAACTTTTAATTTAGCAGTATAATAAGTTTTTTTAGATTGTGAACTATCTTAGCAGTATCAATATTCATTTGGATAGTAATGCTTATGTAATCTGCACCAGTAATGAATCTATTAAAAATAATTTTAAAGACTTGCTATTTTTAACTTAATTTGCCCAATTTTATTCATGAGAAAATATTTTGAATTAAATTTCTCAATAAAGAGGTTTAGTAGAAAGAACCCATTAATTTTGATCAACATGTCTTCTAAATCGAAATCATTCTTCTATTCAAATACTAAAAACACTTTTAATCATCAGTACTGATAAAAACCAATACATATATTAACATTAATATAGTGCTGTTATATAGAACCTGTTGTGTCTATTATATATGATAAGGACATAATTCATTTTGATGTAACTATTTTTAGTATTATAAAATTGAACACCCTTAGCTTATTTGATACAACAAAACAATAGTGTCATTATGAAGTCATATCCTAAATCTTATGTCTTCCTTTAGAGCTTAGGAGAAGCAAGTGTACTAAATATCGAAAGACATTTTGTGTGTGTATGTGTGTGTGTGAGTGTGTGTGTGATTTGTGTTAGTGTGTATTATCATCTCTATATCTCGTTTAAAATGTTTTGAATATCTTATTCCATTATTTTCCTTTGATCAAGAAATCAACATATTCTTACAAAACTGCTAAAATAGTCTAGAGTCTATACTTTGAACTTTGATTAGAGTTACATTTTAACTTGTGAAATATCCCTATAGGACTGGATGTCTCAGAAATTACAAGCTCTTGCAAACCTTGTAATATTTCTTAGACCTAATTTTTTCAACCATAAGGACTTTCTTCAGATCATTAAATATGCTTCTTAAATCACCTTATAATCAATATGTTGGCACATATTATGTGTGTTCTAGGGAGTATTTTGTTTTGTTTTTTTTCTAGTTTGCCATGGCAAAATCATTTTTTCATTAAGGAAAAAGTGCTAAAATATGTTTTATTTCTTGAATTAATAAAAATGGTATTAATATTGAATTATTAAAATAAATAAAATCCAAGATAAATTATATGGGACTTCATCAAAATCACAGAAAACACATCCTCACTGTGGGATGTCCAAACAATGATTGCACATAGACTCCTTTTAGGTTCTTGGGGATTACTAATAAGGAAGATAAATTCATTTACTTTTGGCAAGTATTTTTATCTTTAAATCACTTACCATGAATCATCATGATACATTCATTGATATGATATAATGATATGATCTTGGTAAAGATGAAAGTTTTTGACACACTAATTCATTAACACAGGGCAATTAGTTATATGTTTATGGTTCAAACAAGTACAAATCATTATGCAAATATATCAAATGCATTTTGGTTCTCTTGGGTTTTTTTTTGAATTACATAATGAGATCTCTCTCACAAACACATATCATATACAAATGTACACCACACTAAATTGATAGTTTCAGATTAATTAATTACTGCAAGTGAAAAGAATTCTCGTGCATCTTCATTGCATGATTAAATATCCTATTATAAACTCTAATTATTGAAAATACTCTGATATTGCATAACATGGGAACTTTCAGACATGAAGAATCAAGTTTAATTCTATATTTTTATGCCGTCTGATGAAGTACTCGCTTATGGAGAGGTGTGGGTGTGGGACAATGGGCATGATCCACTGATAATAAACTGGGGGAAAATTAGCAAGACCTGTGCAGATTATTATCTGTGTTCCTGTGTCTTCAGAGATAAGGATGCCCTTTCCTCCCAGCACAGACCAGGCACTTATCACAGGAGGATCCCTTAACCTGCTTCAGGAAGAGGGCAGAACCCTTTTTCTGGCTTTCATAACCTGCTTCAGGGAAGAAGGGCAGGAAAAGGTCAGAATGTGACCTTCCTGCTTCTGCCATTTTCTCAAATGCCAATCTGTCATTTTTTGGTGGAGGTGGTGCTGTTCTCATCTCGTCAGTGTCTAGTCCTACACAGTCAGTGAGATATCTGTTATAAAATGCAATAATAATAAAGTATAGATACACATTTTTTGCATCACATGATAAACTGTAGGAAGATGCAGCCTCCTTATAATTTTTTGATACTTCTAATAAAACAATGAGAAGTTAAAGTTCATTGGTGCCTAAAAAGTTAAATAGAGAGCAATATTCTTATATTGAGTTAAGGGCTCTTTTCTGTGTTATTTTCTGCTTTTCCTGATATTCTCCCCCTTCCCTCTCATGCACACACACATGCAAAAACACACATACTATTCTGCCAATATGGCTTGAGATAAATAGAATTTTCTTGCTGAAAGTGTTATGACAATAAGAAGCAGCAAATTTCTCTGAAGTCAATAATAATCACAGTTACAACTACTAACTCCTGCTATGTACAGGGCAGTAGTGTACACCATAGAAAGAGCATATGGGTTTCTCTTTAAAGGATGGCTTCACTGCAAACATATACTATTATGATGATGTTTGCAAACATGAGCATAAAGTTTCATTTCACTTGAAAAAAAAGTTACAAGAACAGATTTAAATTCATAAATTTATTTGAACCCACGTCTTGATTTCTACTACACAGTTGAACCAAAATGTACTACCTGAGATTCATAGAAAAAAAAACCTCTTAATTGTGTTTGTTGGACCCAGCCATGACAAGCTCAAGGTAGGCCTGAGTTTCAATTTACCCTAGAGCATTACCTGATTCTAAGAAAGACAACAAACTGAGACCACCAGGCTTCAACCAGGACCAGACCATCCAAAGGAAATTCCTAGCATTCCAATCACTGTAGACAGCATCATCTGCCAGCACACACCTATTCCTATTCACCAAGGAGGAAGTTCCTAAATTCCAGTCCTTGTACATAGGATCACCTGTCAGCACACACCCATTGCTTTCTCCAGGACACGCCTAGATAAATGCCAGCTAATCAGGGCTCCCGAACCTTAGTAATGCCTCACCCATAGCTTTTCTACTATAAAAACCCAACCTCAACTAAGCTCAGGGTTCTTCAGTCACTCCATACTTTGGACACATGGAGAGTCTAAGAATAAAGACTCTTTGCTTTTACGTAAAGGACTCGGTCTCCTAGTTGGATTTTTGGCGAACTCCGTGATCTGGACATAGCAGTGTTCTCTACTGTTGTGTTTGGTAAATAATGACTCACCAAACACAAAAGCAGTAATTTCTTCATGTTGTTCTTATTTATATCTAACAAATTCACAGAAAAAAAATATGTATTAGCTTGATGTCAATGGATTAGCTGACACTGTCACAAAGGGAGGAATCAACTTTATATCAGACCTGAAAGATTGAAGAGAACAATGCAAGGAAATAAGGATACGAAGAGAAGAATTAAGTATAAACACAAATATTTACTCTACCGTGAAGAAAATTATCATATCGCTTGAGATTATTATTTGTGGAGATTGGATCATAGGTAATACAGTAATCAGTTATTTTCTTTCCCTTTTTGTTTCCTTATTTTAGGAAGCAATTCATGAGCTAGGAACACGGTGCTTGTTACATAGACTCATACTCAGTCTCCCGGGAATGAATAAGGCTTCCTTCCCAATAATTGTACAGGATCTCTATAGAAAGAGATATTTATCATGTTGAGTTAACATATTCTAAAGACCCTGGAATCCTGTAGAGAGAATAAAGAACACTGCCAATACAGGCAAAGAAAAAAGAGCTTCCTGAAGCAAGAACAAACAAAGCCACTAGAAAAAAAGAAATGAGTAAAGAATTTTGAGAAGCATCACTCTGTTGTTTTTAACTATTTAGGTAATTTACAAAGCTAGCTATTACTATAAAGAGAATTTGGTTTAGGTTTTTAGGACTTAAAAATATCAGAACAAACATAAGATGTCTGATGTGCCTAAAGTTGGTCCACAGATATTGAGAAGCTGATAAATTAGTTTTAGATAGTGAAACATAATGATTGATATTTACTTTACTGTACATAATATAATTTTAAATATAAACCAGAAAATAATGCTGTAATTATAAACAAGTGTATTCACTTTTAGTTGTAATAAGTTGTACTTAGGTTTATCTGTGACCTAGGTTTTATTTTCTATTTTTAAAACTTAACCAATATCATGCCCAACCATATATATGAAACATATTTGACATAACAAAAAATGTATACAAACCCACCTCCACATCCACATATCTTCTCTCCCACACTTAAGTAAATGGCATATTTATTTAGATGTGATATAGATTTACAGATATTTATAACTATATACAAGCACAGATATTTATATGCTCCCACCTTACCTTTATTGAGCAGGGAGATAAGTTTATACATCCATCTTTCCCTTATTTTTTAAATACAACATCTAGATCGGTAGCACCAAAATTCATATTGGTACAGTGATTTGATTCCCTTGCCTCTAGACAACTATACACATCTGTTTAACAGACATTAATATGTGTATATATTTGTCACTTCAACATTTCACTTATCTACTTGACTTTACTAGTTGGCATTGTCTAGGATGTTGAGACCCAAAAATGTGAGCCTATGACACCTTGTCTGAAGGCCAGCGAGTTTGAGTTTATTTTCTCTCTCAAAGTTTTTAACAAGTGTGTTTACACACCCTGAACTAGGGTGTGGGTAAAGTTTTGGACATTAAGATGGCCCATAGAGGTGCATCCCCTCCACCCTGAACAAAGGTCAAGGAATTCAAGCATCTTCTATTGAAATAGGAAGTTTGCCCTATGAAACAGCTGCCTTCAGGATACTTGTTCTAGGGTATGTCTACTGACTAAACAACAGAATGCATAAGTCAGGATATAGTTGTTTGATGTCTCAAGTATTAGCACAAGTAACTGTTCTGGTTATCCTTTGTGCTATATTAACGCAATCTTTTGCCTTCTTCCCCATTGTTGTATTGGGGTATGAAAGTGTATATATATAAACACTAGTAAACTCAAATCTCAGTATGCAGGATGCACTGAGATGCCCTCCCAATACTATCCTACATCTCTGTGTTTCTTTCTTACCTCTGTTTCTCTTACTTAACATTTGCAATCCTTACACTCAACCCTGGAATGTACAAACCTACCGCAGAAGGATCACAGCAGAAGTTACCCCCAAAAGGTGGTTTTCAACACTAGTTTCTGATGACTGTGTCTACCTGTTCAAGCAAGAGATCCACAATTGCCTTTACTTTTGCTCCTACACTGGTTTCAAAAACAAAACAGATCCCTTTGGTTTGACTTCTAAATATTCCAATAGATGGTCTTATGCTCCCACCATCCAACCCACATTTATAAAAATATGGCTATTCCTCAGTTTTCTAGATTAATGTAATGTTTTTTACCTGAATTTTTTCTTTGTCTGATTCTCTGAACTTCCTTCTTGATACCACAGCCAAGGTAGTTAACATTATCCCAAAGATGCTATGGACTTATGCTGCCTATCTCTTATCACACATTTTATTGATTTCTTCAGATTCAGTCTTCTGGATACTCTTTTGATTCAAATATGCAAGCAAGTTTATTTCCTCAAAGCCTTTTGCATAGGGTGTATTACTGATGATCAGGGACTTACCATTTATACATAGTATTTCGGCCTCTTACTGAAAGAACTGAAAGCTTACAGAGATTGCAAATGTAACTAAAAAGTTTCACTCAGGTAAAAGAACATTTTTAAGAGATGAAAATTCCTTAGGACTTTGTTTGATGCTTCTTTTATTGGTGTTCAAGAGAATGAGAGATTTGATAAATTAAGGAGAGAAATGAGTTTGGTTCTCTTCTTTGATGGATGTATTAAATCCTATTATTTCTTCTTTACTACTGTGCATGTCATTTCCCATAATGAATCTGATTTTTATAGGTGGGCATATGATGATAAGTAGGGAATTTTTAGAAGTTCACTTGAGATCACTCTTGCTTCACAAGTCACACATTGTTCCATTTTCTTCAATACCCATATCAGCAGATTAAGAGTTACTATGAGCTAAGTTTTATTTCAATTATTCTTAATTAATTTTAAATTTTATCTATCTGTTTGTTTGTCTTTTCTATTCAATACAGCCTAACTTCTTCCTCCTCTCCCTTCCTACTCCAAACCCCTTTTTTCCCTCTCTCCAACATTCAGTTCTATCCCATTTCTCTTCTGAATAGATCAGGGCTCCTAGGATATCAACATAACTTAGCATAACAAGATTCAGTAAAACTAGGCATATATCCTCATACCAAAGATGGACAAATCAACCCAGTAGAAGAAAATGGGTCCTCGAAGTGGGAAAAAGAGTCAGAGACAACTCCATTCCAATTATTAGGAGTCCAATATAATCTTCAAGCTAAAGACACACAGCATGTATGCACAGGACCTCTTGAAGTTCCACGGAGGCTCTGTGCTTAATGATTCGATCTCTGGTAGCCACTACAAACTCTGCTTAGTTGATTCTGTGGACTTTTCTCCTGGTGCCCTCGAAACCTCTGGCTCCTATAGTCTATCCCTCTTCCCTCAACCTTCAGTAGAATTCCCCCAAGCTCCACATAGGGTTTGGCTGTGACTGTGATGAAAATTATGGTAGGTACTGATCCTATAACAAAATGTAATTAGGAATTTTTTCATTGCCTTTTTTTTCTTTTCTGTATGTTGTGTTTGGTTCTACCCTAGGTCTCTGAGCAATCTCATTTACAGATCCAGATCATCTAGGCAGTCTTGGGCATGGGCTCTCTCTCGTAGTGTGGACCTCAGGATCTACCTCAAGATCCAGCTATACCAGTCTAGAGCATATACCCAAAAGATGCACCATCCTCCCACAAGAACATTTGTTTAGCTCTGTTAATAGTAGCTTTATTCAAAATATTCAGAAGCTAGAAACAACTCAGATGTCCCTCAACCAAAGAATGGTTAATGAAAATGTATTATTTTACACAATGGAGTATTACTTGGCTGTTAGAAAAGAAATGACAATATGAAATTTGCATACAAGTAGATGGAACTAGAAAAAATCATTCTGACTCAGGCAACCTAGAACTGGAAAGACAAACATTATATTTGCTGACTTTTAAATGGATATTAGCTGTTAAGTAAAGGATAACCACACTATAATCCATAGACCCAGAGAAGTTAGATAAAGAGGAGAGATCTAGGAGGGATACATGGACTTCCCTGAGAAGAGGAAATGGAATAGATTTTGTGGGTAGACTGGGGAGCAGGTAGGGATTAGAACAAAAGGAATCAAGACAGAGCATGATATCCCAACGTAGGGAATGGGCTCCAAAAAGTCAGTTCATGCACCAGGGACCCACTTCTGGGGCCTTAAAAAAAGATCAAACCCCACAACTGTCACCAACATTCCGTGGACCTAGTTCTGTCACAGACAGGCTCCCCAGGAGCTTGTCCCAGTTCTTGGCTGTGGATCTGTTTCCATCAGTTACTGGATGTGGTTCTATGGATACAATTAGGGTAATCATCAGTCTGATTACAGAAAAAGGTCAGTTCAGACACTCTCTCCTCTATTGCTAGGAGTCTTAGGATTCAAGAAAATAATATAGTCTGATAAAAATTAATATTAAAATTTATACATGTCAATTATGAGTTCTAAAATGTAGAATATTTTAGCCAATAAACAAGAGAAATAATAGGAAGCAGTCACACATTTCAGAAGTCATATTTGGTACAGTGTCTGCCAGGACAAGAATAGAAGCCTAAGGCTGAGGGTAAAGTATTGCAGCCCGAGTAAACCATGTACATACGGACATGACAGTTTCCAGAAAGCATAGTAATGGTGGTCAGGTGAAATATCCGTTTTCATCTTATCTAGTTTAAAACTTTTCTCCTTCCGCTGGGATTCTCGTGTACTTTTTATACAGTTCACCTGCTTTTAGAAATTGCTTAGTGCTTGATCTTTCTTTTATTTCATTGTATATTTTTCTACGTGAAATCAAATCTTTTCAAGTGAATGTCTATAGGCTTTCCATTTTCATTGAATTCTACAAAGAATAGATGCTTTAAAACCATAGCAAGTTTATTTCCCAACTTGCCACTCTCATTTCAGTCTGGTGAGTGTTTCACTGTCTTTGTGTTACTATATTTATTCCGAATTGTGCATTCTGCCCTTACATGATAACTTCCTGGAATAAATAAATTGTAAAAGTGTATTATCTCCCTTGAATTAAATCATGGCACAACCTATGCTTGCCTTTCTAAATTCTCCTTAGTGGTAGTGCATGGATATTAACATTTGATTCCTTCCACGGCTGCTTAAGGATTAGACTAGCTGCACAGAAAGCTTCAACATTTTATCGGAGCAAAACCAAAACTGCACTGAATTATTTTGGCTTAGCAAGATCTCATCATTACTGAAATACTTTATTATTTTTGGTGTCATTACTTTCGGTAATACTGATGCTTTTTATAGCTTTAATTTGGGCAACTGTGAGGAATCATTATGTTTGTAGAGCTAAGATAGTCAAAGAGATAAGAAACCAAATTAGGAAAACTTCTGAATTAAAAAGAAAATGATAGCTGTATTTCTGGTAAAGAAATTAAGTATAATGAAAATACAGCTCACAAAATTATCTTTCTGAAAACAAATTTGATTAGGTTACTTTACTGATTAAAAAAGTGCAGTGATTCTCTACTGCCTAGAGCACTTGTCTACATGTACCTTACAGCTTTCCCCACAGTCATACTAATAAACAAGGCCGAGCAAGTCCCTTGGTTCTGTGGGTATAGAGATCTAGTTGAGCTAGTCATATGTTAATCATAAAACCATACCTTAAACAATAATATGTTTGCATCGTAGAAATACTTACAAGGTAAATTAAGTATAAATTAAAGTTTGTTTTCAGCAGGGCGGTGGTGGCACACGTCTTTAATCCCAGCACTCGGGAAGCAGAGGCAGGCAGATCTCTGTGAGTTCAAGGCCAGCCTGATCTACAAGAGCTAGATCCAGGACAGGCTTCGAAGCTACAGAGAAACCCTGTCTCGAAAAACCAAAAGAAAGAAAAATAAGTCAACTAAGCCTGTAAGTTTATCAACCATCAATAGCCTATAAGTAAAATCTATCCTACCTTTTTTTATAAGTATTTTTTATTAAAACAGAGATGAGTATCAACTTTTTACTTATAGCTGATTTTATACAGCAACACTAAAAAAGCACATGACCCACAGATCTCAGAGTTTTCCTCTAAGTGGTAGTTCTGTCACTTGGTATGTCTGCTCTCACAATCTATTTCCAAGTAAGTAACATTCCAGCCAAACTAAGTGAGTCGCATGTTACCATACAGTGCCAGTTTTGCAACAGTTTTACATTTCTCCTGAACTTCTTCATGGAACTCTTCTTTTTACTTCCCATATACTTCTTATTGTGAAAAGCAGGATCCTCTTCAGATGTTCATGGGGGGAGTTGGGAAGACCTTGGTCTTATCATAGAGTAGGGAACCCTGAGGGCTCCTTGGCCTGGAGAGGGAGGGAGGGGGGATATGGGTGGAGGGGAGGGGAGGGGAGAGGGAGGAGGAGGGGAGGAGATGGAAATTTTTAAATATAAAAAAATAAATCATGAAAAAATATAAAATAAAGAGTCTTAGTTTTATTTATATTGCAGCAATAAAGACTATGACCAAAGTACCTCAAGGAGGAAAGGGTTTACTTCAATTCAGAGTTGTACTCCATTGTGAAGGGGATTCAGGGCAGGAACATAAACCAGGAACAAGAAGGCAGGAACTGAAACAAAAACCATAAGGCAATGAGTGCTACTTAGTACCTTTCTCCTCTTGGTTTGCTCAAATTGCTTTCTTCAACAGAGTTTGACTGTTTCCTAGGATGGTACCACCCAGAGAGAGCTGGGTCATCCATATCCATCATCAAACAAGAAAGTGCCCAATGAGCTTTTTGCAGGCTAATCTGATGGCAATATTTCCACCTTAGAATAAATCTCAGGACACAACTGTAAGAGACAAGTTAATGCACACAACTGAGAATTATTTTGTAAGACAGCCACAAAGGTATCAGGCTTTACAATGCTTTATTGAAGCATAATTGATGTACAAATATACACATATTTAATGATTCATTTTGGAGTGTTTTTCTATGCAAATATACATGAAATCTCTAACACAGTTAAATTCACTCATCAGTAGTTACCTTGACTGTTTGTGTTTTGTGTTGTTCATGTGGTAGTTGGTATTGTTTTGATAAACTCTCACTACGTAGCCCTTGCCCTGGTTACAATAGAATTCACTATGTAGATCATGGTGGCCCCCAACTCAGAGACATCAGCCTGTTTCTACCTACTGGGTTCTAGAGTTAAACGTGTGTACCACCACACCAAGCTTGTACATTTTCTTTGTCCTTAGATCAGACGTTGTATAAGACACAACTCTTGGCTAGGATATGGAGAAAATGGAGCCACTGTGCACTCCTAGTGGTCATATAATATTGTGAAGCTACCCACTGTATAAAAGTTTTGACTTTTTCAAAAAGAAAAATACTATGCTACCTAGAAAGTTTCCTTTTATGTTTATCTGGAAATGAAATTATATCAATAAGACAAAAGTTACCTGTTTTCAAATACACACTGGCACAATATAATAACAAAATGTAGAAGTCATGTTTATATTCATTTTCATTTAGGGCACAGAAGGTAATAAGAGCATTTGGTAGAATAATTTTTAACCTCGGAATTAAAGAAATCTTGCCATTATGTTGCATTTTTGATAATTTGGACCACCTCACACTAAAAGAAATATGACAGTCAAAAAAAGATAAAGAATTCATTATTCCACTTACGTGAAGCATTTAAATAATCAAACTCATGGTAGCAAAAGTAATGGTAATTGTCTGCTCCCAAGAATAGTAGGAAGTGGGTATTGTACCATGGGAACAAAGTTTTATTTAAACTAGATGGATAACTTCTAGATACACTTTGTACCTGCAAAGCATATTTAATACTTGTTAAAGGACATAATGTTAAGTGGTTTTAATAATAAAAAAGAAAGTAACTAGAGTATTTTTGCTTCAAATTTTGTTACTAAAGGCATCTTCTCCAAGAATTTTACTTTCTTACATTCTTAGTGAGTTGCAAGGCAGAGGAACTTAAACTTCCCTTATTGTATATATTCATTTTACATGGTGTTTTGTTACATCAGGACTCTTTGACACAATTACACATTGTAAATTGAGAATATCCACCACAATAAGCCCAAAATCTACCTTTCCCATCTCTCCAGTCTCATTAGTCCACTTTGGTCCCCTATTTTTTCTTCTAATAGTTCCAGTATTTCTAAATTTTTTTTTGTTTATTTTATTTTTCATCTCCTTCCTTCCTCCTCCCCCCTCCCTCCCCTCCTCTTCCCCCTTCCCTCCACTCCTTCTCCCCCTTTCCTCCCCTCCCCTCCACCCATACCTCCCCTCCCTCCCTCTCAAGGCCAAGGAGCCATCAGGGTTCCCTACTCTATGCTAAGACCAAGGTCCTCCCAACTCCCCCCAGGTCCAGGAAGGTGATCGACCAGGCTGGGAAGGCTCCCACAGAGTCCGTCCATGCAGAAGAATCAGAGCCCAGCGCCATTGTCCTTTGCTTCTCAGTCAGCCCCCACTGTTGGCCACATTCAGAGAGACGGGTTTGGTCGCATGATCGATCCATCAGTCCCATTCCAACTGGAGTTGGTGATCTCCCATTAGTTCTGTCCCACCGTCTCCATGAGTGAACGCAGCCCTCACGTTCCTGACTTTCTCCCTCATGTTCTCGCTCCTTCTGCTCCTTCTGCTCCAAGGTCCTGATGAGGAGCAGAAGGAGAGAGAACATGAGAAAGAAAGTCAGGACCATGAGGGAACCTCCATCTGGCGACAGATGGGGAAAATGACTGAACCCCACATTGGATCACTGGACTGAGCTCCCAAGGTCCTGATGAGGAGCAGTATTTCTAAATTTTAATTAAGAAATCTGATACTCCTAGACGGGATTTCTGAGTAAGTTAAAAAAAATGATTTGGTATAAGCATAGGCAAGAGCTTTTTACGGGACACCAGCTATTAAAAAAATAGTGCATATGACTGGTGATTCGGTCCTTATAATATTAAAGAGCTTCTTTAGTAAAAAACAAGGCCAACAGAATGGAAGAAAACATTTGTTTGTTATCCATCTGGTAGAAGAATTATATCTAGATGATAGAGAGTACTAACCAACAACAATAATAGCAAAAATAACAACAAAATTAAAAACTATGAATGTTCATTAAACATAGGAAAAATATGTAGAATCAATGGCTACTAGAAAAATGCAAATTTAAAGTCATTAGAATTTTACCTAACCCTGTCCAAATGGCAGTCATGCAGAAAACAAATAAATGTTGGTCTTGATTTGGAACAAAAGAACCATTAGAAATGCTGGTAAGACTATAAACTAGTATAGCCATTCTGAAAATCAAAAGCTATTCTGTGAACTGTCTGTATCACTACCGGGTGTCTACCCACATAAATTCAAGACAACACATCTCTGGTACACTTGGCAGATTAATATTTTCTACATCACTGTGCACGTAAATACATTATTTAATCAAACTAAGTCTCTATAAACAGAGGAATGAATAAGGAGAGCATGCCTCCAGACATATGAAAATTTCTACCTATAAAGAAGAGTGTAATCATGCTAGGTTTAGAAAATAAATAGTGCTGTTGGAAATAACTATTCTGGCAAATTAAACTAATCTCAAAATGAAAAGATATCATATTTACTTTCATATGTTGTCCCTACTTGTTATAGAGATATGGTATATAGCATATACCAATGACATGGATATAGAATAGAAACTGCATAGGTCTTCTGACGTGTATGTCATGTTTGTATATATTGGCGTATGTGTATATGTTTATGATAAATATGTGAGATGTGTGGTGTGTAGGTGTGTTTAACTGGTTGATGCTATATACCTTCCCCAGTTGTTCTCCACCTTGTTTTGTGAGAATCTCTCTCTGAACCTGTAGCTCAATGGTTTTGCTTGACTAAATGGCCAACAGTCTCCAGGGATCCTCTTGTCATTGCTTCCCAAGAGCTTGGGTTACAGAAGTGGATACCTGCATTTATTAATTTACAAGAGTGCTGGCGATCAGAACTCAGTTTTTCTGTGTATCTGGAAAGCATTTTACTTAATGAGATATTGCCCCAGCCACACTGTTTGATTTCAACATGAAGACATCTAAGTTTTAAACTAAGTAATGCTACTTTAACTTCGGTACTTTTTTCCCCACGTTCCAAGACTTCAATCACTATAGTAAATAATAAAAGATAAAGTGTAGTATATGTTTTCCAATTCCTCATTTATTAAGCTCCTGACTGAGTACGGTGTCTGTTTTTCTGTATCATTAAGTATATGCTTCCTAAAGAGTTAGCTGCTCGGCCATCAAATCCGTTATTCTGTTTTAACTAAAGGTTCTTTCTTTTCCTCCCAAAATATGATAGTTTGTTTTTCAAAGATGTCATTCCAAAGCATTCCTGGCTTTTGAATGCTGGTGCTGAGAAGTCTTCTGTTTATTTTGGTGGACCTTCCTTTCCTCTTCATGTGATGCTTCCTTCCCTTTTGCTATGTTGTAAGGTGTTTCATGTGTGGTGTTTTGACTATGGCATGATGTGGGGAAATTCTTAGGTCTTATCTATTTAGTCTTTTAAATATCTCTTTCCTTAGATGTAAGGCATTTGGGGGATGATCATTGAAAATATTTTCTGTATTTATATTTAGTATGATATTTTCTATCTATGTCTGTGATTTTGGAGACCTGTTATTTTCATAAAGTCTGTAGAATTTTAATGTTATTTTTGTATGTTTTTACTAATTTTCTTCATCCTTGTCTGAATGTGATAGGGTCCATGAGAAGTCCCATAAAAGACCACCAGACACATATGTAATCAACAAGGGCATTTAATTCTCAAGAGCAAAAATTCCAGCATGTAAGCGTTAAACCTTTTAACAAAGAAACAAAATGACAACCCCAAGAGAAGCTCACAGGTTCCTTTCATGCAAGAGTAGGGGAATTACAGAGAGGAGAGGTTAGTTTGGGGGCTGATTTAAACTAAAATTTATGGATTGTTGTAGGATTGGTAGGTGACTTTGGTGGTTAGGGACTTCTCAGGAGCATGGTGAGAAAAGATATCTTTAGTGAGAAAAGAGCTGTGGGGTGCCTACAGTTTGGCTGCCCCTGAGTATTGGTCTTTCTAAGAACTGCTTGTTCAGTTCCAGTAAACCATAACTGAGGCTTAGTTTATGACTGGGCTGTTGGGGACCTGTCATGGTATTCATTTACCTCTCTCAAATGTTCTTATTTCTTTACCTTCTTTTTGAACAACTGCATTTTGTCCTCCACTTGATACACTCTGTTGGTGAGGCTTTCTACAGAGCTCTTTATCGGGCTTATTGAATTTTTCATTTGCAGTATTTCAGTGTTTACCAAACATATATTTTTCTTACTGAATTTCACTTTCATAATGTGTATTGACTTTATTATTCCATCCAGCTGTTTCTTTGTGATTTTTTTTAACCTCCTCTTAGGGGTTTGTTTGCATCCTCGTTGATTTCGTCAACATACTTATAATCAATATTTTAAACTCTGGGATTTCACAGAATTCCTCCAACCTGAATCTGCTCTCATAGCCTTAGCAATTTTCTAAGAGTCATTTTTCTGAGCTTTTCACATTAATTTTTCCCCTTGAGACTTGCATCTTTTGAGAGTTAGTCACTGGGTTGGCTCTATTGGCTTCTTATTCACTTTTAGAAAGTGTCTACAGTCTCCAGGAATGAAGAGGTTAGTAGTGTAGTTGGGGTGTTGCTTTGGTAAGCTATACTGGTATCTAGAGCACCAGGCTCGGTCCTTACTGCTCCCACGGCAATGGGTTCCTGACTGCTAAAATCTTCTCTTTCAAATGCTAGGTGCCCAACGGATATGCAGAAATTTACAAACGGCAATGTGTAGGAACACTGGTGGAGCAGTGTGCACTAAGATGCTGGTCACTGTGACTGAGCACAAAGGGAGAAATCAGAGTAAGGATACTAACGTATATCAAGCTGATAACAAAGGGTAGAAGAAGACAAAATAAAAAATAAGTAAATAAATAAATAAGAAGAAGTAAATAAAGGGGAAAATGATGGAACAAGAGGGGTGGGGAGGGAATCTGGATTGGGTGGGCGACGGAAAGAGAGTGGCAAATGATCACAAACAGATAAAGACCTGATCTCTAGAGGCTGACACAAGGAGACCAGCAAGAGAATCTTTTAGGAAAATAAAAGTTTTGTCTATCATGTAAGGTGTTTCCAAAATTAAGGTTGCTAAATAAATGAAATAAAAAATTTGTGACCCATACATATCTATCTGTGTATAGAGGCTGTATATACAACAGTAAGCTAAACATCTACTTTATGATTATTTCAATTTACCTATGTTGACATTTATTCATTTGTTTGTGTTTTCTGAATCTTGTGAAATGAATCTGACTCTTTTTCAAAAAGAGAATGTGAAATAAAGACATTGTGGCATGATCAGAATCTATACAGGCTCTGAGGACACAAAGGACTGAGTAATAAAACTTGAATTTTGTGTAGGTTGGAAACGATCTATTACAATGATCATGAGCGCTGATGAGAAGGTTCAGGTAAGATAAATGTGACAACTGTGTGAAGTTCCATCCTTTAAGGTTTAAAGGCTACAAAAGGACTTATGGATCTGACTCCAGTTGTAGCTGAGGTGCAGATGGTAACTTGAAGTAGGATTCTCTTGGTGAAAGAACAGAGAGGATTGTGCTAAATAGAAATCCATGTTCCTAGAGATTATAATGAAAATGTTTTTAAGAGGCTGGGATGGATGTGCAGCTGAGAATGGGCCATCTGTGCTTAAACTATAGAGCAAGAGTTTTCATGAGTCATGGAAAGCCATGTGTTGGTCCTTGAAGCTCAAGTGAGACTGGAGATCTGAACAGCAAATATATTTGTTGATAAAATAAAATTTCTTTAGATTAAGCATACCTATCAGATCTTCATATAATCATGTTCTCAAATGTGCATACACATAACATATGAGCACATATTTACTTATTGTTTAATTCAGGATGAGACAATTAACAGTTAAATAGTTAATAGTTTTTAATCAGAGATTAATCTTCATTTTTTAGTTTAATATTATTTAAAAGATTGAAAATGAAATCCTATTAAGATGTCGAGAATAAGCTAACATCATTATCGAAATTTTAGCGTATTGAACATCTTGGCAATTTTGTAGCTGATACTTCTTTAATGGATATATAACTGCAGTAGAATTAACTATTGATTTTGAAATGTTGAGTGATAGTTAACAGGAGGTAAGTTAATGGCCAGAGTTGTATAATAACCGGTTGAGTAAATCTCCTCGGACATAAAATATAGCAGATTTTATTTAGCACCTTGAAAATACAGAGATAAACACCATAGTTCTCTGCTTTGGGGGTGTGATTAATGACCTCTGTCTTTGGTGGTATTAAGAACAGAGCGAAAGTTTAGCTATCAAAGAATGCATGCATCTTTCAATGAGGAAGGTGGAGTACAGTTCCTCCAGAGACAACCGAGCACGTTAAGAAAAACAAGCACGAAAATTTAATAGTTGGATGCCTTATAAGTAAAATTATCAAGTGTGCAATGGATCATTGTAAGCTGAAAACTAGATCCATCTATAGATTTTTTTCTTAGTTTTGAGCATAAAAATAATTTGTTAGCCAAATAATGTACCCTATTTTGAAAACATAAACAATAACAAGAAGTTTGAAAAATGAAATGGCAGTTAAATAAAAATCAACGAGAAATTACTCTGAATTTTTGAAAATAATGCTGAATCTTTTACACATTAATAAGTACTTTATATACGGGAAAAGTACAAAAAACGTTCATGTCAAAATATGTACAGTAAATGAGAGTGTATGAAGCTTTAACTATCTTGTTTTAGATTATGATGAATAAAAATCAGCTTGTGATTAGGAAAAGAGTAAATGATATCTTAGGTGACTGTCAAAAATATATTTTGCATGACTGGGGAGAAGATTACTATGGCTAAGAGCACTTGTTGCTCTTCCAGAAATGTGGGTCAAGTCCAGCCATTCATATGGCAGCTTGCAATTATTAGTAACTTCAGTCCCAGTCGATCTAATGTTGCCTTCTGGTCCCTATGTTGTGCACATATATACATGCGAGTAAAATACCTACCCACATAAAACAAAATAAGAACCAAACGAATGTATTTGCCACATTATTTTGCTAGAATGCTCTCACAGCTATCAAGGCAGCTGATTGGAGCAAAAGACTGGCATTTATTCTAACACCAGGTCTGCAGCAATAAAACAATTTAAAAACTTGTACACTAGCTTAGAGAAGCTATCCTAAGTCAGAAAAAGTGTATTGCAGAAATTTTAAAACGTTCTCTGTTGTCCACTCACATTAAAGGCTGTGACAAATCTGAAAGTACTCCTGATATCACTATGGCCCTGTGTCATAGGAAGAAGGTACAAACACATTTGGCTTTTAAAATTCTTTTATTTTTTGACTTAATTTGTTTGTCATAGCCAGAACCTGGAAACAACCTAAATGTAACTCGACTAAAGAATGGATAAGAAAAATGTGGTACATTTACAAAATGGAGTACTACACAGCAGAAAAAAATAAAGACATCTTGAATTTGTAGGCAAATGGATAGAGCTAGAAAACATTATTGTGAATGAGGTAACCCAGGCCCAGAAAGAAAATTATGACATGTACTCTCTCATAAGTGGTTTTTAAACATAAAGCAAAGAAAACTAGCTCACAAAACACAATCCCAGAGAACCAGGGCAACAATGAGAAACCTAAAAGAGACATACATAGATCTAATCTACATGAGAAGTAGAAAAAGAAAAGATCTCCTGAGTAAATTGGGAGAATGGGGACCTTGGGAGAGGCTGAAGGGAACAGAAGAGACAGGAAGGGGAGCAGAGAAAAATGTAGAGCTCAATAAAAATCAATTTAAAAAAAAAGAAAAAAGAAAACAATTCTTGTGGTGAAAATCAATTTCTAGAACAGTTATGGAAATATGTAATATTAAGCTTCTTGACATACTGTGACATTTTCAGTCCAGCAGTATGGGTACCATAGTGAAATCAAGAAGAGACCATAGTACATGCACTCCTGGGCTCATGCCCAGAATCATGCAGTGAACTGTCACAGGTCCTAGTCTCTGGGGTCATGCCACAAAGAGAACAGTTTGCGCCCTTCTCAGGTCTTGTTCCCCAAAGAAATCGCATGGCTCCCACCTTGGAGGAGAACAAACTATCCTTCAAATCCACACACTCGGTAACTCATACTTCACCTGGTCTCGAGCTCTCAAAGTACCTGCTGCCTTCAGTGTCTTTTAGTAGTCATAACATTAAGAATCTATTACATAGAGGACCAAGACACAAACATATGAGTTTTAAGTGAACATTTACAACTCAGGTCACAACAATGGAGGACGCATGGAACCAATAACGTTAAAACTCAGACATAATCTCTATTACTTGTCAAATGTCCAATCTCTGTTTAGGGATAATCTACTGCTGTGGAAGCCCTGAAAACAACACAATAACATTTGTCAATATTTCTACTTCTGACTTTACAGATAGGGTTACAGGACAACAGCAGGAGAAACCTATTTTCGTAAGAGTTGAAAGAAGAAAATGTATAGCCAGCGTTGATGCACTTGGTATTCAGTAAACAATATTCAATAATAGATAAACTAGCAACCATGCATTCGCTTACATCTTTGAGAAGCTGAAGCTGTGAATTACGTTGTTCTTCTCCAGGGTAGCTCAGAATGTTTGCTGTTAAAGATGGAATAGCGTGGGTGTGAGGTAATACTGACTCCACAGTTAATCATTCAGAGAAACAGATACCTGCCTTGATTTCTATTGATGCAGACAGAGCTACTGACTGTTGTGGTGGTAATGTTAGTATTGTTTTGAAAATACTGGGGTTGCATTACAATTAAATTTATTTTCATCACTGTAAGTCATGGATCTCTAGATTGATTTAGATATTTTAAATCCATTAGTTATATATAATGTTATATAGAACTAAATACACAAATCCATTATATATAATATATAAACAAATACATTATATATATATAATGTTAACATTAGTATTAACTGCTTCACTCTTTAAAATTCAGTTTGAATATAATCTCATACTTTTTTCCCTTCCTATTAATGTAAAAAGTACTTTATAAATATTATTTGAATCTAATAATAATCTAAGACATTTTCACTGTCATATGTAGTTTGGTCTGAATTGCTTTAAGACAGGAAAATATTTTTATATGCCTTTGTATTGTTCAATAAATTAAAGAACTCATGTGTTTTGCATTTATGTTAATCTATAAAACTTGACAGAAATAACAAATGCTTTGCCCTTGAGTGAAAAAAAAAAGTTTTCCAACAATCTATTTTATACTAGCTCCCTGAGAAAAATTTCCAAGGTTGTGTTCACAAGGTATTAACTACAAACTCATTTTGTCAATAGGGAAATTTAATTATCTATCTATTTATCATCTATCTATCTATCTATCTATCTATCTATCTATCTTCTATCTATCTATCTATCTATCATCTATCTATCTATCTATCTATCATCTATCTATCAATCTACCTATCCATCCATTTACCTACCTATCTATCTTTGATGAAGCCTGAATACAGAATCTTGCATATAGAAGGCAAGCGCTTTATCTTCTCTCCAGAAAGATCCCCAGCCTAGCAGTTTATTTTAAATGTATGATTATTTACTTCCATTCTGAGATTATTCTTGAAATAGATTTTGGTAAATATAGTAGTTTCTCCTTATACTGGGGCATATTTTCTAAAACTTTCAGTGGGTTCTAAAAACTTTGCAATATATATATATATATATATATATATATATATATATATATATGTATATATATATATGTGTGTGTGTGTGTGTGTGTGTATGTGTGTGTGTGTGATACATTTTAATGTTTGGTACAAATGATAATAAAATCAAATATTTATAATAATACATTGAAATTAAAGTTAAAGTTTTGCCATTTTTTCTGTCTGCCTCCTGCTCTCTCACCCTCTTTTCCTTCCCTTCCTCATATTCTCCTTATTCTCGTTACAGCATTGTTTTATTTCTGAACCAAAATGAACTATGTCCATCATAGAATCCTGGAAAGGATCAGTGTGGGCATCTGGACCTCTATAACTAAAATTAATAAAATAAAATTTGCTTTAAAAAACTTACAATAAAATACAAATACAAATGTAACATTAAAATCAATACCAAGAATTAGGTGTATGAAGTATAGTCCTCCATTTCACAGAAGGTAGCAACCAATTTAACATTAAAACACATTTTATTTCTTCAAGCTTCATTAGATAAGTCACAGGGCCATGAACTGTAGCATTTCAAGTGTTTCTGAAAGCCTATACTAAGTGTAAATGAAAATACAGTCATCAAAACTCAAAACTGTCACCAGTATGACTGTCCAAACATGAGCTGAGCAATGGATACACTAAACTGTGTGGAGAAAGGCCACCAAGGTCTCAACCCCACAGAAACACAACTGGAGACAATTGGAGAGAACTGGGGTTGGAAGAGGTAGTAATCTTAGTAAAAATATAGCAATTCTCCATCATCAACTCTAAAAATATATGTGCTCTAAAAATATATGTACAGGTAATATTGCATGGACTGGACAGATTAGTTATAAGTAGACACAGATAGAGATACATGTACTTATAACTATGAGTCATATACATATTTTCATACAATAACAATTAGTTAAAAAGAGACAATAAATTTGAAGGAGAAGGGAGGGGGTTCTATGGGCGTGATTAGAGTGAAGACAGGAAAGTGAGAAAGGCTGTATTATACATATATATTATATCAACTCAAAAATTTGAAAAATTAGAAGAAAGTCTTCAAATATGAAATCTGAATAATTTTGAGATTTTTTTAAAAATAACACTGTGGAGAGAGTGGTGTGTTTCTTTTAGCGAGATTGATTCATCTTCAAGATTTACCTAAATTTCCAAAAGACAGACATTAGGAAATCAAATTTTATGACACACGTATTAGAAAAATAACTTTTAGACATTTAAGAGAAATTTTTCCCCCTCTTACATGTGTCAGTGAATAATTCATTTTTCCATTTGGATTTGATAACATTTAGGCTAAGGCAAAAGAAAATATGAAGTGTTCATGGAAAGTGTGAAGTGGTCATAAAATCAAACCATAAACTATTGAGAGGTTTTTCTTTTTAAGTCCTAGTCACATAGATCAAGAATGACATACTTAATCTCAATGAAAGAAATATTTATTTTAAGAAAATCTCATGTCCAGAAATGAATTCTACTTTTTCTTGACTTTCTATTTCTCCAGCTGTTCTCTTTCAGTTCAGAGAGATAAAAATGGGCTACTTACATATCCTTCTACAATGAGATGAGCGCCTTTTACTGCAGAAGAACACAGTTCTTCCTCCAGTTTATATGTTGAGGTTTTTTCTATAACTTTATTACGAAGTATAAATATATAATTTGTAAATACACACACACACATATTTAATTTATAAACTCTTTGTCAGCCATGACTTCTCCCTCATTTCATTTAAACAGATTGACATTTTTCCTATTAGACCTTTACTGTCTTGAATTTCTGATTGCTAAGCATGGTCCTTATGTGTCTTGTCATATATTCAAGACCTCAAGTGTTATCATTCACCCTGTTTCTCTGCTTTGTTTTCCATATCATTTACTTTACTCTTAGAAAATCTAGTAGCACATTTTTTCACACCACTGAAGTACATTTACCACTTTCTTTTACAATTCTGTATTCTGCAGTGAATAAGTTTCAGTTAATATCCTTATGCCCCCTTTCAATTGAAATTCGGAATATAGTGTCCGAGTTAAGATACTTTTGAAAAAGAAAGTATGCGGGGATATTGCTTTCTTAATGTCACTTTATTTTTCCTGTAATGCATTCTATATCTAGACAAGTAGTTCTGAAAAGGGTCTAGTGTGTTATAAATTATTCCGTGGTTATTAAAAATATGTAATTACTCTTGGGCACTTTACAGTCACATATTAAACACCCAAATCATATGATGTAAGCACTTAAAGAATGTAAAATAACTAGGTTAGGAAAATGGTGAGCAAGTCAGGGACTGCTGACAGAATTCCAAAGATGAATGGCTTAGTGTTAAAATTGCTTACAGCTTTAATTTCATCAAACACAATTCTTATGCTTGTAAGATTGCCAATTAGAGATTTGGTTAAAAATATATCAAGGGAACATTATGCAGTGAGTTAAAATCTGGAAGTTTCTACACTGTATAAATTTTTACCCTTCAAATACAGGTTGCAAGGTGGATCTAATACCATTCACATAGAAAAAGATCTTTACAGGCAAAACTAATCTCCAGTAAAATACATCAGGGTGCCTTAATATCATTATGGCAGAGCTAAAATTATTTTGACAGCTGTTTGCATAATTAAAGCATATATATAAACATATATATGTATGTACATGCATCTTTCATGCAAATTCATAGATTCAGACAAATTTCATCAATCAAAACAGTAGTTGCTGTACCCTAAAGTGTTGGTGGTGCATAGCTTAGATATGTTCTATTTTAAGACAAAACTGTTCCGTGGTGGTATTTACTTCCAGGTGCAATAGAACCCATTTAAATTTGAAGGCTAATTAAAGCAGTGAAACCTCATGACATGAAGAATCCCAAGCTCTACCAATCAAACCAGGGATTGACACAGACTGCCAAACATAGCAAGGAGATCTCAGCTGGAAAAAAAAAGTCATAAGAGTAAGCTGCCATTATCGAGAGTTCTCTAGTAAACAACTCCATATACTGAACCCAAGACATAGTGAGCCTGTATGACGACTTATTCCTAAAATGTGTCTGGTAAAAAAAAAATTGTCACTACAACAACTACTTTATAAATGCATGTGTTTGTTGTACGCACATTCCAAAGTACATAAACAGTCATAGAAAAATAAAATTTAAGTTGGACATGATCACTCATGCTTGTAATTGCAGTACTCAGGAGGTTCAAGCAGGAGCGTTGCTGTGAGCTTCAACCTGTACTGGACTGTCTAGCAACTTTTATGTTAGTCTACGTTACATAGAATTATCCTGTCTTTATATGTATATATGTATATATGTGTATATGTATGTATATATGTGTGAGTAGTAGTAAGGTGTTTGTTCTCTTATATACTTAAGTTTTAACCATTCAGTACTCGAATATTGTGATAGTGCTACTATTCTTTCTTCTCTTTTATTAATAAAACATTAGTACAAAGAGCAATGGTTATCATAATGACACTTTCATGTAACAAGTTTATAAAATTGATTTTGAGGATGTGTATTTGCTTGAATATCTCTACTCTTTTTCGTTGCACCCGGCTTCTTTACTAGACAGTCATACATAGGGCAGATAACACAAATTTTCAAACTCTTATACTCAGATTATGAAAAAGGTAGAAATCCTTTTGAAGATATAAATGATTCATTTGTAAGCCTATAAGCAATGTTATGAAATATATGTTTTCTAAAATCTATTTTTAGTTGGGTGTATTAAAATTTTAGGCTAGTGAACATTAACATTTTTGCTCTTTTTTTGTTTTTTGGAGATAGAGTCTCTCTGTGTATCCCTGGTTGTACTGAAACTCAGAACACCAGACTGGTCTCAAACTCAGATTTCTACCTGTCGCTGCCTTCTGATTAAAGGCATATGCCAAGAACATCCAGGAAACATTAATCCTAATGACTTTGGTATCACTGATTAGCCCAATATAGTTTTAAAACTTTGATCTAGATTAAAACTGAAAATGAGTGATTTTCAAAGAAACACTTGCTCATTTTCTGGTGTTGAAGTTTCTGATGTACAAAATCATTATGATTCCTATTACCAAGAAATTATTTATTTGAGGGGAGCACAAAAATCAACTAGAAATTTGCAAATATAGATTTAGAAAGTGTAATTTCTCTTATCTTATGATTGAGTAGTTAATCATGAAGGTTCATACATACATATATATGTGTATATATATATATTTCTTATATAACAGTTACAACTATTATGTAAGAAACTGTGGAAAACATTACAAGAACAGTTTATATTTTCCAAAAAAATGACAGTAGAAAATATTCAAATAGTGGCTATTTTCTTAGATAGCTACTTATTTTTTTTATAGAAAACATCAAAAGGAAATGGAACAGAAGAAGGAGGAGGAGGAGAGGGGGGAGAAGTAGAAGAGAGGAGTGGGAAGAAACTCAAGATGGAAGAAGAGAAAAGGTAGGGAAGGAAAGGAAAAAAAGGAAGGGAACAGAAGGGAAGGAAAGAGAAAGAGGAGAGGGGAGAGGAGAAAATGTAAAGGATGGAAGGGAAGAGAAAAAATTAAGAAAAGTAATATCTGATTGTTATTTAAAGTTTCCGGTGCTTATGTGGTTTCTTAATGAGCATGAAAATTTTTTTTTGTCTGTAATAGGTCTGAAGTTGTTACCATCAAAATTATTAATTTTAAATTATTGTCTAGGGGGCTGGAGAGATGGCTCAGCGGTTAAGAGCACTGGCTGCTCCTCCTGAGGTCCTGAGTTCAATTCCCAACAACCATATGGTGGCTCACAACCATCTGTAATGAGATCTGGCGCCCTCTTCTGGCGAGCGGGCATATATGCAGGCAGAATGTTGTATACATAATAAATAAATAAATAATTGTCTAGGAATTACAGTTTTAGATAATATAGTGAAAGATTAGATTTTTGTGTCTCATTTAGCGTTTGGTATAGAATATTTTTTCTTTCTACCAGTTTCCAACACACAAGTTTTGTATAGTAGCCTCTATTACTTAGCTTACCCCTTTACAATAAATATATTTCTTTTTAAATCCTTATGACAGTTGTCTGGATCATCTAATAAAATGTAAACTTACCATCTCCACATACGATCTCTTTGTTGTGTTGTGCGGTTGTAGGTCCCATTTCCAGGATACAGTCTTTCTTTGGGAGCATATATTTTCCTTTTACAGTGCCATCTGTTGTTGCTGCCTACTTCACATTTTAATTCTAACAAAGAAACGGTTAACATTTTTTTCTTGAACACACCACACGACCCTTTGTTCCTTTGCTCATGTGAAGACTTTTGTTCAAGTGTCCCTTCTATCAAATACCTAATATACTCTTACATGTTTATAAACTGAATAATTCTGTTACCATCTTCACAAAGACTTTTAACATCCCTGAATATTATAAATGTCTCAAGACTAAATAAATAGTTGAATATATATATATATATATATATATATATATATATATATATATATATTTGATTAATAAAATCCCAAAAGAAAGTATTTGTAAAAATATCTGTGCCTACATGCAAATATCAATAGACTAAGGGTTGGTAGGCAAAATATAGTGTTCCTAAAATAAATAAAATATGCTATTTGAACTGAACAAATACAATAGTAAAGAACATAATACAAAACTCAAATAACTAATGAGCACAATTGGCTTGTCAATTTCAAGTACTACCAATAACTTCTAAGTATAGAAAAAGTTATTTTTACAAACACTGACTGAAATATTCTGTAGATTAAAACAGGCAAGCAAACAAAGAAGACAAAGAAAAATAAAACAAAAAAATCATTGTACTATATACTTTGTCAAGGAGGTCTGTTACTCTTTAAAATTTTTCCAGATAATGGATTACATCATATACACAGATCTTCATACACAGTTATTTACTGGATTGTTTAATAGTCTAAAATTGCAAATGTTTTATGTGTTGAATCATGCAAAAACATTTAAAATTGCTTACAAATTAGGAAATAACAAAAGGCATCATTTTATTTTGCAAGTCAGTTAAAAATAAAGTTCACATCACCATACAGTGAGGCTAATGTGACATTTTATGTTGTAGATTTTTAATTTTGAGTCATTAAACAGGCAGAATTTGATAGTTGATTAAAACTGTCTCTTAATGCCACCATTCATTAATGGAAGAATTAGCTAATCTATTGATCATTTAACTTTCTAATCTTAAAAATCAGTGTAATAGCTATTCAGGGGAAGGTAAGGTATGGAATTATATATGTAGACATTGTGGGAAAGCTTACTTCTTAGGAAGGAAGTAGAAACTAAAGGGATTCACAGGGTAGTTCTTACAGCTATATCTCTATATTAGGTTTACAATATTTTTATTCAATTATAAGACAGACTCGGAAAGAAAAGTATGTGTTTGTCATGGTAAAGCGCTAGACTGAAATGAATATAAATGCATATACATACATACATCAATTCACATGTGTATTATGAAAAAAGTAGATGACTTTCTCATAGTAGGAAGGAGAACAATAAGACACATAAGAAATAAAAGAAGAATAAGAGCAATGTCCTAGATGTTTGAAAATGTCATGAAGAAACCGATTCTTCTGTGTGTTGGACCGAAAGCATTTTCAGTTGTTTCTTTGCCCAGGCCAGGATTTAAATTTTTTATGTGGCTTAGGATGGTCTTGAAATTCTGATTCTCCTGATTCTACCATGCACAGTTCAGGATGGCAGGCATATTCCTTCACAACCAGGAATAACTTAAAAATTAATAATAAATATAAATGTAAACAGAAGACAGTGGTGGTAAAATGTGCAACATGCACAATCTTCAGCCATTTGAAAACCAAGGTTTATTCATAGCAGCTATGAGAAGACTGTACATCTAATTATAGATGAATGGATGATGAAAATTTGACACATACGCACAGTGTAATATTATTCAGTTATAAAAAATGGAACTTTCAGGAAAATGGATGGAACTGGAAAATATATCTTAATAATAGATAACTGAGTAGCTGATTAAACCCACTAACAGATTGACACTATAAAATAATATAATAACTAAGATAACCCAGGCAGGGAAAGTCAATACCACATATTTTCTATAATATGCCGATCCTAGTTTATTGCTTTCATCTAATCTATTTATATGGGGTAAATGTAGGCATTGTCAGGAATGTCGCTAGAGGCCCAGATAAAGGGACAGGAAGTCTGAGGATGCTGTGGGAGGTAGCGAAGGCGAGTGATATAGCAATGGAAAGGTTGCTATTGCACACAGGAGGATACGAGGATGACAGGAATGCAGTGCTCTCTGAACCAGGAATAGAGCAGGTGAAGGATGAAGCAAAACTGGAGAAAGAGTGGCAAACGAAAACGGTTGTGTTCTATTCTAATAAAAAAAAAAACTTATTTTAACTGGAAAATCTAGCAACATGATTAAAATTTAGAAGTACAACGCATTTCAAGGGCAGCTGTGTGACGGTCTGTGTCGCTTCATACCGCAGACAGTCGGGAAACTCTCCTTCTTCCTCATAGTCTGGAAGTATAGGCTTGCACCTAGCTAAAGCATGTGTGAGGGGGAGGAGCCCCAGAAGAGTGTCCTCTGGGCAGGCTTCTCACTGGGGCTGACAACTTTTGGCCATATATATATATATATTGTTTGTTTGTTTATTTTTTGAGACACGGTTTCTCTGTATAACAGCTGTGTCTGTCCTGAAACTTGTTTTGTAGAAGAGGCTGGTTTTGAACTCATAGAGAGCTGCCTGTCTTTGCCTCCCAAGCACAGTGATTACAGGTATATGGCACCACCACCCAGTTTTAACCATGCATTTTTATCACAGTTGCCAATTTAAATAAGCTTTGTCAAAATGTCTACGCAAATCAAGCTTTTATTCAAAGATGTACGTATATATTTAAAAGATAAACCACGATTTCTAGATAAGCAATAATGTAAAAATTATATGGAAATGTTTAAACTTAAATAATAGTTGCAAATATAGTCCAGGTATTTTTTTTAACATTTCTTTGTGAGAACTGAACAAACAGTTAATCACATGTGATTGACATAATATTTATATTTACTCACCATTTTAACTACAATATATATCCTAATATGGTAGATTCTTTCCATTTATTCTAAAAGAAATTCTTGACTATTCATGAAATTGCTGTACCAACTATCAAGAACTTGGCTTACAACATCAATATTAACATATGCAATACAATTTATATTTACCCTATTTCATGAAAATTTGTAATCTAACATTCTATGTTTACAATATAGTGTAGTAAATTCTACAATGAACATTCTTCTCTCCTTGATAAGAAAAACACACAGTTGTATAGGTACTAAAAATCATCTCCTCTGCCTACAGTGAGCAGTTCCGGAAATCCCCTCTATTGTGCATCATAATATTAGCAGTTTGAAATCTACCCTATCTTTTGGTCTGAAGAGAACTGTGTTTTTAGTTGAGAATGACCTTATAACATTTTCCACCAGTTGAAATATCAATTCAGATTAATTTCCTAAATTCTCATGTTACTATTTCTGTAAATCTAAGAACATAAGACTTCATGTGATGAGCTGTTTCCTGCACTGTCTCTAGAGTTTCATGCATTAATATAAGTCTGAGTCATATGAAATTAAATGAGAACTGACTAAAAACAGTTTTGATATATGAAATTATAGCATACGTGTAATATAAAGATTATCACCAAATCAATAATGTTAATTTGCTTTTTTTATTGAGAATCCAAGAAAATTGCTTAAATGTATTTTAAAAAATCTTAGAAATCATAAAACTCACTGGTTTTTCAAGCTCTTGTTCACACTGAGTTTTAACACAATCCATGGACTATAAAATAATAAAATAGTTTAACAGTACATGTAATCATTATTAAATAAATGAAAGAAGGGATAAATTCAAAGGCTTTTTCTTGCACATTACTGCTGCTGCTGCCTGAAGGTTTTGTTCAACTTCCATTCAATTTACTCTATGAGAGCAGTGAAAATCTTATTGCTACTGTAGCAACTGCTAACTTGGAGAGGGCTATTTGCTCCTGGAGAGTAATACAGTCTTGACTTCCAGGCAGTATGAAGGCAGAAATAAAGGAGTCTAGAAGTAACTTTGCTCTTTCTATGATCAGAAAAGACACATTCTCAGGCACCCAGGGAAGAATTAATGTCAACATAATATTTAACAGCCATGGGAGTACCTAATAATCCACTCTAACTGCCCTCATGAGAAATACAAATTTACCTTTATGTCTTTATTGTGCGTCCTCCAATCTATCAAATGACTGCATTTGGCAATTCCCATCACCTTGATTGCTCTAATCTATCAACTGATGGAGCTGTGTGCTTCTCATTTCCTCTAAAAGGGTGCTGTTATTCTCTTGCTTTTCTGGTAGACTGATTTACAACCCTTTCCTCTATTGCTCCCTCTGGTACACTCTTTCCATATTTCTAACAGCTTTTGTGTTAAACAGTTTAACTAAATTGCATGGAGGCTCACCCCTCATTAATGTTAATCCCTGCTTTCCTACTTTTAAATTAACAGTGCCCAACTATCAAGAGGGTTTTATGACCATCAACTCATTTCTTTCTTTTCATGATAATATAAATACAGTTATTGTATTCCCAATGAGAACACCATTAGAGCACAGTTTCTCTGAGATTAAAACAAAACCATTCTACCTAAATTTCTTTCATTATGCATATGTTTTAAATTTTATAAAATTGGTTTCTACGTTAGGGGGATGGCTGAACAGATTGCACAACATTCCTGATGTGAAATTTCAGCTCTCTTTATATTTTTAAGTTATATCAATTATTCTTTATAACAAACTTCTTCCTCGCTTGCTAAATACATTGTTTTGATTCTGGTTTTATGGTTATCGTCCCCACCTAGAAAGAGTACTACTAATTAGATATTCCTACATATATTTTGGTGTTTTGATTTCAAGGAAATTGAAATTTCACAGCTACAAGCATGCGAGGGATTTGTTTTACTTTCTTTTTAAGATGATATCCTAATTTTTATTTCACATGTATATATGCCTGCTCTGCTATTTGAGAACTACATTCATGCTTAATGATCACACTATCAGGGAAAGACTTTGGTTGATCAGAGTTGCACCTAAGCAAGGAAGTGAGCTACCAGGTGGGTACTGTGAACCAAAATCTGGCCATCTTCATAATCATTAAATGTTCTTAAATGTTAAGAATATGTAGCTCCAGATAGTTTAATGATTTTCATATTTCCTCTTATTTTAATTAAAGAATTGCTTTTTCAATTATATTAACATTTTCAAATATATCTTCTATTAAATGCAATCATTTTTCTTGATGTGTAATATTGGAGACCAGCTTCACCAAGGTACTAATTACCAGGATAGGGACATGGGGGTTAGAAAATAAGTAAAGAGAACGAAGATGTGAGTGAAAATAATAAAACAAAACCTTAGAATAGAACCAGGAGGGAGTTCCAGTGAAAACTGAAACTCATCTGCCTTTAATTTTCCATGCATTTTATGCCCAAATACAACAGAGGGGAAGCAAAAGACTACTTTAACACTATACAAATGACAACTTGAACAGGCACTTGCTTCAATACTTTTAGCCATCAAGCCATTAACCCATAAGAAAAATATTTTGTTGTTTAGGCAGTGTACTGACTCTAGACCAAATATGCTAAAGGAAGCCTCTCCCACTGTCAAATCTCCTGTTTGAGAAGAAGGGGCAGAAGTATGCTTGAATGTCCTGAGCATTGGTTTGGGTAGAGGGGATCTACCTGTCTGGGACATCTTAATCTTTGTACTTAAAAGACAAAGCAACAACATCCTAGGTCAGGATGTGTAGCCACACTTATTGTCCACAACTTCGATCAATTTAAAAATCACTGACCTTCAGACAAGGTGGCAATAGGCTCACATTTGGGGGCCTCCAAAGTGTAATTATACTCACTCAACATTTGTTACTCTCAGTGACTCAAAAGCAGTTCAAACTGAATGGTATGACTGACCACATTTAATGGCCAAAAATCCAATGGACAAACAATTGGTTAATAAATTCCGGGATGTGTACAGTTAGAACTTTTTCATTTATCCATTGTGTACATCATTGTAAACATTCTGTGAGACACTAGAGTGCCTCATAAATTTGTGCACAGACATCTGAAGCTATGGCTAAGGCAGAACAGTAACTGCTAAGGGCAACCCCTGTAAAACACTATGGTCATTTGGATTAGAATGGTCCTCAAAGGCTCAGATGTATGAATACTTGGTCCCCAGTTACTGGAACTGTTTGAGAATGATTAGGAGTTGTGGCCTTATTGGAGGAGGTATTTCAATGGGTGTGGTCTTTGATAGTTTCAAAAGCAAATGGCTTTTCTCAGCTAACTCTCTCTGCCTTCTGCTTAGAGTTCAGATGTTAGCTCTCTGCCACTGCCCTTGCACCATACCTGCCTGACTGCTGCTTTGCTCCACACCATAACAGCCATGCACTCTAACTTTTTGGAGCCATGAGCCTCTAAGATAAGTGTTCTCTCCAATAAGTTGCCTTACTCATGATAGTTCTTCACAGAAAGTAAAAAGAGCCAAGGAAAACACACCCAACAATGAAGGAACTTTTTGGAGGAATGTGAAAGTCTTTAGCACTTTTGATTAGGGTCAGAACTGACCACAATGCTGAGATCATTGTGGAGTATAGATGCCAAATTCTAGTGGTTTCAGACAGAAGAAATAGTAAAATCTGGAATAGGAACCATTGATGTGATATTTGGAACATAATGTGACTGCTTATTGATATTGTTCTAAGAATCTACCCTAGGCTAAATTCGAGTGTTGTGGATTAATATCATTGGCAAAGGAGATTTTCAAGACAGCCTACTATTGATTTTGTCATGTTGTTACTAGTGGTAACTCTTGTGCAGATTTACAACGTAAACATGAAAGCAGATAAAAAGAAATACAAAATGTACAGTTTCATAATGAAAAGTGCACTGGGAAATTTAGTTGTAACCTTGTTTTGTGCAGAAGGAAAAAAGTAGACATGAAGTGGAGTACCCTCAGGGCACTGCCCCACCTAGCTGATCCTGCAATAAAAAAAAAAAAAAAAAAAAAAAAAAAAAAAAAAAAAAAAAACTAAGAAAATGGTCTCTGGCTGTGTGGTTCTGGCTCTGGAGTCACGGAGGGTAGAGAAATGAAGGAGTTATATAATCTTCCTCCATAATTAAGAGTCATTGAGGGTGGCTGTTGTCAAGGAATCGTCAGCATGGTGCTCCTGAGAGGACATTGAATGAAGGTGTAAAAATAAATCCTGGATTACAATGGAGACATGAGATGGTGAAGATGCTGGAGCCATGGTATATGTACCAAGGAGAATTGCATACAGAGTGTGGATTCTGCCCAGGAAATGGAAGTGTGCTATAAACAGCAAAGTTTGAAGGGTAGTGCCATCTAAGCCTTTTGGTTTTAGATACAGAGCTACAAAATTTGTGATAGCCCTACTTGATTTCAGTCTTGCTTTTAACCAGGATTTTTTCACTATGTGAACAATTAAATTCTTTTTCTTCTTTGGAATGATATATAAACATATTCTATGCAATTGCATATTGAGTGAATGTAGTTTTATTTTTGGTTTTAATTTTATATTGGTTCATAATTAGAAATTGCCTTGAATCTCAGAAGAGATGTTAGACTTTTAAACTGTAAGGAGACTGTTAAAGACCTTTGGATCTTTGAAGTTGGACTGAATGTATTTTGCATGATGATATGGCCAAAAGTCTATATGAGGAAAGGAAGTGGAATATGGTGCTTTCGATAAAAATAGTCCCCAGAGGCTCATGTATTTAATTACTTGGTCCTCAGTAGGCTGAATAGCTTGGATTAGGATGTGTGTCCTCATTGGAAGACTTGTGTCACTGGGAGTGGGCTTTGAGATTTCAAAAACCCACAACACTCCTCAGTTAGTTCTCTCTGTCCCCTGCTTGTGCATCAGATTTCGGTTGTCAGCCTCTGGCCCAGTGCCATGCCTGGCTGCCTGATCCATGAACCCCACCACGATGGTCATGCACGCTAATCCCCTGGAACTGTGAACCTCGAAGTTAAATGCTTTCTTTTACAAATAGCTTTTGTCATGGGGTCTTATCCCTGCAGTAGGAAAGTAAGAAAGAAATGTACTACATGTAATTTAAAAGGAGTATAGATTGCATTGCAAATGAGGAGGGACCAAGTCACCATGAGGAAAAAAGGAATCATCAGTTATGCTTTCTCAGCCATTGAAAATCAAGTAGTCACAGATGTCCCAAGGTAAACACACTGTTATCTGTCATAAGCACAAAATATATATAAGAGACTGTGATTTTCGATCTCTCCCAGACAAGACATTCTTGAAATAAAATTTAAATTACAAACTTAGAAAGAGAAGGAGAGTGTGGAAGCTTAAATAAAAAATAGTCCCCATAGGTTCATATATTTGAATGCTTAGGGAGCAGCACTATTGGAAGGGAATGGGAGGTGTGACCTTGTTGGAGTAGGTGTGGCCCTGGTAGGGTAGATGTGGTCTGGTTGGAAGAAGTCCTCTGGTAGTGAGCTTTGAGGTTTCAAAAGCCCATGCCAGACAGAGTGTCTCTTTCTTCCTGCTTCCCACGGATCCAGATATAGAACTCTCAGCCACTTTCCCAGCACTATGTCTACCCTCAGTCCTTCACACTTTCTACCATGACAGTGATGGACTAAACCTCTGAAGCTTTAAGCAAGCACCCAAGAAACGTTTTCCTATAGAAGACTTGCTGCGGTCATCTTGTCTCTTCAGAGCAATCGAACACTGACTAGGACATGGAGAAAATCACAGCATATACTTCAGGTGGCAGAAAATAATGAGAAGAGAAGAGAAAAAGGAAACTCAGATTTACATACTAGGCATGATCTTTCTTTGGGGCTTAAAGGTAGCAAGCCTTGTTATCAACATAATTTAACTTCCAAGAATTAATGAGGTCAGTACGGTAGTTGACTATACTTTAGAGGTAATAAAAACCAAGGAGGAGAGAAAGTAAGTAGTCAACCTAAAGATAAAGAGGTAGGTAGTGGAATTATGGTTTGAATGAGGGCACTCACATTAACACCTTCCTCTTCATGGCTGCAGTGATTGCCCAGTGGTCAGATGCCTCTTCTGTGCCTTCACTGCCTTATACCTCCCGAGACGGGGCCTATCCTCTTACCATTGTCCTTTCATGCTGTACTTGCTATCTTGCTATTTGCAATGGATTATGACAGAGATGCTTTTTCTTAAATTGCTATCTTGCAATGGAGTTTGACAGATGATTTTTTTTCTTAAATTATGGATCCTAGGATTAAAGAAGTTTAACAACTACCACCTTCTGTAAAAATGCTTTTTTGAGGTACTATGGAAAGATTGAAGCTAATCTGTCAGACGTGGGCAGATTACATAGAGTAGAACTGGAAACTTCAGCCAAGAACGTTCACTAGTTTCCAGACATGTAGATGGGCAGCATTTTATCTTACACATGGCAGAAGTTCACAGGAAATGCTAAGAAAATCCACAGAGTAACAATAATTAATATGTAAGTGTTACTTTACATCAGCAAGTTATGGAATAGTTTCTACATTATACAGATATTGATGATAAAATAAGATTCCATCACAATAAACATGTAACCCACCTGATACTACTGCCAGACTGTGCTTTTAAAATATTTTGTTCTCTGTGTATCTGTTTATTTATTGCGCATTATATGATTGTGTGTGTGTGTTTATAATGAGGCACATATGAGAGACAGAGGAGAGCTTCTTGGGGGTGAATTATTTTTTCTATTATATAGAATCTACAGATGAAAGGAGAGAGGAGGGGGAAAGGAGGATATGGAGGAGATAGAAGGAGGGGAGGGGAGGGAGGAGAACCAAGGGTAGAGAATTCTGAAACCTTTGAGAGCATTTGTTCTCTTGTGTTCCAGGACAGACCACTCAAGAATAGGTGATTTATTAAGAACAGAAATTGACCTTTCCAAATTCTAGGAGCTGGAAGTTCCAAAATCAAAGATTGGCCTCTTGCTTGGAATTCTTGAGTATGGTGATGACCACTTGACAGAAAATAAACCAAATTAACTCAGCTTGGAGTTGCCTTTATCAGGTTTTTAATGACATTTAGAAGAGGCAAGCTAGCATGGTCCAAGTGCCTCATAAACATACCAACTCTTACTGGCTTTTTGTTAGTAAAACCTTTTTTTCCAGGAGACACACGTGCCATTAAGATGCAGTACGAACTTCATAGACATGAAGACATTTTCCAAATGCACTGTGGCTTTGCTTTTGAAAGAGGGTAATGATGAGTCAAGATGTTGTTATAAGCAAGAAGTTGCATCTACATTTGACATACTAAAGTATGGATAAGAAAAAATCCTATATTGATGAAGTAGTAAGATCTTGATGAATATAATTATTAATTAAACTAAGTAAAAATATCTCAATCACAACTAACAAAGTAGCCTCACATGTAGTTGTACAATATTTTATGTTGAAGAAGAAAACTTCAATTCTGACCTCAAAGAGTGGAAAATGAGAGTGCCATGTTACTCATATTAGTCTTTGTCACTTAAGTACTAGAATTTTAGTATTGATATTAGGAAAACATGGTTAATCTTACACATAGAACTATATAAAATTTCAGCAGCTACATTAGAAAAATTGTAATGTTTAAGTTTACCATAAAAGTGAACATTAGATTTATCATTAATAGTTCATGTATTTGAAATGCTATGTCTTTTGAAATTAAATGGTAAATAAGTTTAACTCAATAATGTAATGAGTTAAAAATGGCATACATTAAAAAAAAAAAAGATCGTACCCTGCATCCTCTTTGAGTCAATAGATGAAACAGCTAGAAGAAACAGTAACTCATTTTCTTTTTCTGCCCCAAATCCTTTTATTTTGACTAATAAAGAAATGCATCACATATCTTGCAACCTGTAGTTTATATGCCCATTTTCCTAAAATAGTCCTGCAAGCTGCAGCCAGAATTGAGTTTTTAACATACCATTTTAACATTCTTTGTTTAGCAACTTCCAGGTGATGGAATTCTAATAGGAAAGTTCATTAAATATAATGGTACCTACTCACTGCCTTTCTCTCAAATTATTATTGCCTTATCTCCTTAGTAAATGGTAATGTTATATAAAATGTTTAAATAAAGCTTTCTAGTTCCTCATGAGGTGTCTTGGCAGCTGATTAGGACAAAATCCAATCCCAGGATAAATATCTATTTCACTAAAATCCTCCTCTGTCTCTGTGACCAAGGATCCAGCACAATTGTGTCATTGCCAGGTGGCTAAGTGGTGTCATCTGCCCTCGTAGACAGGACAGTGTGTACTGCCTATGTATATTATTTACAGGTATGGGCTATGGTGAAAAAGGTAGAAATAACTATGGTGAAAATTTACTTTGACTTCTTACTTAGTTCTATACTACAGTGGAAGAAAAAAATTATACTGAAAGAATTAATACCTTTTATTCTCTGATACCGTCTCTTTGACCATGTTAAGTATTCACATTGAAAGCAAATAATTTTATACTTCATTTTTAAATATTTTATATGTGTATGAAAATGTGTGTGTGATTGAGTGTGTGTGTTTGTGTGAGAGAGAGAAAGAGAGAGAGAGAGAGAGAGAGAGAGAGAGAGAGAGAGAGAGAGAGAAATTCATCCACAAATATTAAACTATGGAGCAAAGAAATGGAAAACATAGAAATCATCACAGTAATTATTTTCAAAGTTGGAGAAGTAAATTTCAATTAATAAAATAATGCAAACTACTGTAGAAATAAATGCATTGTTCTGAGACTGAGTAAAATGAAAAGCAGGTTTTAATTCATCATTCCATATATAATGTTTTTATTTTTTACACCCAAAGAATATAATAAACTAGTTCGCAATCCTAGAGAAGCTAAATAATAAGGTGAACTCAAAGAAGAACATATATAGATCCTCCTGAAAATTGGAAGCAGACAAGATCTCTGGGCAAAAGTTGGGAGCATGGGAGTGGGGGGAGGGGAAATAGGGAGAGAGAAGGTAGAAGGGAAGGATTGGGGAGAGCTTGTGGGAGTAGGATGGTTGAGATAGAGGAAGGGCAGATATGGGAGCAAGGAAGAAGATATCTTAATTAAGAGAGCCAAGTCAGGACCGCGAGGGCTTGGTCCACCCACTGAGATAGTGTGCCTGATCTAAAGGGAGCTCACCAAAGCCACATGGACTGGGACTAAACAAGCATGAGTTCAAACTGGACACTCTGAATGTGGCTGACATTGGGGGCTGACTGAGAAGCCAATGATAAAGGCACTGAGATTTGTTTCTACTAGATGCACTGGCTTTTTGGGATCCTAGTCTGTTTGGATGCACACCTTCCTAGGCCTGGATAGGGTAGGGGGTGCCTTGGACTTCCTACAGGGCAGGATACCCTGCCCTCTCTTAAGACTGGATGGGGGAGGGAGGAAAGAGAATGGGGGAGTAGGAGGGAAATAGGAGGAGGGGAGGAAGTGGAAATTTTGAATGGTATTATTTATAAAACAAGAAAAAAGAATATAATAAACTAATCTGGTAATTTTAATTACAGACCTGGTTTACATAAAGCAGAGAAAAAGTGAAAATTTTTATTATTGTTATGCTGAATGCTTATTTTTTTTATTCATTAAAGAAAACCTTTTTTTCAGAATTGTTTGACAACTCTGAATAACTTTGATAAAAGATATTGGACAAATTGGGGGGAAATAAAAATGGTGAAAAGCTTGTCTTCAAAGAAGTTGATTTTGGTGTAGGTTGCAGCCAAGAAATAAATGTCACAGCCAATTTTAAGTTGGTAACATGAGTGAAGTTGTTATTCTATTAAGCAGAAAAGCTTTATATAAGCCGAGTATCCAGGTACTAAGGGAGTCAGGTCGAGGAAATTACTTGGGGCAGGTGCATAAGCAGCTTTGTATTTACTGAGCTTAGAGCATTTAGATAAGTATAAATGTGGTCTTGGTAACTTAAGACAGTAGGCTTTAGTCTGACAAATTTACAAGACCTATATGGGTCTTCAGCGGTATTGTTTGGTGTTTTTGGTGTGTGTGTGTTCGTGTGTCTGTGTATGTCTCTCTGTGTGGGTTTCAGTCTGGTAATATTTTTCTTTTGTTGACTTCCCCTCCCACCTTGATCTCCATCCTTTCTTTCTCTTGTTAGAAAACAAAGAAAAAACATCCAAGGAATGATAAAAATGAATATTTATAATTAACAGATAAATCATAACACACACACACATACACACACCCAAACAAACAAACAAACAAACAGCCAGAGAAGAATCACAAGATTCAAATCACAAGAAACAAATATAAAAGCAGAGTCATGCATGTTTTAACATGGGAATTCCATAATACCTCAAAACTGGAAGCCATACAATATATTCAAGGGACCTGTAAACGTGAAAGAAAATTAAACAGAAAACAACAACAAATTACCTCAATTTTCATTATGAGAAAAAGAACCTCCAAAGATATAGTTGATTTCAGCTGTGCTAACCACCTACTGCCAGGCATGGTACCTATCCTTGAGAGGGGTTTGATTCTCCAGTGAAGCTCCCTTGGAGAACAGTAATTTTTCATTTGCAAGAGGCTTTAAATTGGAGATAGCTACTTGGTTAGGAGTGGGATTGGATGTCCACTTCTTTTAGCTCTTGGGCCTGAGCTGGAGCAGACACATTCAAGCTCTCTGCATGCTACCAGAGATTCTCTGAATTTATATACGTGCCAGCTCTGTTGGGTGTAGTCAGAAGTTTTACTTCTGCTCTCCACTTCCCAAATAATGCGTAAGAGGCTTAATATTGCTTTTAAATGTCCAGCCGATAGTTCAGGCTTTTACTAGCTAACTCTTAGATTTAGATTAACCCATAGTTGTTATCTATTATTTACTATGGGGCTCATTGCTTGTTTCCTCACTTTCTACATGCCCTGCTTCATTGGTGGCTAGCTGCGATCTCCACTAATTCTACCCTTCCTTCTCCCAGTGTCCTCTGTGTCTGACTCTTCCATATACTTCCTGCCTGGCTTTTTATTAATCAATGGGAGTAATACAAATTAAGAGTGTACAAAAGGATTATTCCACAGTGTTTCTCCCTTTGTTCTAAATAAAAAAGCTTCCCTGCTCTCATATCCACTCTTCCTATATCCCAAGCACCCCATTCCTCCGAGCTCCCCCCGCTCTCCCCTTCACACTTGTCTCTCCCCATCTTCCCTTGGCCCAGTCTTGCCCAACCCTCAAGTTCCCAATTTTGCCTGGCGATCGTGTCTACTTCCAATATCCAGGAGGATTACTATATCTTTTTTGGGAGTTCACCTTCTTATTATCTTCTCAAGGATCCCAAACTTATAGGCTCGATGTCCTTTAATCATGGCTAGAAACCGAATATGAGTGAGTACATCCCATGTTCATCTTTATGGGTCTGGGTTACCTCACTCAGAATAGTGTTTTCTATTTCCATCCATTTGCCTGCAAAATTCAAGATGTCATTGTTTTTTACCGCTGAGTAGTATTCTAGCATGTATATATTCCACAGTTTCTTCATCCATTCTTCCACTGAAGGGCATCTAGGCTGTCTCCAGGATCTGGCTATTACAAATAATGCTGCTATGAACATAGATGAGCATATGCTTTTGTTGTATGATTGGGCATCTCTTGGGTAGATATCTGAATTTAAGGAGCTACCTGAGGGTTGTCAAGAGACTTGACCCTAGAGGGGTTCCCAGGTTTCCAGGGAGACGCCCCCAGTTAGTTCCTTGGGCAGCTGAGGAGAGGGAGCCTGAAAAGGCCAGTTCCTATAGCCATACTGATGAATTTCTTGCATATCACCAGTTAAAATTTAATAAAATTTAAAAAAAAAAAAAAAAAAAAAAAAAAAAAAAGAGTGACCAGGATGTGAAGGATGACCCTGAGCTGCAGGTCTGGTGCAGAGAGATCACTGAGATCGGACTGCTGAGGGGCCAGGAGCGGGGGTTTCCCCTATCCTTAGAGTCCAGGGCTCAGCTCTGCCGTTTTGTTACCATGTGCATCTTCACGTGCACTGGTCAGCATGCTTCTGCCCATCAGGGTCAGCTGGACTGGTACGCCTGGATCCCCAATGGCCCGTGCACCATGCGGAAGCCCCCACCGACCTCCAAGGATGTGACAGAGAAGGACATAGTGGATGCGATGCCTACTCTCCAGCAGGCACGGATGCAGATGACATTCACCAAGTTCCTTGGCAGACGCCAGCCTGTCATGGTAGCCCTGGGGCATCATATAGAGGAATATTTCTCAGGCCCTGAGCCCCGGGCTGTGCTGAAGCAGTTTCAGGAGGAGTTGGCTGTCATGGACAAGGAGATTGACGTCAGGAACGCAGGCCTGGATCTGCCCTATGAGTACCTCCAGCCCAGCATGGTGGAAAACAGTGTGACTATCTGAGATGCCTCACCATCTCAGCCCCAGGGGAAGCCATGCTCTCTTTGTATCGTCACAGTCTTTCGTCCTTGGCCACATCCTTTGGTGACTAGATAACTGCCCATCACACAGTCCTGGGGAATACACAGAGGTCATTCCCATTGCATTTCAAAATCTGGAACCTTCCACAGCTGGGCCCTTCCTTAGCTTTAAATCCCTGTTACTCACTTCTCTTCCCCACAAGGATCTCATTTATACATTAATTAAAGTCTGATTAAATGAAAAAATAAATAAATAAATAAATAAATAAAAAAGCTTTTTTTATGTAGATATGTGTATGTATATATATATATATATATATATATATATATATATATATATATATATATATATATCGTCTAATACTCCTGTGCCTGTCATGCCTGGCCTAAGTCCACCCATAAAATCTGTTCTATTTATCTCTATCATGGAGATCCAAATGTCCTCCAGTACCTTCCTCTATGCCTAATGTTTCCAAGTCTAGAACATACAACAATTTATCATTTATTTAAGACTAATAACCTCCTATAAGTTAATACATGCCATATTTATCTTTCTGAGTCTGCCTTATGTCACTCAAGATGATTCTTTTCTAGTTTGATCCATTTGCCTGAAAATTTTATGATGTCATATTTTTTTATATCTGTGTAATACTTCATTATGTAAATGTACATTCTCTGTCATTTTCTTCATCTATCGTCAGGTGGAGGTTCTATGGTGATATGCAAGAAATTCATCAGTATGGCTATAGGAACTGGCCTTTTCAGGCTCCCTCTCCTCAGCTGCCCAAGGAACTAACTGGGGGCGTCTCCCTGGAAACCTGGGAACCCCTCTAGGGTCAAGTCTCTTGACAACCCTCAGGTAGCTCCTTAAATTAAGATATATGCTTCCCTGCTCCCATATCCACCCTTCCTATATCCCAAGCACCCCATTCCTCCGAGCTCCCCCCGTTCTCCCCTTCACATTTTTCTCTCCCCATCTTCCCTTGGCCCAGTCTCGCCCAACCCTCAAGTTCCCAATTTTACCTGGCGATCGTGTCTACTTCCAATATCCAGGAGGATTACTATATCTTTTTTGGGGTGTTCACCTTCTTATTATCTTCTCAAGGATCCCAAATTTATAGGCTCGATGTCCTTTAATTATGGCTAGAAACCGATTATGAGTGAGTACATCCCATGATCATCTTTTTGGGTCTGGGTTACCTCACTCAGAATAGTGTTTTCTATTTCCATCCATTTGCCTGCAAAATTCAAGATGTCATTGTTTTTTACCGCTGAGTAGTATTCTAGCATGTATATATTCCACAGTTTCTTCATCCATTCTTCCACTGAAGGGCATCTAGGTTGTCCCCCTGCCACCAGCACACTTCCTGCTCTTCCTGCAGGGGTTATTCTCCCCAGTCATCCAGTTTATTGTTATTACTACAACATTTATTGATGATGCTGTCTTTATTTCAGTGTGCATAGTTCACAGTATCCAATATTAGATGCTGATAGGCATGTGAATTTATGTCTTCAATGCCACTGATCAATGTGACTACTTTTTAAGCCAAATACCATACTGTTTTATTTCTATAGCTTTGTAATCCAACTTAAATTAGGGATGGTGAGACCTCCACCACTTCTTTCATTATTCTAGATTGTTTTAGCAGTCCTGGGTTTTTCTGTGCTTCCATAAGAAACGGAGAACTATCCTTTCAATATCTATGAAGAATTGTGTTGGAATTTTATTGTGAATTGCATTTAATCTGTGGATTAATAAAGTAGGATGATAATTTTCACTATCCTACTGATCCATGAGTATGGCAGATCTTTCTATCTTCTGATAGCTTCTGAAGTTTCTTTCATCAAAGACTGGAAGTATATAAGAGTAGTCTTTCATTTCTTTGGTTAGAGGTACCCCCATATATTTTATATTATTTGAGACTATTATAAAAATTGTTGTTATCTTTCTTTCTTCCTCTGAACTTATTTTTAGTGGAAGGCTACAGATTCTTAAGTTTAGTTTGTACTCAGTTACTTTGCTTGAAAAAAAATAGGAGTTTCCAGCTATAAATTTTAGGTTCACCTATTTATATTATCATATCATCCTCAAATTAAAAAAAATAGGATTTCTTCCTATCTATTTTATTTTCAAGTGATCTCCTCTAGTTTTCTTATTGCTCTACTTAGGACTTCAAGTACTACATTGAATAGGAATGGAGTATATTTAATAGGCAGTTGACAACATTGTCTTTCTCCTGATTTTACTGAAATTGCCTTTAGTTTCTTCCCATTTATGTTGATATTGACTATGGGCTTGCAATAAATTGCATTAATTATGTTTAGGTATGTCCTCTGTATCCCTAGTCTCTACCAACTATAGACTTGCTATAAACTCCATTTATTATGCTTAAGTATGTCCATTGTATTCCTATTCTCTCCAGGACTTTTATCATGAAGGGATATTGAATTTTGTCAAAGGCCTATTTTGGACATAATGAGATGGACATGTGGATGTGCATTTCAGTTTATTTATATTGTGGATTACAATTATAGATTTTTGTATGTTGAATCATCCCTGCATTTCTGTGATGAACCCTACTTGTTCATGGATTCAGTTTGCAAGCACTTTATTGAGTACTTTTACATCTTTTTTCCTAAGAGAAATTGTTCTGTAATTCCCTTTATTTTTGTGTTATGTGTTTTGGGTATCAGGGTAACTGTGCCCTCATAAAATGAATTGGGCAATGTTCTCTTTGATTCGATTTTGTGGAATAAATTGAGCAGTATTGGCTTTAACTCCTCATTAAAAGTCTGCTAGAATTCTGTGCTAAAACTATCTGGCCCAGGGTTGCTTTTCTTTTGAGACTTTTAATGACTGGTTCTATTTTACAAGGTGTTGTAGGTCTGTTTAAATTGTTTATCTGATCTTGATTAAACTTTATGAAGTGGTATGTATCAAGGAAATAATCCATTTCTTTTCAATTTTCAAATTTGGTGGACTATAGCTTTTTAAAGTATGTCCTTTTGACAATGAGAAAATCCAGTTAATTAAAAGAACATAATTTAAAAACCTTTTAATTAGTTTGAGTAAGTGTTTGTCTATCTTGTTGGTTTTCTCAAAGGACAAACTCAGTGTTCATTTGCATTTTTCTCTCTATTTTTTTTTTATTGATTTCAGCCCTGAGTTTGGTTCTTTCTTGCTTTCTTTTTTCATTTGATATCCTTTTTACATTCTAGAGGTTAGAGATGTGCTGTTAAGTTGCTAGTATTTTTTTTCCATGTAGACAGTTACTACTATGACCTTTTCTATTAAACTCAGTTTCATAGCGTTCCATAGCTGGTGTATGCTGTTTATTCACATATATTAAATTCTAGAATTTTTTTAATTTCTTTCATGACCCATTTTTTTTATTCAGCAAAATGTTTTTCTGGGTACTGGGAGTTAGTATTTATGAATGAGGATAGGCTAAGTGCCTTAAGTAGTTCATAGGAGAAAGGAAAACATGGGGGAGGGGAGAAAAGTGTTCAACCAGGATCTGCATATTTAGCCTTCTTGGAATGAGAGTAAACTATAAAGAGATTTTACATCAGAAGTATGCCATAGCACCAGGATTGAGGCTGGGGATTGGACCTGTTTCCCTGGTCTACTCATATGTTATATTCACAAGGAATGCCTGCTAGTGTTGGAGGCTAGGGTAATGAGTTGGAAGGCTAGGGAAGGAAGATTGATGGAGCAGATCTTCGTGATCCTTTGGGGATGGGGTCAGAGAGAAAAGACAGACCACAGAACTTGCTCTAGCTGGGGTTGAGATTTGGACTGGATCTGTAGGAGCAGAAGTGAGGTAAGGATCTGCAATCAGTCTGTCTTCTGCCCTAGCAGGAGTGACCTATTGGATAGCAAAGGGTACTTGCTAAAGTTGGGAACTGTATCAAAGCAAGAGTTGTGAGAGGAATTTAGGAGGTGAAGGTCTGTGGTCTACTTCCTTGGTTTCCTGGCAGGAGTATAAACCGGGAAGATTTTGACCAAAGACATTGTCCTTTATGTGAATGTAATCTGGCTGGTATGTTGAAAATTGACTATTGGGGAATTAACACAGCACAAGGAAACCTCTCAGAAGACAAGAAGAAATTCAGAAGGAGATAGGGGCAGGGGCCTTGGTAACTGCAGAATAGATAGTAAGAGGGTATCAAATTCTGTGTATATTTTGAAGCTTTGCTTAATGGATTGGAGAAGGGTTGTAAAAGACAAAGAGTCATGTATAATTCTAAATTCCATAACCTACATAGTAAAAAAATAGAGTTATTTACTGAGATAGGAAATACTATGCAGAATAATAATCTGATTCCAGTTCTAAGGTGTGAAAGTTGAAAAATAAAATGAATCAAGCAGTTGGACATCCAAATTCAGAACTTAGGTAAATATTTTGTAGATCAGGAAAACGCTATAACTATTAAATCACGTGCCTGGATGGTGTAAACTAAGGCATGCATTTAGACATAATGCCAGAATACCTCAATTAATATTTTGGTTCCTTTTTTGACAAGAAATCATATGTTGAGACTCCTATGTCAAAATAGCATTTAATACTCTTCAGAACACAATAGCTCAGTTGTTTTGTGGATGCCCAAAAATCATTGTTACCACCGATATCTTCTTGTCTGAGGCTCTTGCTAGTGGCCTGTGAACACTGGATCAGATATTCTCACTCAAGTCATGAAAAAGAAAGTTTCTACTTGCGATATCTTAAAGTGACACCACTGTAATATTGAAAAGTGGTAAATTGATCCATTATCCTCAGCTCTTTTAAATTTTCAAATGCTGAGACCTGTGCGACAAAAATATTGAGAGCTACAGTTTAAGAGAAGCCAGCTAAATATTAGTATCTTGTAGCAAGAACAGAAAGCATGATTCCCATTCCTAACGCCATGCTAAAATGTATTTATATGGAAATGATGGTTGGATAAATGTGAACATCAAACAACAAAAACACAAATAAAAGCGAAGGAGAAGAAATAAGCTACGAGAGGGAGAGAATGCCCTGAAGTGATGGAAAGATAAGAAAAAGAAAGAGGGATGGAAGAACATAAAATTGCTTCTGAAATTTCCTGAAGTAGTCCTGGAGGTAATATGATAGTGAGAACAAAGTGTTTAGCATCAGAAACATTGAAAATGCTGATAATAGTTACAAAAATCTAAATAATTACAAATTAAGTGGAAGGATAGTTGCTGATTCTTTAATATTGGATAATATTATGTTTTCATGTTTTCCCACTGTCCTTAGTATGGTCCCATCCTTACTTGCTTTCTGGTTGCTGGATGCTTTAGACAGCTTGTAACAGATTATGTCATTTGACTTTGTTCTTTATGTGCAAAACTGTGTTATAATCTATTTTCTTCCCCTCCAGAATAATCAAAACATTCTTGGCATGCCAGCTTCCTAGGAACCACAACACACCCAGTCCCAGTGTTTCCTATGGGAAACTTCTGCACTTGGCAGCTCGAGTTAACATTGTATCAAGAGCAATATTTCAGCTGCTGAATGGAAGCCAGTTGGATAGGAACCTTGAGCTCATTATCCTTTTGTTGATATTGATGGTGGTGGAACAGGCATTGCCTCAGTAGTCCTTCCAATATTTTCATAATTTCTACCTGAGATAATTTATAATCATATAGTTTACATTCTACAATATACAAAATAGTACATACTATCATACTATACTATTTTCAAGAACTACATGTCTGTAGATTTTATAAAAATGGAAGGTGATTACTCTTCTCAGTTTTGTACAGAACTATCAATATTATCAGTCAGTGACTTTCTACTTAGACGCCTTAACAACTCCACTGTTTCTTTTTCTGGTATCTTGCTTCCTTTATTGATCTCTCTTTTTGAAAGCCATAGTCAGTACCAAGTACAACAAACAATTCAGGTTCTTTATTTGTCTCTGGAGTCAAACAATTTGAAATGTATCTGCTGTTATTATTTCTTCATCCCATAAATTTCATAGTGGGCCTCAATAACAAAACTTTATTTTCTAAAAGTGTATTCTTTTTCTAATTTCCTTTTTTTTTTTTGGCCACCTTGCAAAATATCCTCTCTTCGTTAGACACTATCTCTTAATTATCCATGCCATATATCCCTGTGCATTTTACCATAAAATGCATTAAGTATCATTTTTTGTTTGCTTTTCTGTCACATGCCAATGGCAAAGGCTGTCTGAGGTATTGTTAATTCATATTCAATTGTGTCCTCAGGTTATCGTTTGTTATCCTGCAGAGTTCAGTAATGCCCTAATTCTCCAGCTGCTTTCTAACTACATAACGTTGTCTAGATTCTCCTTACATTTGTGATGGGGATAAACTACCCATTCTAAAAATAAAATGAAAGCCAGCTCCATGCAAATGTCATTTCTTTGTTGTTGTTTGTTCCCCACTTAGAACTCCAGTGGTGGAGCTGGACAGTTGATCTCAAAGTGTGTTCTTAGGATTTCAAATTCAACCTTCACTTTCACTATATTGATGTGCATTTTATTAACAATCCACAAAACATCTCTAAAATTCTGTGATTGAGGCTGGAACACTCCTCAGACCTGGCATTCCTTTGCATACTTCATTTTAGGTCTAATATCATGCAGTTAATGAAGTAGGAACCCAACTAATTCTAGTCTCATGAATAATTCGTCAAAAATGCAAGAAGTATAACATGGAGTAGATCAAATTAAAAGAATGGGATGTCATGCAGACTCTTCAACTTGAGTGTCTCTCCCTGTTTCATCTGGATGACCTCACCACACGGTGGGTAAAAGCTGCTAAACTCTCTTCTTTTCTCCATCGAGAAAGTGTGAGAGTTTGCTTAAAAATGGCGGACACCCAGCAAATACAAGTCTGCTGATTTAGGAGTGGGCTTTAAGAGTACTGAGGTCATAAAAATATAAGAAAGATATTTCTTTTTTTCTCTTTTTTTATTAAATTATATAATTTTACAAATTTTCAACTTCTCCCCTCCCCCCATTTCCCTTTCCCTCTCCCCATCATCCTCCCCCTCCCTCTCCAGTCCAAGGAGCAGTCAGGGTTCCCTGCCCTGTGGGAAGTCCAAGTTCCTCCCCCATCCATCCACATCTAGGAAGGTGAGGATCCAAACAGACTAGGTTCCCACAAAGCCAGTACATACAGTAGAATCAAAACACAGTGCCATTGTCCTTGGCTTCTCTGTCAGCCCTCCTTGTCAGCCACATTCAGAGAGTCCGTTTTGATCACATGCTCCATCAGTCCTAGTCCAGTTGGCCTTGGTGAGCTCTCATTAGATCAGTCCCATTGTCTCGGTGAATGGGTGCACCCCTCACGGTCCTGACTTTCTTGCTCATGTTCTCCCTCCTTCTGCTCCTCATTTGGACCTTGGGAGTTCAGTCCAGTGCTCCAAATGTGGGTCTCTGTCTCTATCTCCATCCATCGCCAGATGAAGGTTCTATGGTGATATGCAAGATAATCATCAGTGTGGCTATAGTAAGGGGCCAGTTCAGGCCCCCTCTCCTCAGCTGCTCAAGGAGCAAGCTGGGGACATCTCCTTGGACACCTGGGAATCCTTCTAGATTCCAATCTCTTGCCTGTCTTCAAATGGCTCCCTTAATTAAGATATATACTTCCCTGATTCCATATCCACTCTTCCTCCATCCCAACTGTCCCATTCCCCCAAGCTCTCCCCATCCTCCCCTTCTCACTTTTCTCTCCCCATCTCCCTTTACTCCCATCCTACCCCCACCCCCAAACTCTCAATTTTTGCCTGGCAATCTTGACTACTTCCAATATCCAGGAAGATAACTAGATGCTTTTCTTTGGGTTCACCTTCCTATCTAGCTTCTCTAGAATCCTGAAATATAGGCTCAATTCTATGGCTAGAATCCACTTATGAGTGAGTACATACCATTTCCATCTTTTTGGGTCTGGGCTACCTCACCCAGAATGGTGTTCTCTATTTCCATCCATTTGCATGCAAAATTCAAGATGTCATTGTTTTTTACTGCTGAGTAGTACTCTAATATGTACATATTCCACACTTTCTTCATCCATTCTTCCATTGAAGGGCATCTAGGTTCTTTCCAGGTTCTTGCTATTACAAACAATGCTGCTATGATCATAGCTGAACAAATGCTTTTGTAATATGATAGGGCATCTCTTGGGTATATTCCCAGGAGTGGTATTGCTGGATTCTGGGGTAGGTTGATCCCGAATTTCCCGAGAAACCACCACACTGATTTACTGCTTAAACTGCCACAAGGAATATTGAATATTTTCCTTTCCTGAAAGTTATATTTTTTGTTTGTTTGTTTACAAGTGACTACAAATAGCTATACTTTTATGCCAAGGATCTTATAATAATTCTACATAACAAAAAAGACCCACCCCTAAACCCCTGTTCTGTCTTCCCATCAATGGAATATTTGACTTTTACTGAAACAAATTCGACACAATAGCTGAAGATTGATATAATTTATTTAACAAGTCCAATGAAAATGCAATTTGCCTTTTACTGTTAGTGATTTCCTCCCATGCTCGTAAAACCTGCTTCCTATGCTTGAAAGTGGAAAGGAGTGGCAATACTTTAAAACAGAAAGTGAATACCTGTATGGCCACCTTAGGCTGTGAACTCCTTTGAATACCAAACTCATTATTAATGTGGCCATTCGCTTCTTATGCATGTACCAATCATCTCGAGTCTATTTAAAGAGATATTTTGTTCTCACCCTTTTTGCTTACAAATATTTTTCTATTATGATTTTAGACAATATTTAAATGTATATTTGATAAAATATCAATGTTAACTATCATTTCTGTTGCTTATGCTGATAACAATGGAGCATGTCTTCATCTCATGAAATGTTGTTTTTTTTTTTCTTTCTTGCTTTTATTTTTGTTTCTTTTGAGTCAGGGTCTTACTAAGTACCTCTGATGATCCTGGAGCTCACTCTGTAGAACATGCTGGCCTTGTATTCACAGAAATCCACCTGCCTCTGTCTCTCAAGTGCAAGGATTAAAGGTGTGCAAACACTTTGCATTGCTGTAAGTTGCCTACTCAGAATGTTGTGATTAAACTGGTAGTTGCTAAGATTTCAAACTCCTTTCAAAGACAGCTAACTGATAATCTCAAAACACTTAGCCTTTCTGTTGTATTTGCACAGTCTCCAGGTTGCAGCTCAGTAACTCTCAGTCCTACATAGAGATCTTCATTTGCAAACACTGATCAGGAGTTAGTCATCACTGGTTCTGTGATTCTAGTAGGAGCTAGTCAGTCACCAGCCAGTGCCAATACTGCAGTCTGCAAACACTTCATTCATCAGCACATTTGTGCTTAGGAAGTAGCTATAGTGGAAGTTTTTATATCAGAATAATGATTCCATCCTCTTGAATCCCAAGTCTATCCATAAATTATATTCTATTTCTTCTTCCTGGGGATAATTATTAATCCCCTTTGAGCCCTCTTTGTTACTTAGTCCCTCTGGTTGTATGGATGGTAACATGATTATCCTTTACAGCTAATATCTACTTTTAAGTAAGTTACATATCCTTTACTGCTAATATGTACTTATAAGTAAGTACATAGCTATTTTTTACTTTTTTGGGTCTAGATTGCCTCATTCTGGATGCCATTTTTAACATCTGACTAGTACTCAGTTGTATAAATGAACCACAACTTCTTTATACATTTTTCACTTGAGGGACATCTGGGTTGTTTGCAGTTTCTGGCTTTGATGAATAAAGCTTCATTTAACATGGTTTAGCAAGTGTCCTTGTGGTAGAATAGAGCATTCTCTGGGAATATTTCCAAGAAAGGCATTGCTGAGTCTTGAGGTAAATTTAGTCACAATTTTTTGGGGACCCACCATATTGATTTCCGTAGTGACTTTACAAGGTTGTATTCTCCTAGACAATGGAACAGTATTAAGCTTGTTTCACATCCTCACCAGCATGAGCTGTCCCTTTTAATTTTGAGCTTAGGGATTCTGACAGATATAAGAGGGAATCTCAAAGTAATTTTGATTTGCAGTTTTCCAGATGACTAAAGATGGTGAATATTTCTTCAAGTGTGTCTCAGTTATTTATGATTCCTCTATTGAAATTTCTCTGTTTAGATATGTGCACCAATTTTAATTGGACTATTTTATTTGTCAATGTCTGATTTCTTGGGTTATGCATACCAGAAGATAAGAGAAAAAAACAGAAACCTAGGAAAAAAACACTCACCCCCACAAAGACAAAGCCAGAAATTGGAACCTATACCTACACTCACTCCAAACTCTGATGCCTAGAATCCAGTGTAAGAACTCAGTCAACAACAACCAGGGAAATATGTCACCAATTGGACCTAGCTATCCTTTTATAGCAAGCCTAGATATTCTAACACAACTAAAGCGGAAGACAGTGACCTTTCAAAAGGAAGAAGTGATTATATCCCTTAAAGAAATAAAGGAGGTCAGTCTGGTGCTCCAATGTGGGGCTTTGTCTCTATCTCCATCCATCGCCAGGTGAAGGTTCTATGGTGATATGCAAGATATTCATGAGTATGGCAATAGGATAAGGCCATTTCTGGCTCCCTCTCCTCAGCTGCCCAAGGAACTAGCTGGGGACATCTTCCTGGACACCTGGGAATCCCTCTAGAGTCAAGTCTCTGCCAACCCTAGAATGGCTCCCTTAATTAAGATATAGGAGCAAAAGGAGGGAGATCATGAGCAAGGAAGTCAGGACCGTGAGGGGTACGTTCACCCATTGAGACTGTGGGACAGAACTAAGGAGATATCACCAAGTTCAGTTGGAATGGGACTGATGGAACATGTGACCAAACCAGACTCTGTGAATGTGGGTGATGGTGGAGGAGGACTGAGAAGCCAAGGACAACGGCGATGGGCTTGGACTCTACAGCAGGGATGAGCTCACTGTGAGCCTTGTCAGTTTGGTTGCTCACCTTCCTGGACTTAAGGGGAGTTGGGAGGACCTTGGACTTAACATAGTGAAGGGAACCCTGATGGCTCTTTGGCCTGGAGAGGGAGGGAGTGGGGGTATGGGTGGAAGGGAGGGGAGAGGAGGGGGAGGAGGAGGGGAGATGAAATTTTTAATAAAAAATGAGGAAAAAAATAAAAAAATCATAATGAAGAAATAAAGTGAAGGAACTGAGAAAAAAGAAAGAAAAGAAATAAAGGAAAAGACAAAATTGAAGGAAATAAATAAAACCATTAAAGGGACTGATGGATCATGCGACCAAACCCGTCTCTCTGAGTGTGGCCAACAGCGGGGGCTGACTGAGAAGCAAAGGACAATGGCTCTGGGCTCTGATTGTTCTTCATGGACGGGCTCTGTGGGAGCCTTCTCAGCTTGGTCGATCACCTTCCTGGACCTGGGGGGAGTTGGGAGGACCTTGGTCTTAGCATAGAGTGGGGAACCCTGATGGCTCCTTGGCCTTGAGAGGGAGGGAGGGGAGGTATGGGTGGAGGGGAGGGGAGGGAAGGGGGAGAAGGAGGGGAGAGAAAGGGGAGAAGGAGGGGAGGGAGGGGGGAGGAGGAGGGAAGGAGATGGAAAATTTTAAATATAAAAAAAATAAACCATGAGAAAAAAAAAAAAAAAAAAAAAAAAAAAAAAAAAGGCCATAATAAAACAAAAAATAGTTGAAGTAAATTAATAAAACTTTTCAAGCTTTCAAAATGCAAACGGCAGCAATGAAAACACAAACTGAGGGAATTCTGGAAAACAAAAATCTAGGCAACTGATTAGGAATTACAGCGTCAAGCTTACCAACAGATTCTAAGAGATGGAAGAGAGATTCTATGACATTGAAGATACAATGGAAGAAATAGATACACGGGTGAAAAAATACTAAATCTAAAAAATTCCTGAAACAAAATCTCCAGGAAATCTTGGACACTATAAAAAGACCAAAACTAAGCCTAATAAGAGCAAAAGAAAAACCACAGATCAAAGGTCCAAAAATATTTTCAACCAAATTATATTTTGTGTGTTTATTTTTATTATGATCTTTTTTGGTTGCAAGGAGATGTTTCCTTGCTGAGGAATAAGGACTACCGTGTCTGTGGGCAGATATAAAGACATATGTTGAGAACGTAGGTGGAGATTATGATTGTTTAGGAAAGTACTAGTTGTAAGGTCTTCTCCAAGATCCATGGCATCGTTAGTACTGAGTATCTGGCAAGTCGCCTGGTATAAGGCTTGATTTCCCTCTTGTTGAGGTAGTCTTAAGTTCAATTAACAAGCTATTGATTGTCACTAAGGTCTTGAACCTTTCGGGTTATTTTACCAGTCTAGTTGTTGTTATGGCTCATGTGAGTTGAAAATATAGTTATGTGAACGTGGGAAAATGCAGGAAGACTTAACCTTATCCAAAGAAGTGTAGGCCAATGGGGACTGTTTAAAACAGAAAGAATGGCCGGGCGGTGGTGGCGCACGCCTTTAATCCCAGCACTCGGGAGGCAGAGGCAGGCGGATCTCTGTGAGTTCGAGACCAGCCTGGTCTACAAGAGCTAGTTCCAGGACAGGCTCCAAAGCCACAGAGAAACCCTGTCTCGAAAAACCAAATAAATAAATAAATAAATAAATAAATAAATAAAACAGAAAGAATACAAGAACTAGTTATCAAGTAACAAATGGTCAGCCCTGAAAACAAAATATACAAGTAAAATTATATAAACTTAGCAGGTTGTACTTATGAATATATATTATAATATATGATATATATAAAACAGTATATATATATATATGCACATTCATTTAAAAAGTGGCTATGAATTTGAAAAAGAATAAATAGCAGTGTCTTGGGCTTATTTTATTTTGCTTTTGTTTTATGAGACTGTGTTTCTCTGTCTAGTCCTGACTGTCCTGGAACTTCCTTTGTAAACCAGGCTGGCATCAAAGTCAGAGACCTGCCTTCCTCTACCTACCAAGTGCTAAATTAAAGGTATGTGCCACCACTCTCCAGCTTTAGTTATGGTTTCTATTGCTGGAATAAAACATCATAAACTAAAAAAAAAAGGTTGAGGAGGAAAGGAGTTCATTAGGCTTAGACTTCCACATTGCTGTTCATTACTGAAGGAAATCAGAACAGGAACTCAAACAGGGCAGGAACCTGGAGGGCTGATGCAGAGACAATGGAGTGGTGTTGCTTACTAGATTTTTCCCCATGACTTTCTCAACAGGCTATCTTATAGAACCCAGGACCACCAGTGCAAGGATTTCAACATCCAAGATGGGTTTAGTCACACCCCATCAATCACTAATCAATAAAATGTCTTATAGCTGGATCTTATGGAAGTATTTTCTCAATTGCAATTTGATCCCTTTCAGATAACTCTAGCATGTGTCAAATTAACATGAGTAGCCAGCTGAAGCAGTATATGTGTATATGAGAGGGATTGGAGGGAGAAAGAGGAAGAAGGAAGGAAGAAAATGATGTAATTATAGGGAAATCTTAAAAGTAAAGTAAATAATAAAATTATAATCATGATAATATGGATTGAAATGGATGAATAGTCAAGAGCTAAATTAATTTGATAGCTCCTAAGATGTTACATTCTGTGAAACTCTAGCAAGTCTTCCAGATATCCTTACATTATATGACTATAGAATTTTGAGGGAACCACTGTCATCTTTTCTCTAAATCTTAGTTACATCTCTGCCACCCTTGTAAAAACGAAGACAGAGCAATTATTCCTCCAACCATAACCAAGTCACTACCTTCAAGGCAACCTGAAAAACAAATGCTCTCACGCTTGCAATTTGAAGGCAGAGCTAGAATATTTCTCTCCTTAAATGAATTACTCATAATATGACTGTCATAACTGCCTGTTACATTGGAATTTATTAATTAAAATAAAATAAATCAAGAATATATGCTTTCAATATTTTAAATTGGCATCTTGAGAAGCAGAAACGAAAACACATCAAGGAACAAAGGAGTGAATACTGGATCCTGAAATATTGATTTGGGCTAAATTGTACGTGGAATAATTTCTGAAATCAAATTTATTGTTTCAAAGTTAAAAATATTAGAAGTAATCTGTAATACAGATAAAATGGTTTCTTTCATTACAGAGTTATCAGTTTCCCTTCCAAAAAATTGTCCACGAAAAAGTAGTATTATTTAAAGTTCAACCTGGGGGACTGCAGACATGGCCCTGTAGGAAAGATTGTTTGTCTCACCTGCCATAATCATTCGTTCAGTTCCCAGCACTGACACTGAGCAGTTACTAAGTTATCATAGATCTCCAGCTCCGAGGGATCTCTCCAGTTCTGACTCCCAAAGACACATGCAAATATGTGATGTACAAACTCACTCAGGTGAGCACATAAACACAAATTAAGTGTTTTATGTAGAATATAGAGGAATAGATTTGGTCAGTCATCCTCATCAGCTTCGACCATGAAACCCAATATAAACAGGTTGCCCATGCATGCTTAAGCATAGCTGGGGCATATTTCACTTCATGTAGAATATATTTGTATATATAATTTAAGTTAATAAAAGCAGAAGACTTAAGTTTTACTTAAATAAGCATTCACAGAGTACAAAAGAGAGACTCCTTTTTGGAATGCTATAACTGCAAACCACTTAATGGAGATGTGGATATCATTATTGAATGATGGATTTAGTAGCGTTTGGAAAGGCTCAGCCACACAGCTTTATCTTCTTATTGTAGCAGCACATTTCATGTTCTTTTGATATTAGGCCTAACTAGTGACATTTTTCACTAATAATACATAATTAATTTAATTCATTCTCTGTCTGAGCTGAAGATCTACTTGAGGTTGCCAGTTTTAACTGCATCTCTTGGTCATTCCCACTTCAAAAGAAGAGACATATTTTCAACAATTCCCTCTTTTCATTATTGCTGTACAGTGGGGATTTGCTGTGCAGTTATGGAAACAGAGCAGAGGCCTATCAACCACCGTTCATTTATTGGCCCTAGCATACTCTGAGTTGAAGTTTAAAAAAAATCTCATTACCAAATACTGATAGTTTATATTATTTATTTAGTATCAAAGCTGACCAATTTAAATTAGCTCTTAAACACTGGGTGGAAAAATGAATTTTTTTTTTTGAAAATCAACTTAATGTAAAGAACAGTCAAATATTCTGTGTTTTAATTGTTTCATCCCAACTATCCTAATAAATTTTTACAGATTACTTTAATAAAACTCTCTAGTTTAAATTATGAGAAAGATTGTTGTTATAGAGAAAAGGAAATATAGTTAATATTGAGAGTATAGGAATAAGGTTAAGAAAATAGAAATAATATTTACACAGTGATCAATTTTCTATTACTTCTGTTTCCATCATGTGGTCATAAAGGAGCTTTAACAGAAACAGAGCATTTGTATATTCTTCACAATATATTTAACAAATAGTAGTTGGAGACAGTGTGGCATTAAAACACTCAGCTAGTATGGAGAATGATCTTTATTTAATACACACCACCTTCTATAGAACACCAATACATGTTACAGAAACATGGGCATTATTCCGGATCATGTCAATCTACCATGACTTTCAGTTGGTTTGAAAATCCATCCTAAGTAAATCCCCCTGATAAAAGTGTTGAGTATGCATTGATTAACACTATCAGATACTAATATTAATGATTCTTCTTTTAGTCACCTCTAGGCTGGATGTAAACTAAGAAATGTTTCTTAACTTTAAATTCACACACAATATCTTAAATCAAGTTACTTTTATAACGTTTTAGATTATGTAGAAAAATGATAAAGATATTCAGTCAGAGTCTAATATAAAATATTTGAACATGCACAACTCAGGCACTGGGCAATAACCTGACAAATCTTGGAGTCTTGTTTCCAGTTTCATTATTTTCATTAATAATGTATTGACAGTTTATATTTTATGCATGAGAACTGAGAGAGAGAGACACCATTCTGACTGTGTGTTATAATTGTCCTTTCAGAAGTGAAAAATGATTCATAGCAAATATTATAAAAGATTAGGTGAGGCACTTTGGTTTTTTGCTTTTATGACTTGTTGAATCTCATTCTTCCAAATATACTGCTAAACTCATATGTAATACTATTATTTTGTAAATTGTGTTTTCAATCTGTTCAATAAAGATGGCAATCTGCATATTGGAATTAGCTTCTTATTTTTGAGAAAGTTGTTTTAAACCCAGTCTACTTCCTAGAAATTTTCATGCTCTGAGGTGTCATCACCTTCAGCCTAGATGACAATATTTTAAGCATGTCATTTATGCACCCACCTAATTTGCAGTGGGTATAAATATTCAAAGAGGTTATCCATGTAATCCTATTAGGGCAGAGTTTGCAGGAAAGCATTTCTCTTGCTCTTGGATCTTTGAAGCTCCTGGTGGTTGTAAGCCATGCTGTAGCTCTGTTGTGAAGTTTTCCCCCAGCAGTTAAAGCTAATGGTGGAAACAAATGAAACATTATAAATCCAGAAAAGCACCAAGCCTGCTTAATTCCTCGGGCACAAATTTTAATCATTGAACGAGAATTTTTTTTTTCCTGTTTTCAGAACTAATCTTACTTCCCTTTGTTTTTCCCCAAGAGGATTTGATGTTTTGTTAAGAGTGAAATCAATTACAGTTACAATTGCAATTTATAAGGGATTTAGACATAGACAGAAGTCACAAGGCAAATAGAAAGGCTTTTCCGTGTTTCTCCCTGCTTTATTCCAACAAGAGGCCTGCTCGTTCTTTCTTGATCTCTCCCTCTCTTTTAGCATCACTTTTTCTCTCTCTCCCTTTCTTCCCCCTCCAACTTTTTCTCTTCTCTGGTTTATACTTTCCTTTTCTCCCATATTGCTGTCTCTCTCCCTTTTTATTTGCTTCTTGCATTTTCATTGAGCATTGAGATATTTGACAAATCAATAACAGAATTAATGTTCTTCTTGGATGTTATATCCTAATTGCCCCATATTTCCTCTTTTGGAGACTAAAATCAGCTACGAATAATTTATACAATTTGATTGGTGTTCGCATATAGACTATATAGATTGCCTTGCTAAAAACAATAATTTAATATGTTCATCAGAAGTCAGGTTGCAATGTCTTGAATAAAGTGAAGTGAATCAAGACACTCATTTGTATATTCCATATGTTTAATAAACTTGCAGATGATTTTGAAATTTAAAAATAGCTGCTAAAAACGAACAACAATCCCAATAAGGAGAACTTTTTTATTTTACATTTGTCTGCATGTGACACTTTCTCTCAATTTGATTTGCTTTGTTTTGAAATCAGTTTCATATTTCTTCAGTAGAATTACTTGGTTATTGTGTATCCTGAAATAAACTGCTTTTGTGAACTGAAGTATTAATCTTTTCTTTTTATTGGATTTTCTATGTGCCCAAATATGCACCTGATTTCATTTTACAGACCTGCAGACTGCAGTGGACTTGTGTAAAGGAGTTTAGTTTACCAAGTGGTGGTGTTTCTGTGGAGAGAACGCCATCAGATAGCACATGGAAAGTGTACAGAAAAACGAGTATTTGTCAAAAGCTAAGATAGTTTTGTATTGGAAGGAAATTTATATTTAAACCGCAGGAAAAACATATTTCTAAAGAGCATGATATTATATATTGTATTAAATGCAGAAGATACATGCCATATAACGTAAGCAATTGAAAATAATCAATCTGACTGAATTTTAATGACTAAAATGAAAGCTCATGCGTAGCTCTTAGCAAATCCTCTGGTGGGATTTGACTCTAGCCTGGAGGCAGCAAACCATTATATTTCTGTCAATGTGTAACTCATGCTGACTTCTAGCTGCCAGTGCACAATGCTGACTGTTACTGATGCACTGTTAGGTTCGTTTGTGTGTGTGTGTGTGTGTGTGTAAATGGGGCAAGCCAGAAACCATATAAACCACCTTTCTACAATTAATCTTTAAATTCAAAATTGTATTTTTTTCTTGGTGACTTAATGATGAACTGGTTTCTTGGTGTTTGAATGTTTTTTTATGTATAGCTTGCCTTTGGAGTAAAAGAACCCTGGACTAGCTTTTGTCAATTCTGTACCTTCCACTGAAAACATAACCAGTCTTTGGTTTGTTTGAAAGCAGCATGTGGCAGTAAAACAAATATTCCCACAATGTGTGGAATAAAATGAAGAGAAGATCCATATTAAGGATTTATGATGAATAGAATCTTTCATCCATGCCCCACTGTCTCTTAGTACTCCACCTTTGCTTGTTATCAGGCTATTTTGTCCTTAACTTAATATCTCAGAACTGTGTCCTTATGCTTTGTGTACAGAATATAGCAAAGTCATATGGTATTTTATGTCCTATTTAGGATATTTATCAGCAATAAATCCTGATAATCTGATGTTTTCTTAGAAACATCCTTTGAGAAATCTAAACTTTCAGAAGAACACTTTATTTTCAGCCACCTCAGCCACTGGTATGTAGCAGAACAAACACGGTTACATTTTTTCCACCATTCTCAAGTAATACGGACAAAAAAATAATCTGTCAGTGTGCCTCACATGTGTTTAAAAAAGTCACCCTAGATAACAATAACATAAATATATTTAAGTATATTTCCATTTTTAAAATTAATTATATAAAATTTAATGAAAGTATATAATGATTATTTCAAATGAGTAATAGATCCCACACACTTGTTTTGCTTTGAATAAACCAGAATTTTGCATTGAACAAATCTTTAGTTAATTGATCAACTGACATCAACATGCACCGTCATGTCACTGATTGCTCTCCTGACACATATGTGATGAGATAATTTTTCTTAAAATTTGTAATCCTAGACAAGTCATAAAAAACCACTACTCAAATGTCAATCGAGGTTAATCCATGAACTCCACGATCTTTAGTCCTCAAAGCCCTTGAGATCTTCAAACACAGGGAAAAAATGGCACAGCCCAGATAACACTAGAGGATGTGATAAGAGAAAAAAGCATACAAACTTTGCAAAATATAAGATTATTAATTTAGAAAAGAAATACTGATTATTATCTTTATTTTGTATGGTTATAAATGAATTGTACTGAGATAAATTGTTACTAATAAGAAAAACAATGGAGAGTACCTGGAAACTCTTTGTAAGAATTCTGTAAGTCTAAACTTACTCTACTATATCAAGAAAAGGTTTTGCTATTCTTACTTAGCGATGCATGAAAAGAGAAGAAACGGGTTGTTTCAACATCACCTTGGAATTAAGGTAATGTTCTTGAAATCAAAGTTCACTGTAATAAAATCTTCTAATTATTTTGTTTGTATGTAGAGTGAAATCAAGTACCAAACACAGGCTATTATATGGAATTGTGGTCACTCAGATAGAACATGATGAAATCTTAGTCCCTAAATCATATTAGTAGTACCTAGGAGGCAGTCAAAATACTACTAGAATGCATCTATTGATTTAATTTTAATAAACTGTAACTTTTTTGCAAGAGCCATTGGATATAGCGTTCCTCAGAGAAAGGAACTTGTAATATAATTGCACAAGTGCTTCATGAATTCATGATGATCATATTTCCTAATAACTGGGTTTATCTCAAGAATAAACATTGATAAGCTTTTTATATCTTTGATGAACACATGGCAGTAGAGTGAAGATGTGAAAGATAAGTAGATTCTATCGAGTGAAGGCTTTAATATTCAACTTTGAAATGGTCATAACTGTTAACAATTTCCTATTTGAGAAGTAATGTATATGGTGATTAGATTAAATTAAAAATAAGAAATGGAAGTTCCCCGTGTCAGACTCTGATATACCGGTTAGATATAACCAAGGACATAAAAGCTGTGAGCTGGGCATAACGGCACATGCTGTGATTTTAACACTCAGGTGGTGGAGTGAAGAACTGCACAGACTTTAAGGGAAGTGTATTGGCTGATTTTATGTGGTAACTTGATACAAGCTAGAGTCATCAGAGAGGAAGAAACCTCTGTTTGAAAATGCCTCCGTGAGATCCATCTGTGACACATTTTCTCATTTAGTGATCAATGGGAGAGGGACGGGTCCATGGTGGTAGTACCATTCTTGGACTGGCAGTCCTGGTTTCTATAAGAAAGCCAGCTGAACAAGCCCTCCCCCACCCAAACAAGACAGTAAGCAGCACCCTTCCATGACCTTGGTATCAGTTCCTCCCTCCAGGTTCCTACCCTGTTTGAGTTTCTGACCTGACTTCCTTCAACAATGAAGAGCAACTTGGAAATGTAAGCAAAATAACCCTTTTTCTCTCCAACTTGCTTTTTGGCCATGGTGTTTTGTTGCAACAGCAGAAACCCTAACTGAGAGAGGCAGCCTAAACTAAACTGCTCCAAAATATTATTGGCACCATCTCTAATGTTATTGTCACTGATTTCTAGATGGAATGAAATTGCAGATATATAATATTAGAGATTATTATATTGTATCTAGAGTCTATCACTTATCTAGGCACTGAATTGGAAATACAGAAAATTAAATATGGTTAATATTTACGATAGAAGAAAATAATTATATTTTAAATTTGTGTAAAATGTAATAGGACTTAATTCCTACTTCATCATTATCTTGCATTAATTTCTTATTTTTCTCTTCAGAAACATGAACATGTAGTGTAAAAATTTCTATGGGAGTTAGACTTCCAGTATTGTAATTTAAATGAAAAAATTTGAGAACTTCCATTTTGAACATATTAATACCTGATTTAGGATAGGAAATAGCTACCAATGAAAAGATTAATAAGGAACAGTTTAAAATATAAGATAAAGTAGATCAACATTAAAATAAGAAATCTCCCATCATCTGTATAACATATAGTGAACAAAAAAACCTTAATTAGCAAAATGTATTGCCTTGGTTTTAACAGTGATTTTTGTAGATTCTCAAATGTATCCTTAATTCCAGCACCAAGTATCTATTTCATGGATTCAGGAGCTGATTGGTGGCCAAAAAGAAAGTCTAGTAGAAGAAAACTATACCGATAAAATTCTGGTCTTCAAAGAAGAGCATGTATTCTCACTCGTCCTTGCTCTACACAACATTCTCATAGAATGCAACAGTTGCTGTACCTACTTTAAAGTAAAAAGACAAAGAAAGCGAAATCGCCTAAAATGATGAGTAATTAAACACAAGATTAAAAATGAAGACCAGCCTGGTAAAAGACACCTTCACGACTTCAATTCTCATTTCTTCTTTAAGAACTTTCAGTTTGCCCTTTTTCCCCCTTTAATCACGTTTGGAAACACCTTTACTGCTACCTCAAAATAGTCTCAGTACTGTTTTGATAAGCCGTGCTACATGCTGAGAAGACCATGAAAGAGAAAGACATATTTGAAAGGATTAAAAGCTACAGGATCCTTCATTGCTCTTTCCTCTTATATTTTTTACTTAGCCCAGATTTCAGGACATGCAAGCCATGGGAAATACCCCGTCTTAACACTGACAGGAAGTACGTGGACTCCCTATGGTCTTTGAAGACACCATCTTAAGGAACTCATTGAGTTTACTCTTTGAAGAATTTCACTTTTTTACTGGATGAAAGTAACAATTTGCTTTAAAGCATGACTCAGTGGAGGGGATAGTATAAAGCCGTGGCAGAAAGGGCTCATTTTCAGAACAAATTAGATATATTAATGGTTTACACATTAATATTAAAACTAAACCATGATTAAATCTGTCTAAAAAGTTGAGTTCATAATTTCAAAAGATAGAATTTTAAAATCTTTATTTCATAGTACCCTTTTATTATTTTAAGTGTATATTTATATTTAAATGAACACATCAGATTCCCTCATGCTGTCAATAGTTCTACAAGCATAACCTTTCACAGTGAGAATCTTAAAACTTTTGCATTGTGCTTTCATGGTCGTGGATGTGAGTAGTGATGAACAAAGATGTGGCATTTGCAGCAGAAAACTATAAATGATTATGTATTTTCCCATATCATAAGATTACAACTTTCACAACCATCCTAAATATTTTTAGATATATGCATTAACATTGTCCATTAATACAAAACTAATTTGAAAAATAGGAAATAATCTAATAAACATACCATAGCATATATTTTAACACCCAGTGAGTAGAGCCACTGGCTTGAGGTCTGGTCTTTATTGTCTAAGTTAGCATCCTGTCGTAGAGAAAGGAAAGCTCTTGAACAAGCCACAGCTGAATCTCCTAAGTCTCTGCAGCGGAGCAGCAATACTGAGAATACAAAACTAAAACACAAAGAGCTGCTAAGTAATATTGCCTTGGGGACTGGATTGGCAGAAATTCTGCCTTATTAAAGTAACATTAAAAGTTAATTTAAAAGTCCCAACATGCAGTTTCATTCAATACCCAATATAGTAGAAATAAAACCTGTCTCTGCTCTGCTACAGTATTAGATATTATTCGAGCTTATGTGACTATATGTTGGCTGATTATATCCTGATGGAATAATAGAACTATTCTTTCTTTTCATAACAGATATTTAAGCTATGCATACTTTCTTTTAATTTCCTATAATATGAATAAAGATATTTATTTTCTAATAGTAAATAGAAGGTGCCTGATAGCATCATTATGAAAGAACTTGTAAATAACCATATATAATAAATAATACATTGAGATGAATACAATTTAACAGATACGGGGAAAATTTTATGGTACGTCTCATTTTCAAGCACTGAATCAAATAACATTGAGTCAATAAACTAATCATTTTTCAATTAACTAGTGAACAATTATATCATGACCTTTTTTTTTTTAACATGGGCAAGTTTAAATAAAGACACATTCATTAATAAGCCCATAGTGTTATTAAAGATAGTAGCAAAATATCCTTGAGTGCAATTTTAAATACCATATAGTGAGCAAAACATAGTATAAGTTGGACCTGCGAATGAAACAGTCCTCCCGTCCACATTTGTATAGTTTTATGAACAAAATAAAAGAGTTAGAATATTAAATAATAGCTTGAAACAAATATGTGTTATTGGAAAATAGGATTTCAGAATAATTATTTTACTTTTTTATTTTTATTAGATCATGAAAAATAAAAAGGCTACTGTATCAATCAGTAAATTGACTAGACTGTTATTTTTATAATGCTATAAGATAGATTACAGAAGAGAAGCAAAGAACTATTAAATATTAATGCTAAATGTAGTAACATTCCTCTCTACAACAAGAAAGAAGGAAGATGCAGTTTACCAGAAAGTGAAAGAGTAGACACAGTGTACTAAGAAAAGGATATATGAAAAGATGCTCTTTCTGTGAGGAGAAAGTAAAATATGTTCATGTCCTTGGTGGAACTGACAAACCAATCACTCATGTTGCCTAGTTTGCTTCTATATCCACTCTGATAGAGATTCTCTACCCTGAGAGATTAAAATTTTTGAGACAATTTCTTTCTGTCATAAGAAGGTCTTATTTATAAAATCATATTGTAAAGACTTTATGAGTGTGGTTTCCTTGACCTGTATAAAACATAGTATGATAGTTATATCCTAATTCTCCAGCGCACTGTCTCTTTGTCCTCTCTTCCATTATCTTCCACTAGCCTAGGGTGTAGGCGTTGTGCTGAAGATGCATCAAGGGCAGATTGGCCCCCAATGTCAGTGGTTCTTAACATTTTGATCAGTTCTTTTATTTCTGTGGTGGGTTCCTTATACTGTACAAAGATTCTTCTTTGATTAGGGGTATGAGTGGTACTTACCTGTAGATGAAAGAATAGATGCTTAGAATAAAATTACGAATTATACCAGTTTAGGGAAGTGGCAGTGGTATGCTCGCACCTAGTGTCTATAATATCACCAGTCATGGCTAGTTGTCTAGGTTTGCATGGATTCCCTTATGATGGATTGGTCAGACCTTATTGAGGAAATTGTGGTTTACCTGCAAGACATAAGTGCCACCACTGTGCTCTTGGGTATATATTGCTCTGACAATTATTGTTATTGTTCATAGGCTTTCTCACTGGCAAGGACTATCATTTGCTCTTTTCCTTGCCACTTACATAGTACCCTCTCCTATTATGACAGCTAGTCCTTGCAAAAAAGGCTAGCAGGACAGTTCCAGACTGATCACTCCAAATCCTTTATTTGAAGTCTATGTTGTCTTCAGCAATAGGGTCTTGCCATTGCACTTGGCTGTCTCTCCTTTTTTTTATTTTTGAAGACAAAATTTTCTCTCACACAGATCTGCAGCAACGCCTCTCTAATAATAGCAAACTATAAAAGTGTGAGTCTTCTAATGCAGTTTGTAGTATTTTTAAGTCTTATGAAATATTCTGTTATCTAGTGCAGTGGAAACGAGGGAAAGGATTTTCAGGGCGAACAGTTTTTGATGACTGAGTGCAAAATCTTGGGACTCTAGTCCAATCTCCACACTGCAAAGTCTCTGTGACCCCTCCCCCACCACCAGAGGGAACATTCGCTGCTGGTGTTTATACAATATTTTAGGGTTCTTTCTTCCTTTTAGGATCTGATTCCTTTTTCAGGTACTCTGAATATGTGTATTTGTTTGTCCTTTTTCTCATCTGCATTCTTAACTTAATTGTCTTTTATAGAACTCCATGGAATTAGAAAACTCCTCAGTTCAGAAACTCAGTTCAGAAAGTCGTATTTCCCTGACTTTCACAAGCCTGCTTTTCTAAACTAAACTCTGCTCCATTTTATTTCAGTATCAATAACTCGAAGTGTGTATGGCAGTTGAATGATTATGGTAGTAATGAATTTATCTTCAACTTTCCCCCACATATCCCTTCATCATACATGTTTCCTTTATTTTCTCTACAATTCCATGTATATCTGAAATAACCGATTTCTTGGTTTCATGGACAATATGTAGTATACATTAGACCCTTGTCTTCTTTACCCTATCCATCTCATTTGTCCAGAGTGACTGTTTCATTTACAGAATGAGTCCTGGAGACAAATTCCGAACTATGTGTGCAATCTGTACTAGTTATATGTAAAGGACAAAGTGTGTGCCACCACCCCCAAGTTTCTGATTACTGAATCCAAGCAATTGAGTCAAGCTCAGCCAAATAATTGATGTTGCCACTACACATTACAATTACATCAGAGTATAAATATAGGCAGAACCTAGTTAGTGGCTTTCCCTAGAATTTATTGAAATAAAACTGATAAATTTATTATCTTCTTGTGTGTCTGAATATGCCTGTGTGGTGAAAAGAGAGAAAGAGGATTGTGCTCCCAAGGTCCAAATGAGGACCAGAAGGAGGGAGATCATGAGCAAAGAAGTCAGAACCGCGAGGGGTGCATCCACCCACTGAGACGGTGGGACTAATCTAATGGGAGCTCACCATGGCCAGTTGGAATGGGACTGATGGAGCATGTCATCAAACCGGACTCTCTGAATGTGGCTGATGGTGGAGGCTGACTGAGAAGCCAAGGACAATGGCACTGGGCTTTGATTCTACTGCATGGATGGGCTTTGTAGGAGCCTTGTTTGTTTGCATGTTTAACCTCGTAGACTTGGGGGGAGTGGGGAGGACCTTGGTCTTCCCACAGGGTACGGAACCCTGACTGCTTTTTGACCTGGAGAGGGAGGGGGAGGGGGAGTTAGGGGAGTGGAAGGATGTGGGAGGAGGGGAAGAGGTGGATATGGATATATATATATATATATATATATATATATATATATATATATGGTAACACCTTAACAGAGAAAGATAACACGACACATACTGTTTTAGGTTCTAATAAGTAACATCAACAGTATTAGGATGCAGGTCACACTGTATAGTAAGAGAATCTTGTGTTGACTCAACCCTTCAACAGTTAGGTAAATGCATATGATATGTCTTAAAATAAAATGAAATAATTCACCATAAAGCTTACCAACTATATACTTATACACAATAGAAGAATTGTTGTAAATATTCTGTTCTTTAAGAACACAGGACAAGAAAACAGGAAAAAAATGAGAGAAAAACAGGGACAGAGAAACAAAGAAAGCTATGTGTGTATGAATATGTGTATGTGAGCATATGATCAACTCGTATGGTTGCATAGGCATATGCATATAGGAACCAGAGTTCAATGTGTGGTGTGGTATTTCAGGGGCTATATATCTTGCTGTTTCTGAGATGGGTCATATTATAACTTCAAATTCATTAAGTAGACTGGACTACTTGCCTTCAAACCTCAAGGTTATTCCTGTTTTTACCTTCTCAGCTACAGGAAGGATTAAAAGTGATCTCAGGTGCACATGCTTGGATAGCAATTGCTTTACTGACAGAGACCATTTTCCCATGCCTGAATAATCCCTTTCTTCCAGTAAAAAGAGAAGACCAGAGCTGCACATTGTTAAGCAGCCTAATGCATAAAGACGTTTATCTGCAGAGGAGGCAATAAAGCTTACATGAAAAAATGAGGCACAAATCAAGCAGAGATAGTGATTATTTGTTTGCTTATACTTAGTTCTATCGCTCTTGTCCCTCGACTATTTTACATATTGTTTTTTTTAGACATTTGCTTGTTAGGAATCTGTGTGTCTTCTGGAAATATCCATATGATCTTATATTCATTTTAGTAACTTCTTATCACTTGCAATAACATATGTTAACTACTCAACATCATGTCCTCTCTCTTTCTTCTCAATTAGAATTGTCTGCCATCATTTGCACTTTGTTCCATCATTCCGCTTCTGCAATGATAAACTAATATATTAGCAATATGTGGCAAATGGATTTCATTAATTTGTAATTTACACAAGAAAAATAACATCAGATCTCATGATTTTAAAATGTTGTAAAAAACATTTAGTAAGTAGATCACCTGTATTATGACTTTGCCTATTATTCACTTTATTAGATGTGTAACATTAAACATTCACTTGTCTCTTAGAAAGTAAACATAATTCACATGCTCTAATTACCATATCAAGCCTTGAAACATAAATTTTGTAGAAATCTTTCCTAATTTTACTGTTTGATGCTGATCCTATATTGATGTTTCAGATATTGAAAACAAAGTTAAGAACATTTTTGGGACAGGAACTGATTTCTTTCCTATTATTGAGTAATCAAAAAATATAAACTCTTGCCTGGCGGTGGTGGCGTACGCCTTTAATCCCAGCACTCGGGAGGCAGAGGCAGGCGGATCTCTGAGTTTGAGTCCAGCCTGGTCTACAAGAGCTAGTTCCAGGGAAACCCTAACTCAAAAAACAAAAAAAATAAAAATAAAATAAAATAAACTCTTATATCTTTAGTTGTGAGCCTATCTTTTAATTATTGAGCATCCATCTATCCAACAAGATCAAGCAGGTTCATCCCACAGATGCAGGGCTGTTTCAACATACAAAAATATGTAAAGATAATCCAGCATATAAACTCCTGAATGTTGAGATCAGGGGGGTTGTCTCTAACTCTTTTGCCTGCTTTTGGGACCCTTTCCCTCCTATTTATTAGAGGGCCTTATCCAGCATTGATGTTAGGGTGTATGTAAAGTTTTATTATAATTTATTATGCCATTTTTGGTAGCTGTCCATGAGAGGTCTACTCTTCTACTTTTTTATTTTATTTTATTTTTGAAGGGAAATGGAGGAGGACTTAGTCTTGGTGAGAGGGGAGGCAGGGATGAGGGAGTGAGAGGAAAGAGTGAGAGGCAAACAATGGTTGGGATGTAATATATGAGAGAAGATGAGAGAGAGAGAGAGAGAGAGAGAGAGAGAGAGAGAGAGTAGGAAGAAAGAAAGGAAGGAAGAAAAGAAAGAAAGAAAGAAAGAAAGAAAGAAAGAAAGAAAGTCAGAATGGACTGTTATTGATAGTCATACTTAGAGGAGATATGTTCTGAGTTCATACAGTAAAAAAAATCTATAGAGCGTTTACTTAATATCTTACAAATTTGTGTTTAATATTCTTTTACCTAAGAGATATTTATTTTTTTATAAAATAATGCATGCACTTTATACTAATAAAATGATGTAGCACTAATTATCTGTATTAAATATAATATCCATCAATTTAAAAATAAATAAATACATGTTGAAAAATAAAAGCTATAGGAGAGATGTCTTGTTATATTTTGGCCTAAATTTCTCAAATGACTAGCCTTTACCCAAGATTACAGATATTTTGTCTATTGTGGGGGAGAAAGGCAGTCTGACCTGTCTTGACACTGTCATATTAAGATGTTCAGGATCTGTCCAGGATTTAAACTTCCACAACCCCTCATAGCATTATTAGCTGCTTCGTTCTTCTGTATCAGAAACTCAAAGGGGTAATGTATGTAAGTGTGTCATTCCAGGTTACATTCACTGCAGGTGCTGTGCTTTTCTTGTGTTTGTGACTGTGCTTAAGGGTAGCATTAACCTCTCTACCAGTTGCATTGGCAGTGAAGTCTATCTATCTATCTATCTATCTATCTATCTATCTATCTATCTATCTATCATCTATCTATCTATACATTCATCTATCCACCCATCTATCTATCCATTCATCCATCTACCTCTTTATAATAGTTTGACTCTCACATAGAAATAATATTATGATGGAGGAGTGTCTATGTGTTACTTTTATTAATAAAAAACTGCCTTGGCCCTTTAAGAGAACTGAAAATTAGGTAGGCAGAGTAGACAGAACAGAATGCTGGGTAGCAGGCAGTCGCCATATGCAGTCGCTATGCTTCTCCTCTCTGAGATGGACACAGGTTAAAATCTCTCCTGGTAAGCGATCCACCTCGTGGTGCTATAAAAATTACTAAATAAGGGTTAAAGCAAGATATGGGAATCAACCAATAAGAAGCTACAGATAACGGGTCAGAGACCAGGCAGTATTTAAATGAATACAGTTTCTGTGTAATTATTTCGGGTGTAGAGCTAGCCGGCGGCTGGGTGGAGGGACGCAGCCCCGCCATTCCTTCTACAATATTATTCCTTGTGAAGAAAAGGACACTAGAAATTCAAAAGAGCAAACTTTCTTCATAAGAGTTCTACTGTCCTGTTGCAAAAGGAAGAGCAAATTCCCTAGCCACAAAGAACAAAGAGCTGTCACTTGTAACCTTAGTAATGAAGATCTCACTTCCCAGCTAGATTCACAGAGAACACTCCTTAGGTCCATTGTAAGTCTATTACCATTACAATGACAGCTCTAGTAAGTGTAGCCTAAGGGGACATCCATTGTCATGCATAAAAATAGAAATGCTCTATGTATGTGAAGATTTTAAAAACAAAAAGGGAGTAGCTTCAGTTTCCTTTTAAGCCACTGTAGATCTCAGAGTTAGGACACATTTGCAGACATCAAGTCTGCTTCCTTCTCGTTTATCACCACAGCAATGATTTTAACAACTGAGGCTGGTGGAGTGTATAACAGTAACTCACATCGTAACAGGCATGATGTCAAAGAAAAGAGTCTTTTATTTCAAAGTCTAAGTATTTATTGTATGAATGTGTACATTTACATGTTTATGTCTAGGTAAAAAGGAAGGAGAATCAGATTTTAGTACAAATATACTAATAATTAAATGTATTATATATACATTTTAGCAAATAAAATTTGAATACATTTTGTACATGCTAATATGGCTACATTACAGGTTTTTACTTGGGACTGTGAAGCAAAAGAATTAAAGAATCGCATTTTAGGGAAAAAATGGCAAAATATTTGTATCCTAGTGACTATGTTCTTCATGAAATATCTTACCTACTGTCGAAAATTATTCAGTGCATATACTTAGATGTGTTTTACAGATGCTGATATGTTGGGCCAAATTAAAATAGACAGAAATAGCATAGCATTCCATAACTTGTAGGAAATTGTGCATATTAGGATAGGAAAGGTGAACTAAGAGATAAGAATAGATATAAGAAGCAAATTATAGAAGACATGGTAAACATAATATTTGCATTTAATTTTCTTTTTAAAGCTATACTATGGGGAATATTATTCTGAGAAAGATGTGCTGCAGGAATTTCTGGGAAACTTGCTGCCAAGGCCTAAAGACATGGGGGTCAGCTTGAAGCCATGGGACCCAGTGTCTTAGACAAGTGTGCCACTGCTTGATTACAAGGTTCTGTGGATTAAGTTAACAGGTCTCATTTAATTCTTCCCATTTTATATGTATGCAACATGAATGGCTAGGAAACAATGATGATTTCCAGGATTCCCAAATGGGCCAACTGTCTTTTGGTTAGGTTGAATAACTCACCTACTGGTTCTTACAACATTGGTTCCTGTTTCATAAAGGCGTTTAGCTATTGCTGACAACTCAGGAATACTGTGCTAGCAGAACTTTGAGGCATATAGAAATTCCTATAGCATGTCTTCCTCCAGGCACTTCTTCCTGGCAGGCTTCCTGAGTTCAAGTCAATGGCCAAAACTGTTCCAAATTTTGACAATGAGTCTCTTCCAAGGAAGGGACCAGGGATTTCTGGCATGTATAAAAATCAGTGCCTAATATGATGACCTACCAGAAAGCAGTTCAGTGATGCAGAATCAAATTTCTTAGGTGCCCTGGAGATGGGAAAATGGTCAAAGTGTCATTAGCAAGCTTCCCTATAAAAGAAGTACTCATGATGATGTCTGTTCCTGTGTCCAAGATGAATTCCCTTATTGGGATCCTAACATCTGTTTTGGCCATGGGTTCCGGGAGACTGATCTTGACTTAGCCCGCTCACTTTCAGTCTGAGTCTGTCTCTCAAGGGGCAGCCTCAGCCCGCAGAGGAACTCTTGTTTTATTGCAGCTACTCCCAGAGTCTTATTTTTTTCCTTTAGGAATTTGTCTCCTCTGGATGAACCCTGGAGACCCCTTCCTGTTGCATTTAATCTTTCAATGTCCCTTTCCTTGTAGTAAGAATATTAGTCCCTGCCCAGTTGTCTTTAGAGCTCCTTTCTTCTTTTGAGTTTCTGGATGCCTGGATTTTCCCCAGAATGCAATGTGAGAGCCATAGTTTTTAACTTTTTATCTAAGTACTTTTCCTTTCCTTTCTTACAGTTTTTTTCCTGGTTAGCAACCACATTGATATTAATATCTAAGAACTGATCAATATTCATCCATACAAGTTCCTCTGGCTTTTGGAGCTTTCAGCAAACACCCACTGTGGACTGATGAACAAAAGCAGTGTTGATCATTAAATAGTGTTCCCTCACTTCTGAGTTGGGAGAGGTGTATCTCCTGTAAGCAACACAGGAACATTTGCAAAAGTGATTGTGGAACTAGTTGGGTGCTGGGTGACTTTACAATTTTGGCCAAGTCATTGAGTCTATAAACTCCATTCTGAGCTGCCTCAAAGATGGCTTTGCTCATTCTAAGAAGGTTCTGGAGAACTTAGAAGTTGGGATCCCATTAGGGGTGCTCATTGGATAGAGTGGTGACAGAAAATTTCTCAGGGTTATTAGAGTGCTATGGAGTTACAGCTATTAATCAAGTTTATCCTACACCCTTCACCTGAGATAAAGAGCACAAATAGGAGCTGTCAACAGTTGTCCCAAGCAGAGTGAAGATCAGAAGGTTAATCATAGTTTTGATTGTCTACATGGTGGATGAGTGGATGTTCTGGTTCTGAGATGGTCTTAGAAATGAGGAATACAATGAACTCCCAAGGGGGATGGGATTGAAACCAGACCTAGGGTATGGGGCCAGACCATCTAACAAATTGCTGTAAGGAAACTGTTGGAGGTGGCTGAGTTTTCTGGAGTGGATTTCCTGCACCCTGTGGGTAATAGCAAGGTCCAGAGTTCCTTCTGAAAGCCAGCCAAAATTGAAGAATGTCCAGTAGACTTTGAAGGAAGACATCAACCTGGAATGATTTTTTCTCAAGCCATAGTCTCCAGAGAATCCTTGAACTGAAGTTTGTCAGCATCATTTGGAAAAACACAGAGAATTTCATTTGAGAGGAACCCATGATTTGAGTTTATATGTGTCTAGGATATGTGTAGTGTGTGAACAGGGAGGGATGGCAGCACAAAGGAGTCCCACTCAGTCTTATACCTGCCTGACTAGCCACCTCACAGTGATTTAAGAGGACTTGACTTATGGTCACACATAAAAATTGTATACTTGGTCTCCTCCTATTGCAAGAGGTGAGTACTAATTCTGGTCAAGTAACTTTAGTGGAACCAGCCACCATCACTTCCTTTCCTATATCTATGCTCTTTTATCCAGAGTTTAAATAGATAATCCCTAGTTATCTCTACTCAATACCATTCTAGTCAGAAATCCAGACTTGCCTGGCCAAGAGATTAAGGAGGCTTCTTCTCTCTGAAAGCTTAAGGGTCAATGGTCCTTAGCATCTCTTTCTGGGGATTAGTCTGACCTGCCTAGCCTACGGTATATTACCGAGTCCTGACAGCAGCCCACAGCTCTCTTCTCCATTTGTGCTCAAATCTCTTGGTCTCAGACTGCAGCTCTCTTTTGCCTTCTGAAAAAAAAGACCCTGGAAAACTTTCAGTGGTGCATACTGCAGTGTGTCCTCATTTGCTGGGGAAACAGCTTGGTACAGTACCCATTATAAGAGGTTCTCCTTACTCAATGAGGTGTATGGTGGTGAAATCTCAATGGGAATTTCTGAGTGCTTGGGGAAATTTCTGGGATACTGAGTCACTGAGCCTTTTTGTAGATGGGGAGAGGAAAGTTCATTACTTTGACAGTCTGCACCCAGATAAAACCTTAATGAGACAGATTTTAGGGTTCAATCTGAAGGTCAGAAAAGCAAAACAACCAGCCTGAGGTGCTATCTAGAAATCAGCCTGTGTCTTAGAGTACAATTAGAGCATTTCTAGGCCCAGAGAAAAGCCACTTACTCAAATACCTTAAATATCTGTCAGGATATGCTTTCTGTACTGTTTTGACTCTTAATATTAATCATTGCAGAATAATAGTTGCCAACTTCAAATACAAAAGTTAGTGTAAGCAAAGAAAGTGCTCTAAAGATCTAAAAACTGAGAGTAAATTACTCCCAGCTGGCTTCCTCAGATAAAATCCAGCAAACTGTAAGAAAAACAATAAACATTTAATGGATATACTGAATTATCAAACCCAAACTAGAGTATGGTGAAAACATTTAGCTCAGTACTTCTCAACCAATGGGCCATGACCCCTTTGGAGTGGAATGACCCTTTCACAGCAGTCACCTGAGGCCACATTCATAGCAGGTATTTATGTTATCATTCATTGCAGCAGCAAAATTACAATTATTAAGTAGCAATGAAAATAACTTTATGATTGGGTGTCACCTCAATATAAGGAACTGTACTAAAGGATCACAACCTTAGGAAGGTTGAGAACTACTAATTTAGCACCGGAATAGCAAAATTATAAAAAGTGAGAATCACAGATTTATTATAAATATAAGATAAAGCACATGTTAAAATGCAATTGATCAAAATTGAAGTATGAGAAGGTATGCAATTAATATGGTTCAAATAAATTAGAATGGTACAAGGGTTAGCCCATTACTAATGCAGGAACAGTGAACAAATTCATGAAGGATTACATATTTTTAAACAAATGACAAAAATCACAAATTTTAAAATACAAAATATGGGATGCCCAAATGTGACCTGAACAAGAATGATACCAATGAACATCCCAAGCTGGACAGAGAAAAATTCCACATAGTTTCAGTACTACACAAGAAACTGTAATTGAGGAGATCTGAGAGCAGGAAGGGTGGCTTTCACTTAAGAACAGCATATCATTTGGTTGTCCAGTTTCAAATAGCCAGCCTTGAAAACAAATATACAGATTTTAGGTATACATAAGTGTATGTATATATACAAATGCATACACATCATATGCATATAATCAGACAATAACACTTTTTACTGAAAAAAGAAGCGATTATTTTGAAGGAGAGTGAATAGGAGTATACGGGAGGTTTTGAAGGGAGGAAAGGAGAAATTATAATCTGAAAATTAAAGCAAAATAGAAAAGAATGAGTTAAAAAGCTACTTCTATGCATTGCTTTGAGGGGCCAACAAGAAGATAAACATAAAATCTAATGAATCAGGGCACACCTTTTGTTTCAGCACTCAGGAAGGAAGAGACATGCAGACCTCTGAATTTGAGGTTCGTGTGGTCTACAGAGTGAGTTCCAGGACATCCAGAGCTACACAGAGATAACCTCTCTCAAAGAACAGAACAAACAAACAACAGAAAATCTAATCCAAGTATATACAAAGATGGAGAAGAAAGTGGAGGTCATTGAGGAGAAACAGATTCTAATATAGCAGCTATATATGTCTAACAACAGTCACAGAATAAAACAGAACAGGAAAGAAAAAATATGATCAAAGAGATAATGTTTAATTTAATGTCTAATTTTCCCCAGAAATAACACATACATGAATGATTTTATGCAGAAATAGAACCAAATGAGAAATGAATTTTATAGAACAGAAAGATGATAGATATATGGATGGACAGCTAGATATATCCACAATTAGATACATTTCAGAAAAAAATGGATCATCTACCAACATAGAAATTTAATCAATAACACCTATCTTCGTAGATCCAATAAAGCTAAATGACAGTGAAAAATTTCTTACAAGAGCAGGGTTTGGAGCTTTTATCAAGTTATACTTAGGCATTCCATAAATGGAGCAAAGAGAACTCAGTCTTACAACAAATAAAAAAATCTATATTTAACAAATCCTCATTCTGGCCAGTTAATCAAGAATATGTTACAAAGGAAAATATTAATTATTAATAACTAGCTTAGTGACAAATGAGAAATGAGCCAGTGAAGGAAGGGACAGGGAGGTCAGTGCATGTCTTCACTAGACTTCCAAACACATGCAAACTGCATTTGGGAAGCTTACATGCTGGTGCAGAAACACAAGATAAATAATGACCAAAATAGATGGAACAAACTTATTGATTAATTAAAAAATATTATTTTAAATGGTGTAAAAATTATGATGCCAAAATGAATTTTAAAATACTGTATCATCATATCTATGTCTGAAATCCAAAAACAAAAAATGTTTACGTTCTCCAGGTTTTTAAGTTGCTGAGTAGGCATGCCACTTGTGAAAAGACTATGGGAAGAGTGTGAAATCAAAAAATGGGATCAGAAAAAGACAATCTGCAAATATGTTAGAATTCTGTAGTTTCGTCATCTTATGGGACTCCTAAGAGTGGGAGGAGGGGCTGTCTGTGACTCTTCTGCTGGCTTACAAGACCCTGTTCCTTTTACAGGGTTTCCTTCCCTAGCCTTAATAGATGCACAGGTGCTTAATCTTACTGCTGTTTATGGGAGGCCTGTGTTTTCCAGGATAGAAATGAAGAAGGAATAGATTGGGGGAGAGGAGAGAGGTGCTGAGGTGGGGGTGGAAGATGAGGATATGAAATTAGTCAGTTAATTAATTAATTAAAAAGAAAACAGGAATATACAAACCCCAAAAAATTTTTAACTGGGACCTTTTAAAAATTATGTATAGTAATAGCCACAGTGTTGAAAAAAATATACCTACATGTCTTTCAATGTAAAAATTAATAGAGAAAATGTGGTGCATATTGGAGTATTACTCAATTGTTAGATGGGGAGGGAAGGGGGAGAAGGAGGGGCGGGAAGGGGGAGGAGGAGCGGAGGGAGGGGAAGGAGGAGGGAAGGAGATGGAAATTTTTAAATATAAAAAAAAATAAACCATGAGAAAGAAAAAAAAATAAAAAATAAATTTTGTGATGTGGCTGGTAAAAAAAAAAAAAATAAAAATCCAAAAAAAAAAAAAAAAAAAAAAGAAGACACCATGAAATTTGCAGGGAAATGATTGGAACTAGAAAAAATCATCCCGAGTGAAGTAGCACAGACCCAGAAAGATAAATATAGTATATATTTGCTTATATGTGGATGTTAGATGAATGATAACCAAATAACCAAATTACAATCCATAGTCTCAGAGAGGTCAGGTATTAAGGAAATGAATAAGTAGGCACACATGGATCTCCCTAGGAAGGGAAAATATAATAGATTTCATAGGTGGCCTGGGTGCAGAAGGGATGGAATGGGTGTACCTTGTGAGGAGAAGTGGATTTGGTTGACTATGTTGAGCACCAATTTGCTGCAGGAGGCTTCTAGTTTGTCTCCTGACCACCCTGACTTGAAATCATCACATGGAAACTATATCATTTAAATCACTGCTTGGCCAATCACTTAAGCATATTGCTAGCTTCCTGTTATACCTTAAACTAGCCCATTTCTATTATTTTATATTTTATCATAAGACTTGTTACCTACCGGCAAGGTTCTGGCTGGTGGCCCATGTCTTTCTCCTCTGGCAGCTCCATCACTTCTCCCTGACTTCGGCTACTCCCTCTATATATCTTTTCCAGCCTATCCATATTCTGTTAAGCCGTTGTCTGAAAAACCTTTTTTATTCATTTACCAATAAAAGCAACATGTATACAGAAGAACTTCCCACACCAATATTGGCTTACCTTCAACCTCACCAACCAAGGACAACAATTAAAAATAATTTTAAATTAAAGTTTGATTAGATCCATAAATGGTAATTTCTTTGTACTTTAGTACTTATAATCTAATTTCTGCAGAGAAATGTAATTACTAAATCTTACATAGTAAATGAAAAACAATGAAGGAAAATCAAAATTTACATCAAAATTTAGTAAAGAAAATGAAAAATTTTAGGACCACAAGCATACTTGAGAATTATGATCAGATAGGGATTCCCCAATATCTTATCAGCAACACTGGGATTTTGAATGTACTAAATGTCAGAATAAGTGAAACTACCAGGTTTTTTTGTTAAATTACTACTAATTGAATAATATTAGTTATTATATTAACTAGAAGTTAGGTAGAATAGGGAAACAAAATTTTTTATTTGTTTGAGAAAGGACAGAAAATTTCACAAACAACAGTGTTATCAAATCACATACCATCTCAATTACATGTGTCATGGTTTTAATGAGAATTGCCCACATAGGCTCATATATTTGAATATTTTGTTCCCAGTTGGTTGAACTATTTGAGAAAGAATAGTAGATGTGGCTGTATTGGAGGAGGTATATCACTGCAGGAAGGCTTTGAGGTTTCAATAGTCTACATTATTCCCTGTTAGCTCTATTTCTCTATTTCATGCTTGTAGAAAAATACGTAAGCTTTCAGTTCCATCTGAAGAACTATAGTTACCTGCCTGTTGCCATGCTTCTTGCCATGAATATCATGAAATTACCCTCTAAAAATGAAAGGAAGCCCCAATAAAATTTTCTATAAGTTCCTACAGGAATAGAATGAGTTGAAATAATAATATATATTTATATTATAAAAATAAATCCCATTATATATGTAAATATATGATGAAATCACATTTTATATATGTTTATACAAGATAATGTAAAATATATGTTTATACATGTATATAAAATGATATTTATATGAAGGGCTTGCAGGCTGTTTTCCAGTTAGTCCAGTTAGTCTTAGGAAGGTAGTAGTTATTCAGTACACAAGGTTGGATGTCTCAACTTATCTTCAATATACACACAAATACTAAATAAATAGACTCTAATGACAGCGAAGAAATGGATTTGCCAGTAAGAGTAAAAACAAGCAAGCAAAGAAATCAAGAATTTTTCTTTTTTCATGACATTTATACAGGCTGTGAAAAGAGGGGTGGCACGGATTAAAGATGGATCTTCTACCCGAAAAGAACTGGGTTAAAGTTTTATCTTCTAAACTCAAAAGTTCCTGATTAAAAATGGCTCTTCACAAAGAAATTGATGATATCAGAAAATGGAAAGATTTCCCATGCTTTTAGATAGGTAGTGTCCACACGGTAAATATAGCAATCTTACCAAAAGCAATCTACAGATTCAATACAATCCCGATCAAAATCCCATCATAATTCTTTACAGATTTATAGAGAATAATACCCAACTTTGTAAGGAAAAGAAACACCCAGGATAGCCAAAACAATCCAGTACAAGAAACCTCCAGAGGTATCACCATCCATAACAAATCTATCGCATAGACCTATAGTAATAAAAGCAGCTTGGTATTGAAATAAAAATAGACATATGGATCAATGGAATTGAGCTGAAGACCCTGACAATAATAAACAACTATAAACATCTGATTTTTTTTTAAAAAGACATCAAAATTGTACAATGGAAAGAAAAAAGAAAACATCCTCAACAAATGATACTGGCATAAATGGATGTCAAAAATTAGAAGAATGCAAATAGACCCATATCTCCATTCACAAAACTCAAGTCCAAGTGGTTCTAAGACCTCAACATAAATCCAGTTGCTCTGAATTTGATAGAAGAGAATCTGGAAAGTAGCTGTGAAAACATTGATATAGGAGACCACTCCCCAAATATAAATACCAGTAACACAGACACTGAGAGCAAGGATTAATAAATCGAACCTCCTGAAATTGAGAAGCATCTTTAAGGCAAAGGATATGGTAAATAGTACAAAACAGCAGTCTACAAACTATATAAAGATCTTCACCAACCCCCACATCTGACTGAGGATTGATGTCAAAATATATAAAGAATTCAAGAAATTGGGTATTAAAATACCAAATAATTTAATTAAAATGGGGTACAGGTCTAAACAGAGGATATTCAGCAAAAGAATCTCAAATGGCCAAAAGACATTTAAGGAACTGAAGAACATTCTCAGCCATCAGGGAAATGTAAATCAAAACAACTTTGAGATACAACATTACACCAGTCAGAATGGTTAAGATAAAAAAAAAACTGGTAAAAGATTATGCAGGAGAGGAAGTGCAGCAAGGGGAACACTCCACCACTGATGGTTGGACTGCAAATTTGTACAGCCACTTTGGAAATCTGTACAGTGGTCTCTTAGAAAATTGAGAATAACTCTACCTCAAGACCCTGCAACACCAAAGAGGGCAAATGCCCCAAGTATGCATATTCATACCACAAAGACATTTGCTCAACTATGTTCATAACAGCATACTCATAATAGCCAGAAATTGAAAAGAACCTAGATGTCCCTCATCCAAAGTATGGATAAAGAAAAAGTAGTATATTTTCACAATGGAGTATTACTCAATGGATTAAAAAAAATGACATCTTGAAATTTACAAGCGAATGAAACTAGAAGAAAACTTTCTGAGTGAGGTAACTCAGACCCAGAAAGACAAACATGTATGCACTTAGTCATAAGTGAATATTAGATGTAAAGAAAATGATAACTACGCTACAATCCACAACCACTGAGGAACTAGGTAACAAAGAGGACCTTAAGAGATAAATGCATGGATTTTCCTGGGAAAAGGAAATAGATAAGATCTTCTGAGTAATGGGGGCATTGTTGGAATGGAGGGTGGGGGAAGAGGTGGAGGAAGGAGAACATGAGGGTATGAGATGCTTGAGTTTTAGGAGGGACAGAGACGGTGAGCAAGGAAATAGATATCTTGATTGAGGCAGCCATTAAGGCGATAGGGAGAAATCTGGCTTTTGGGAGCCTATTCCTTGTAGACGGATACCTTGCTCAGCATCAGTACAAGGCGGAGGGCCTTGCTTCTGCCTCAACTTGATATATGAGACTTTGTTGAATCCCCATGGGAGGCCTTACCATCTCTGAAGCGTGGATGGCGGGGGTTGAGGGAAAGGTGGAGGAGAATGGAAGGAGAGGAGGGAAGGGGAATTGTAATTGTATGTAAAATGAAAAAAAAAACTTTTAAATAAAATATTTAATAAAATGGCTCATCACAATTTCAATGACTCAATTAATACAAAAATATCCTTATACAGCAGCAGGCCCCCTCCCATCAAACATCACCAGCTGCAACAGCTATCATCAGACCCACCAGATTCACCTGCACTAGGAGGGAAAGTGACCACAGACTTTCTGGTGAAATAAACCCTTGAGAATCTGAGGTTTAGAATTATCAGTCTCAAAAGAATCCTCCCACACATGTCCATCAAGTTACATGACCCATTAATTAACTATTAATGCCCAATTGCCCAATCTTTAACTGCCAATACCCTCCAATACTGGGATTTGAACTTTTTTCAAATTAGCCAAAATTAGAGTCAGGACTATGGTTTGGTTTTCTGCAACTTGAGTTCTGTGGCTTCTGTAGGTTACATTCTCTTCCAGAGTACACTCAGAAATCTTTAGACTATTTATGCACATCTGGTGCTGGTTGGTTTTATCACTGAGTTCATTTTTGTCTTTTACCATATTCTGAGATGTTGGTAGTTGGTTAATTTTATCATAGATCTCATCCCTTTTCTTTGTCAATTTATACAGAAATGATAATAATAACCAACTAGCATCTGCATTTTTCTTATATTTCCTAAAATTCTCAAAGGATATATATACATACACACACACACACACACACACACACACACACATATGATCTCAAAATCTTTTGACTCTCCCAACTGGTGAATCAAGATAACTGAATGCATTTTTTTTCTCCTTAAGCTTGTAAAATAGTTCAGACCAAGGGCTTTCAGTACTCTCTAAGCTTCCAAGAAATCTTTTAGTAACAAAGAGGCTTTAGTGACTGCAGGAGTTTTCAAATTGGAAAGCCTATTTCAGATATCTAAAAAGTTCATTCTTATATTTCTGGTGTTCTAGAACCACTTCTGGTACCAAAATATTATATATATATATATATATATATATATATATATATATATATATATATATTCACATAACTGATAGAGTGAATCTATATATACATATATACACAGAAAGGGTATATATTAAAACAATTATATGCTGCATTTTAACTAGTCTAAAAATGGCTATCTTCCAATGGAAGTTAGAAGAGTACAGTAGTTCTTCAGTCTGTAGGGCTCTATGTCTCAGTGGTCTTCAAGATATACCAGATCCTAAATAAGTGTTTTCTAATGTCAGTAAAGTAATGGACTTGCCATTGAGAGAGTGAACAGGCAATGAGATCTGCCTTCTTCTTCTATTTCCCTTATATCGATTGCCAGCAGGATGTGAACTGGATTAAAGATGAAACTTTTCTCCTCAAAAGAACTGGATTAACAGTGGGTCTTCCCACTTCAAATCATTTAATTGGGAAAAAAATCACTCTCTGGTGTAGCCAGCTGCTTTGATTTTAGTCAATTACAGATGGTGTCAAGATGATAACCTAGAATAGCCATCACAGTTTCCTTGGTTTGGTGTTTCTTCACAATAGAAATGTGACTAAGACAGATTTTCGCACCAGAAAGCGGCATATTGCTATGACAGACCTAACCATGCTGTTTTTTCTCAAGGAATGTGTGAGATCTTGTAACTCTGTACTAGGAAAGTGATTGGAGCACTGTAAGTAGAGCTTTATGAACTGTCATATAATAATGCTGGAATACGTAATACTGAGAATGATTTGGAATATGAGGACCAAGTTCAAGAGGTTTACTGGGGAATAATATTAATAACTGGGCTAAAAACTGCTATTATGATATTGGAAGTATTGTGGGTTTTTTTTGCCCTTAAACTAAGAATTATCCTGAGGCTAACTTGAAGAGTTTTAGACTAATATCATTGGCAGTGGCGATTTAAAGGTGTCCTACACTTTGATTACATTCAGTTGTTATTAATCATCTCACTTACACAAGGCAATAATAAAAAGAAGAGCAAGCAGAACAAAATATACAAATGGTTTGGTCTGAGGAGAAAAAAAAAGAGCATCAGTATATATGTTAGAGCCATGTCTTGTGTTCAAGAATATAAGAAGTCTAAAAAAGGGGCTGACAGAGAACTCAAGAAATTGCTCATCAAAAGAACAAATAATCTAATTTAAAAAATGAAGTTCATATCTAAACAGAGAACTTTCAACAGAGGAATCTAAAATGGCTGAAAGAACTTAAGGAAATGTTCAACATCCTTAGTCATCAGAGAAATACAACTCAAAACAACTCTGAGATTCCATCTTACACCTGTAAGAATGGCCAAGATCAAAAACACTGATGAAAACTTATGCTGGAGAGGTTGTGGGGAAAAGGGAACACTCATCCATTGCTGGTGGGAATGTAAGCTGGTATAGCCCCTTTGAATGTCAGTGTGGTGATTTCTCAGAAAACTGGGAAACAACCTTCCTTAAGACCCAGCAATACCACTTTTGGGTATATACTCAAACGATGCTCAATCGTTCCACAAGGACATGTGATCAACTGTATTTATAGCAGCATTGTCATAGCCAGAACCTGGCAATAACCTAAATGTCCCTCAACCAAAGAATGGATAAGGAAAATGTGGTACATTTACATAATGAAGTACTACACAGCAGAAAAAAATAAGGACATCGTGAATTTTGCAGGAAAATAGATGAAGCTAGAAAACATTATTTTGAGTGAGGTAACACAGACCCAGAAAGACAATTATGGCATGTGCTCACTCATAAGTGGTTTGTAAACATGAAGCAAAGGAAACCAGCCTACAAATTGCAATCCCAGAGAACTTAGACAACAATGAGCACACTAAAAGAGACATACATAGATCTAATCTACATGGAAAGTAGAAAAAGACAAGATCTCCTGAGTAAATTGGGAGCATGGGTACCTTGGGGGAGGGTTGAAGGGGGATAGGAGAGGCAGGGAGGGGAACAGAAAAAAATATAGCGCTCAATAAAAATCAATAAAAAAAAAGAAAATGGAATGAAATGAGTGGTGAGTTCAGGTGAAGGAGTTACACAGCAAGCTTCAGTTTTTCAAAATGAAAGTTTATTTCAAAAGGAAAGCACCAACTTATCAAATCTTAAAAAAACATAATACAATAAAGGGGGATTGTCCCATCTACCAGATAGCAGAACTTGGTAACATTGCCCATGTGTTTCTGGTTTGGGAGTCATGAAGGATACAAGAGAAAAGGGATTTTGTAACCTTCTTCCTTGGAAAATAAAAACCCTGAAGATGTGTGATGCAAAGGAGTTCCTGCTTAGAGACCAGGTCAGGTTTTTGTATGTTATGAAAATGAAGCATGGATTTCATTTCATTGGAGACCACAAGATGCTGGTGATGACAGAACTGTGTGATGTCTGCAAAGGACAACTATACAGAAGGAATGGAACCAATCTAAGACAGAGAGGGTTGTAGCTGTGGGCAAAGGTAGATAGGAGGAATCATCTAAGACCTTTTCTGTAGGTCAGGATTTGAAGTTTGTTCTGATGCTGTTTGGTTTTACTGTGGCCCAATATTTCATCATTATTCTCCCATTTCACCTGTTTGAAATGGTAATATCTTCTGTGCAATTTCAAGTTGAAAGTGTATATTTATTTTTGATGTCATAGGGAGTTACACAAAGTGCCAAGAGGCTGCCTTGAGTCTCAGAAGATGAACTGGTCTTTAGTGTAGACTTTTGAAGTCAAAATAAATGCATTTTACTTCATTAAAAGACTACAAGCCTATGGTGACCAGGGGTTGTAATGTGATAGTTTAAATGTAGATGGTCCTACGTGGTGTAGGTGTTCCTTCTGTTTGTGTGTAGCTTTCATTGGATAATGAATAAAGAAATTGTCTTGACCTAGTTGATAAGACAGAACTTAGGCGGAGTAGACAGAACTGAATGCTGGGAAAAAGGGCATAGTGGCAGACACCACGAATCTCTTGCCTGAGAAGGACACTGGTTAGAATCTTGCCGGTAAGCTACAGTCACATGGCAATAAACAGATTAATAGAAATGGGTTAAATTAAGATGTAAGAATTAGACAATAAGAAGTTAGAGCTAATGGCCAAGCAGTGTTTTAATGAATACTGTGTGATTTATTTTGGGTGTAAGCTAGCCCGGTGGCCGGGACAACAAGCAGCCCGCTCCTCCTGTTACACCTACAGGCTCATCCATTTGGATTTTTGATTGCCAGTTGAGGGAACATTTTGGGAAGGATTAATATGTGTGACTTTATTTGAGAAGGTTTATCAGTGGGAATTGAACTTGAAATGTTCCAATCCCATGTCCTTTCCATTTGTAAGTCCTGTCTCCTCTCTTTCTTTCTCTGTTTTATCCTTATGGAACAGATGTAAGCATTCACCTATTGTTCCAATCCTGTTCCTCTCTGTCTGATGAAATGCTCCTCTCCTTGATTATTATGGACTTGGCTGCTGAGGTTTAAGCATTCCCCCAATAAACTCTCTCTTCCATAAGTTGCCTTAGTCATGACGTCCCCTCACAGCCACTGAACAGTAACTAATTTAACATGAATAGCAGAAATCAGGAATCTTTTGTCACAGTAGTGTGCTCCACCCACCTAACTTCTCCCCCTCCCCCCAAAAAACCTTGGATTTCTACTCCTGGGAACTAGATGGCTTATGGTGGAGGCTGTGGCATAGCTATGAATGTGTTCCAACATGTAGATTATCCTCTTTCTTTCCTACTCCAAAACTCATGCCTTTTAATTATTCCACTGGTACTTAATGTTAATTAACAGTGAATTTTTGGGTGACAAGACTTCTTGGACAGCCTTGAAATAGAGTCATCAAAGTAACAAGAGTAGTAAAGTCCTTCTTCCCCAAAGAGACCTGATTCTTATTCAGAAATTCAGTGACAAGGGATTTCATGTATGTCCTATATATGTGTATATCTATCTATCCATATATCTTCTATATGTATGTATCTATATCTAGTTGGATTCATCCAAAACTGTCTTTAGTATATGTCTTCAGATATCCCTTGTCTTTCCTGTCACTTAGTGCTTCCTTAAGGACCTAATCCAGCAACGCTACCACTTCTTTATATTGGTATTTCTGTTTGAGCAGACAGTAAGCTACAGTAGTACTAGACTAATGATGGTGACCTAATCTCTAGGAAAGCCATCCATTTGACAAATATTTACATGAGTTATTCACCTCATACATTAATAATTGATTTTTCAAAATGATCCTGCCACTTTTGTTTCTCCTTTTCTTAACTTGCTGTCTCCTAGGTCTAACAATGATCAGCGTTAGTGATTTTTTTTTCACTTTCTGCCTTATTTGATTGAAGTAGTTCTTTTGCATAATTTGTGCTGCTGTTGCTTGGTTGCTGTATTTACAGCATGCATACTGCTTTGTGCTGATATATTTATCTTGAGTCTCAAGGTTGCTATATCTTTTGTTTCAGCTACTGCAAAGTAAGCTCCATTATTTTCTGTGAATTTGCAATGTAAATGATTTTGTAGGGAGAATTTTCTTTAATTGTTATTTAAATTTTTTATGCCTAGTAAAAAGAGATTGATGTATATTATTTCATGTTTATATACTTCTTGGTGGGTGCTGAAGTTCTTGTTATATTTTCTTTGTACTTATTTATTTAACTATGTTAATTTAAGGGACACCTGATGACATGCTTACAATATTTAGAAATACATACGAACATATGTATTTGTGTACTTTTTAGCATTCTATATTCACCAAAAATATTAATTTTTTCTCAGAAAACTAATATTAGTAATAATTGTTTAGTAAAGGAAATAATGAAGTCTTCTGAAAATATATAGTATGTTTGCTCTCATAAAATTGAGGACTATTTTACTAAATTGAGTGGATGTTCTTACATTTTCTTAATATGTTAAAATATTACTTACAATATGATGGGCTTATGATCCAGCTGGCAAAAACACAAGATTTACAAATTTGACTTAATTTTCTTCCCTTGAATTCAAGGAAAAAGTTGAATCACTCAGTATATCTATCTGTATCTCAGTAGGCCTGTGCTGAAATGGAAGGCAAAGATAAGAGAATAATTTAAAAACATATAGTTTTCAAAAATGCAAGTGATTTAAACTAGAAAATGTAAAAGAACATCAGAAATTTCTAAATTTCACCACACATATAAATGTAAACCAAAACCAAAAATGTCAATAACATAACAATATCTACAATAAATCAGAAGATTTAATTAGTAATGAAAAGACTAACAACTTTCAAAAGTCCGGGACCAGACAGATTAATCCAAAACTATCCAATATTCAAACATAAACAGAGCAATTTTATCTAAACCTTTTTTAAAGAGACAGAAAGAAGAGAATTTCCACATTCTTTTTAAGAGACCAGCATCACACCAATACCAAAACTGTATAAATACACACCATCAACAAAAACTGCATGCCTACATGCTTAATAAAAATAAACTCAAAATTATTTAGTAAAATACATGAAATATGATGTAGACCTACATCAAAATGATTAACAATAATACTGGGGACTTCAATGTGCCTTCTCAGTGTCCCCTCAGGGTTCAGAAGAAGATGGGCAGCAAGATCTGATGGTGAAAGCAAACTCTCCACTCTGTCCTTTTTTGCCTAGGTTTCATTATTCTTCTCCTCCTGTTCTCCATCTGTTCTGAAGTTTCCAGTCTATATACACATGCAAAACAAAGGCAATTCTCTGAGCTTGCATGTCCCTTTTCTTTGAAGTTCCCAAATGTGATCTATATGAAAGACTCTTTTCCTGACTGTATGTCCTGCCAAATGAAATATAGTTTCAGGGAGGTGACTCCTAGTTTATCTCAGGGAAGGAAGCTGAGAATCAAGGTTATTGGTTTAATGAGTAATTTTCTCACTTTAGGTCCTGCAGATTGGAGGGGTGACCCTATATACCAGTACATGAGAAATAAATTTGTTCCATAATACATACTCGGTTGAATCTTGCACCAAGGAAGAAAGGTCACAAGAGATCTACTGTAAGAATCAGCTTACAAAAATTGGCAGGCACAGTGTCTTGTGAACTGGGTTTATCTCCATCAGAATACATACCTTCTGCTCTACCAGATAAAATCTTACCGCATGATTCCTGTGGATCACAGTATGACAAGGTTGGCTTTATCTCTGAAATGTCCGGATGGTTTAACATATGTTTCAATAAAGGTAATAAGTGTATAGATGAACCTAAAGAGAAAAACACATGATAACTCAAGAGATTTAGAAAAAGTCTTTGATAAAAGTCTAACATGCATTTTAATTAAAGTCATACAGAATATTCCACTGAAGAGAACATTCCAAAAGTTCTACCAGAAACTTTAAGAAAGGATAAACAAATCCAGCAATATGGCAGGATACAGAATCAACTTACAGAAACAGCTTTTCTAAAAACAAAAAACAAACATACCAAAAGACTACCATTCACAATAACCTCAATGAAAAAAAATCTATGAATAAACTTAACAAAATGTCTTAGGCTTTTAACTGCTATGAAGAGATACCACAGCCAGAGGAACTTTTATAAAGGAAATCCTCTAACTTAATGGCTTACAGTTTCAGAGGTTTAGCCTATTATTATCATGATGAGACATGCTGGCATCAAGGCAGACATGGTGCTAGAGGAGGTGAGAGTTAACATATCATGATCTGCAGGCAACAGGAAAAGAACTGTCTCCCTGGGTTGGAACCTCAAAACATCCCCACAGTGACAGGCTTCTTCCAGCAAGGTCATTCAAATTCCATCAAAGCTACACATCACAATAGTGACGCTTCCTATGAGGTTATGGGAGGCAATTACATTCAAACTACCACACCAAAGAAGTGAAGAGCATCTGCAATGGAAACTTCAAACCTATGAAAATAAGGATAAACATAGCAGAAAATAGAAAGACATTATATGTTCACAGAATACAAGAATTAATATTATATAAAAATCATTTTACCAAAATAAATACCACTCTTTAGAGATTCAATACAGTCCTTACAGAAATCCCCATCTCATTATTTTGCTTCAGTGCGATGCATGATTATTATTGCAAGTAGCACAATAGCAGACATCTCACTAAAGCAGTCACTTAGAACTTAATTTTGTTCCTGAGTAGGAGCAAGAGAAAAAGCTAACCTGGTAAGGGTCTCAATGCTGTGCTCATTTCAATAAGGGAGAGATGATTTCTTAGCACCAACTGGAGCCTGCTATGACTGTCTTTGTTGCTTTCTCCAAAGCCCCATGCTTCCCTTTTCGCTCATCATCTTTGTCCTCCAAACCTCAGATGAAAGCCTTTTGTGTACTTGTGACTCCTACTGCCCCCAGCCTGTCTGTTTTTGATATAACATCCCTTTTAACACAAACATTTATTTTTTTCTTTAACAATTTCATAACAAAAATGAACATTGTTTGAACAAAATATATTTATTCTGATTTAAATATTCTACAATGTACTCAAGTGTCAGAAATATCACACATACTCTATTTTTGGTCAATCTGAAATGAATTAAAATGCTGTTATTGGTTTTTTTAATAGGATTGTATTTCAAATCAGTCTTAAAATTGCTGTTATATTTTGAGTGAAGATGTAAATGCTCACTGAGCAACTTCTTTTTTATTTCTATAATTACAAAGGAAGAAAAAAATTAGTGGAAAAGAACAAATTAAAATAACCAGTTGGATAATTCAAACTGTGATTAACTGAGAGGCTTATATCCTTAGATGCAAAAGGAATTGCATTAAACTCCTATAGACATTACCTGAACCTGTAATTACATCAGCACATTTTCCACTTTCCTTTGGGGATCATCACAGCATGAAAGAAAAAGAGAAGTGGGTTAACAAATACAGAATTTCTTTCATTATTCATGATGGTTAACCAGATAGCAAATAAACAGATAATCAGAAAACTGTTCAGATAAGTTTCCTATTTGTAATTATGTGCATCTAGTACATTCCAAAAGATAATATGCTACACTACAAAATCAAGAATGTTGGTCAAGTTTAGATCTTAATAAGACTACAAGTCTGAAAACAAAGGAAGGCAGTAAAATATTAAACCCACAGTTTTAAATGTTGACATTGTGTTGCAGTCTGACATGTACAGCAGAGTCAGTCATATCAAATCTTGAAAGACTTCCTACCATGTGATAGGAAATATCAGACTCTAACCCAGAACAACACAGTGTGCAATTCTAATGTTTCCCAATTTAAAATCAAGCCTGAATTATGTCAAAAATAAATCTTTTGTTAAAATTCTATTGAACAATTAAAAATTAGTAGATTCTGCTATGCTTTAGGAATGATCCTAAAAAACATAATATTTAGATTCCTACTAGTACTGCATATCCAAGAAAGAAGTGAGATTCTCTCTTAACAGTTTTTACTCATTTCTTGTATATTTGGTTTCTGATTTGGGTTTCTGATGTGTGTCTGTGTGAGTGTGTGTGTGTGTATGCTGCAGCTTGGACAAGACCTGTGAAAGTTCAAGTCAGACAAAATTTTAGCACAGACTGAACAGGTACAATCTATATATCTAGCTGAGAAGTTATTGGTAATTAATTGTTTCTGGGAGAGTAAAAGTAACTTTTTTAAAGGGTATAGCCTTTGCCAGCTCATACATGCTCTAGCAGGTGGCCAGATAGCCAAGACTACATGGGAAGCACATATTTGACTTAATGAGTTTTAGGAAGTTTTGAAGACACAAAGCTGAGTGGGTGTGAAATGTTGGGAAGGATCTGGGAGTGGTTGTGGGAAGAGTGAACATGCTTAGAATATAATGTGTAAAATTCTCAAAGAATTAATAAAAACATAAAAAATACAGCAAATACCTATGTTATTTCTAAAACTAAATATTTTTATGGTCAATACAAGTGACTTGTTCATTTAAGACTTATAGAATTAATTAATAGGAGATAAATGATACATACTTTATCAAAGAAATAATGGGCTCATTTCCATGATTAGTGATAAATGAAAACACTTATAGCCAATTATGTTAAATAAAATTAATATTAGTATGCTACTCTTTTTAAAAAATATTTATTGATTTATTATGTATACACATTCTGTTTTGCGTGTATGTCTGCAGGCCAGAAGAGGGCACCAAACCTCATTACAGATGGTTGTGAGCCACCATGTGGTTGCTGGGAATTGAACTCAGGACCTTTGGAAGAGCAGGCAATGCTGAGCCATCTCGCCAGCCCCTAGTATGCTACTCTTATCAGCTTTATAAAAAGTCAAATTTTAAGTAATCACACTGAACAACTTGTTCTGGTGGAAGCTCTACCCCAGTCCCTGGTATCCATATACTCATAGAGTCTGGAATATTTTGGTGGAACCTCCATCTCAATCCCCACTGCATCTCTCTGTCCCCAAACTGTGCCTTATCTCAGAAAGCCTGCCAAACACTGCCCCTCCCCCCAGAGATTATCAAGACCACTCCCACAGGGTATTTAAACTACCACCTAGTAAACAGACACATAGTTGTTCCATCTCTCTTTCCCATCTCCTCTCTGTGGGGCTGGAAAATCATCTGGGAGTGCTTTTACCCATTAAGCCTGGGCTTTTTCCTATTTAGTTTGATTTCATCCTATTTGGATTTCTTTATCAGCCAAGAGGATTATTGGGGTGGAGAAACTTTTTATCAGGTGTAGAGTCCACTGGAACAGAACTAACTCAAGATGTATAGTATCATAAACATAAAGGTTAAAGAAGATTCTAGAAGACTCCACAGTGGAAATTGATTTGTGAAGCATAGTTAGACAATATTTCAACACATTACAAGGGATTTAGCATTCTGTTTCATGGGTCTTCAGTATCAACGATATAAGTATGTCTTCAAAATTTCAAAGACGTTTGAGCGATATTATTAGTGCATGAGATTAAAAAAGAATAACGATAAAACAGGTAAATGTTACAACTCCAAAGCTGTTGGGGAGAGGAATGTGGTCAAGGAGAAGATATTTTAGGTTATAGACCAATCCAATAGGTAATTTCCACAGGGTGGGGGGTGGCAATCATCTACATGGCCTTCAGAGAAATGGAAAATCCATGGTACCAAAGCAAGTATTCTGAGGATTTGGGCTGTGGTTGAAAAAAAGGGCTAGAAAGTAGTTGAAAACAGACACATATTTAAGCAACTGGGCCTTGAGTGCACCTCCTGAGTTATATAAGTGCATCATATTAATAAGTGGATAATTATTCAGAAAAGGTTTTCTAGTGTATTAAGAGCAGGCTGATTCCAGATTACCTTTTTTTTTTCTTTTTCTTTTTTCTTCTTTTTTGATTGCTGTTTGGTTTTCTTGTTTTCAAATTCTGCGGTAAGCTTTATAAGACAATTTGAGGAGATCACTTTAAATTCTCAGTATTTAGGACAAGAATTTTTAGTTAACATTCTGAAGTCACACATATTGCTGAGCTGATATTAAACCTTTGAATTAATACACAAGGAGATCACCTGACAAATTTCAAAAAAGGCCTTTGAAACTTCCTACACATGTTTTATTCTTGATGCAATTATTGTTTTGTGGGGCTGGAGATCTAGCCAAAGCTTTGACATGCTAGCCAAACACTCTGCCACAGAGGCAAATCTCTAGAGCAAGAAGTTCCTTCTTGTTAAACACTTGTAGAATAGTTTCCTTTTACTAAAATAGATTTTTTTCTCATATGATATATCCTGATTACAGTTTACTCTCCCTCTATATCGCAGAATTCCTGCCCACTTCCCCTCCTCTCTGAATTCATCCATTTCTACCTTTCACTAGAAAATAAACATACTTCTAAGGGTTGATATTGAAATAAATGTAATAAGATAAAATATAGCTACCAAATAGAAATAGGCTAAAACAAATAGAAGAAAAAGACACCAAGAAAAGGCACAAGAGACAGATACAGGCACAGATACCCTCCAGTTGGAACACTCAGGAATCCCATAAAAATGGAAAACTGAAAGTCATAATATATATGCAAAGGACCTGTAAGGATTAACTCTTTATGGTGAGGATAATACTATACGATCGTATAGTATTTATACTATACAAAAGTTTAGGTAATTTTAAATGTTGTATCTTCACCCACAACCACAAGTAATACTCCCATTTTGTTATGGATATAATATATAAATGAATCCTTTACACTAGTAAGGACTTTCATTTATTGATACAAATTTAAGGTCAATTTGTGTTTGAGAGAAGTTGGAGGAATTTGAGCCATCTACCAAGAACAAAATCTAAATAAATAATGAACAATTATGGATTTCAAGACATATCTACATGACTTTTGTGATATTGCGAAAGGATAAAATCAAAAGTTATGGGAATACAAGAAAGGAATATAATTCTATATGCAAAGAATATCCCTAAAAGATTAACAACAGAAAATATTTCTTATTTAGGCAAAATAAATTGTTAATTGAGCTAAAGGACATTATCAGAAAAGAAACCCCCTTTCATCGTATATGTAGAACATTAGATGGACAAAAAAGAGAAAGCATATTGAAAACAGCAACATAGAAAATGTACGTCACAGATAAATTATTACTAAAAATGAAGCTTCATCATGACTAATAGCTTTCTTACTGCTGAAAAGGGCTGTGTATATTACCAGTAATTGTCATTGTTACCCACTTATAAAACCCACGAGTTATAGTAATTACTGTCCTGGCAAGACATGCTTAATAATATAACAGTAACGTAAACATTATGAATGCAACGAACTTCTTTCTGATTGGATTTTAGAGCCACTACATAAGACTAAGGCCATTTCTCCAGCCCTAGCTCAGCTATTAAGAGCACCACATGCTCTTCCAAAAACCCTGAGCTTAATACCCAGCAACCAGATTGTGACTTACAGCTATCTATTATGAGATATGGTGTCCTCTTGAGGAGGACACCTGGTTATTCATCCTGAACAACTTCCACAATTAAACCCAAAATGCAAAAGTTCAACAGAACTGCCATATATGGGCTTTCCATGCATGCTTCATCATTGCTAGGGCATAAATTTCATTTCATTCATTTTTCATTCCATAAAATAAAACCCATACTGATGACCATTATTAGACCACAGACTTTTGATTAGAGAGGTTACAAGCCCTAAGGGAGAAAATGCTATTACTATTGGGCAATATATGCATAGTTTTAAACCTAATTTTAACTTCATTATAGACATATAAGTGTACTTCTTTCTGCTATATGATGGTTTAAAAGAAAGAACAATAACTGGTCAAGATGGAGATAGTAAGACTTAAAATTCTTATCCTGGAATGGAACATTTACATCACGTTTCCTCCTTCCAAGTCTCAAGGATAATTATGGAATATAGGGTGGAAGGAATGTAAAAACCTGAGTTAGTGGATAATTCAGATAAAAAGCTTCTTTTAGACACAGACAGCAGAACATATGAACTGAGTTATTATGGCAATATACAAAAGATCTGTGAATGATAAAGCCATACAAAATCCCAGTATATGGGGAGGGGGGATAAATTTCCACCCTTCATGGAGGAGCTATTGGTAATTGAGACTACTAAATAGCAGAATCTGTTTTCTCTAAGAGTAAGTTGACCACAGGAGAGTACAAAGCCAAAAACCTAAGAGAATAGAAAAAGCAGAAATTGGGATTTATGTGTTACCAAAAGAGAACTAAAAGTTAGGCAGATAGAAGAACAGATTGGGTTTAAGAGGAATTTGGAGAGAAGAGGTAAATATAATCAAAACATATTGTAAAAAATCCTTATTGATCTAATAAAAAGTAAGCCCATCAAAATAGCAATGAATATTTCAGCAAAAAATTTAAAGCCAGGAGGTATTGGAATAATGTATTTCAAGTTCCGAGAGGCATTAATTATATTATATTTAATTATATAAAATATAATACCTCAGTATTATATTTATCAAAGCTGTCATTATTGAAGGATAAACAATAACAAATAGGTGGGAAGTATTTGTTACCACTCAGCCAGCTTCCCAGAAGACACTTGAAGGAAATCTTTGAACTAAAGATAATAAAAAAATGTAGCCTCATACAAAGAGTTTGTCAATGTTCCTTCTGTTTCTATTGTGTGGAATAATTTGAGGAGTATTGGTATTGGTTACTCTTTGAATGTCTTATAGAATTCTGAGCTGAAACCATCTGGTCCTGGGCTTTTTTTTTTTTTTTTTTGGTTGGGAGACTTTTGATGACTGTTTCTATTTCATCAGCAGTTATAGTTCTGTTTAATTTGCTTATCTAGTCTTGATTTAATTTTGGTAAGTGATATTTATCCAGGAAATTGTCCATTTCCTTTAAGTTTTCCAATTTTGTAGAGTACAGGTTTTCAAGATATGACCTGATGATCCTCTGTATTTCCTCCGTGTCTGTTGTTATGTCCCCCTTTTCATTTCTGATTTTGTTAATTTGGATATTCTCTCTGTCTTTTGATTAGTTTGGATAAAGGTTTGCCTATTTTGTTTATTTTCTCAAAGAACCAATTCTTTGTCTCATTGATTTGTAAGCAAGCTCCCATTAAATGTTATTTTTAAACATTGGTTTGGTCATAGTGTGTTTTTCATGGCAATAGGACAGAAAAAAATAAGTTAAAATTTAAATGAGAGTAGCACTCACAATTTTTTTCTGTCCCCTAATAATAGTAAGTGAGCTATACTATGAACAGTTTGAGACCTGTCTATGTGAGATTTTTTAACTATTTTCTATACATAGGTTTTATAATAATTTATTGGCATAGTATTATTTTCTGCATGTCTTTCTTTAGTTGGTCTTCTTTATTAAAATTAGTATATTTTCATTTTAAAATGGAAAATAGCTTTAAAATTATTTCATACAGTAAGTAGGCATTATTTAAATAGTCTGACACTTTATACTTGAGTTGTCTTTAATATTTCATTTTGCATGAAGATTGCTACTAACAAGTAAACATAATTGAGTCCCCAAAATGTAAAGTTATTTCCAAAGTAGGTCTGTTAGTGACTGATTTCATTGTTTTTTCATTCTTGATGTAATTCATTCAATTTTCTTTATAATACATAGTAATAAATTTTCTAAGATCATTTCCTATATTTTGGGCCACTATCTTTCCTCCCCAGTCGAGGAATAATTTAATTTAATCTTGTGTAATTTCTGATACTGTCATGATACTTTTGGTATCATAAGTGAAATTTACAGGCTTCTCAGTAATATGTATGAAGACTGTAGGTGAGACATACTGTCCATTGTAAAGAACACTTCCTTTAAAGTCTTTTACAATCTTTTTTTGTAGGTTTTGAGTGAAAGAAGTAAACAAAATACATGGGTTTAACAAGATAATTGGCAGAGATTCAATGTAAATGTGCATTTTACAAAAGGTGTTTGAGCTGGTATGGGGGCCAGGTCTAAAATCCAACAGTGGGAAGTAACATCTGGAGGATCAAGATCTCAAGGTCATTCTCAGCTTCATAATGGGTAAAAGGACACGCTGGGGTACAGAAGTCTCTGCCTCAAGGCAGACAGACAAACAAATGGTGTGCGAAACTTCATGTTCAATAAATATATGCCACAATTTCTTTCAGATATAATTACTCTGCATTTTATACATCTCATAATTATACCTTCCTTTGTTTTGCTAAAATGTATGTGAAATTTCTCTGACATCAGGAATTAAATATTTACAAAGGACTTAAGTCAATTGCTACTGGTTTGAAGAGCATTTGTTTTTATAATATATTTTTCTCTGCTCCCACATAACCTGCTATTTATTTACTAGGTATGCATGAACGATCACTTTTTTTTTTTTTTAGTTTATACAGGAAATTTTTATTTTTTTTTCCTCATGGTTTATTTTTTTATATTTAAAAATTTCCATCTCCTTCCCTCCTCCTCCCCCCTCCCTTCCCTCCTCCTCCCCCTTCCCTCCCCTCCTTCTCCCCCTTCCCTCCCCTCCCCTCCACCCATACCTCCCCTCCCTCCCTCTCAAGGCCAAGGAGCCATCAGGGTTCCCCACTCAACAATCACTTCTTATTTGATTTGTTCATTTAATTATGTATAAATAGTTTATTATCCTGGATTTTGTATTCACAGCCAGACCTCATTTTATTTGTATTTGATTTTCCTATAAGTCAGAACCCAAACTTTTCACTTAATGATAAATTTCATTCAGGATATAAAATATAGTTCTTCAGGTTCTCAGCTAATATAAGAACATTCTAAACATTTCATCTGGTCAGCTATGAGGTACCTTTCCTAGAGCTGCTTCCTAACAGCATATGACATGTTCCTCCCCTTACCATCTTTACAGACTTCATCAAGTTTCTATGATATGGGGATATATTCACGCCTTGTTCTGATTTGGGGAATTTCTAAGAATTCCTATTTCTCTTCTCTTTGTGTGTGGTCATAGCTTGTCGCACGATGTTTCTGACTTTCTCAACAGTGATTATTCCCTCAGGAGGAGTGGCTTTTGGGCATAAAATGTCATTTGCTGGAGTATTTCAACTATATTCTACTCTTGTTTTCCTATTGTAAATACCCGTCTGCCTAATGGTGCTTCTTGCTTCTGATGTCTATTTTAAAAGCCAGTAATCAAAAAGTAAAATATAATATTGTCCTATACCAACATCACTCCCTTATTTTGTTAAGATTCACAGCATCCACAGTCTTTATGCTATGGATATTTGTTTTTGCTTGTGTGGTTCTTCCACCATAACAGAACTCATGGGAAAATATGGATCTTATTTCTCACTGTATACTTTTGCCCACATTGTTCAGATCACATAACCTCTGTCTGTGTCTGCTCTCCCTACACAGACCACCTTGATACTGGTCACGTGACATCAGAGCCATCCCAGTTTACATCCAATACTCTTTGAGAACTCCAGCACTCTTTTTTTTTCCCCTAGGAGAACTGATTTTATGACCTGTCCTGAAGTCAAACATTACATGTGTCCTGTACACACTGAAGCGTATACAGGTTTATATCACTTACATTCAGAGCTATTTAGACCCCTCTGTATTTAGTGGAAGTACTGTGGGACTGCTTCATGTACAGGACTAATCAGAGAAAAATCACACCTTCTTTCTTAGCCAAGTACTCAAGCTTCAGCTAGCCTCCCATGCTGTTACTCTTGAACATATTCTGATACCTCCTCTATTCCGTTTTGCACAAAGTATTTTCAATCTTCTACATAACTTAGAGTGCTGTGGACTACTTATTTTGTTCTCTGTGTAGATGTGCTGCTGTCATTGTTAATAAAGAGCTGACTGGAGTGAAGCTGGGCAGGATGCAATTGGACAGGAAAGCCAGACTAGAAAAATTCAGGAAAGTAGAAAGGCAGAGTCAAGAGATTCACGAGTGAAATGCAGATGAATCAGGAAATGAGCATGTCATACTGAAATAAGGTGCCTAGTCCTGTGGTGGAACTCAGATTAAAATATGGATTAATTTAACATATAAAAGCTAGTTAGCAATAAGCCTAAACTATCAGCCTAACATTTATAATTAATATTAAGTCTCTTTTTTCGTTATTTAGAAGCCAGCTGGCAGAATAGAGCAAATTGGTGTCCCAACAAAGCTCTCTGCCTACACATAGTGGCCAGCTTTGGGAAATGTATGCCCATGTAAAACATGAGGAAGCTTAGGAAAAGGCTCCGAACACACAAAAACAGAGCCTGTCTCTAGGATGGAGCTAGCCTACAAAAGCCAAGCTCTAGGACTGTGCACTAAGCAGAGCAGTGCTGGTAGCTGGCATAACAATTTAAGATTTGTGTCATACCATCAAAAAAATATACATGCTCAACAGACAGATCTAGAAGGAACAAACCTCTAAACAGGTTACTTCATATTTAAATATATACATAGACTTACATGCATATAATATATACATTATATAACATATATACCATATAATTTTAATATATGATTATATATATCATATACATAGACTGCTATAACATATATTATATACATAGATATATATTATATGCATAGACTACTATAATATATTATATATTATACAATGTATATATGTAATATATACATTATATGCATAGACTTTATATATATACACACAAAGGCTAAGAGATTTTGGATTATAAAAGCTTCCAGATTAAACAAACCTATACCTTTTAAAAATATCTTGACCTCAAAATCAAAGTCCAACCATGTGTTGCTTTGGGGAAAAGGTTATGCTTTTATTTTCATAGGAAATGAGAGACTATAGATTCATTCCAGGATGATATGAATCCGATTAAATCAGGGAAGTCTCCTCCAGAAAATACTGCCTAGAGTAACAAAGGGAGCTGGGAGGACCTTGGACTTAACATAGTGAAGGGAACCCTGATGGCTCTTTGGCTTGGAGAGGGGCGGAGTGGGGGTATGGGTGGAAGGGAGGGGAGGGAAGGGGGAGGTGGAGGGGAGGAGATGGAAATTTTTAATAAAAAAATGAGGAAAAAAAGAAATAAACCTAGAAAAGATAATTTATATCTTACCTGCTCAAATATAAAGCAAAAAAAAATCATCTTTGGCTAAATAATGTATAAAAGTAGTCTAAACTTGTATTAATACAGATATAATGTTACCTTTAAAAGTTTATGTATTCTCAGGGCAAGGGACAGAGATAGCAATGAAAACAAATTGTCCAAGAGATCCAGCATTTGAAAATGCCTCTGTTGCAGTTTTCTCAGAGTTCTTCATTGAGAACAACTTCAAGGATGCTGGAGGAGAAGATACAGCCTCACAAACTACTCCAAACAAGACTAAATTATTATCCTAAATACTTTCAGAATCCCCTAAAGTTTCCAGCATCCCCAGGCAACAAGAAGTAGTCTAAAGAAAACAATGCCCACATTCCCAAAATTTGGTTATGGATGTTTGTGGGTATTTAAAGGAGGTTTGTTAAATGTTATTATTGGTCACAGTTAGGAAAACAGCTGAAGAAAAATGGCAAGTTCAAAGATAACTTTCTAAAAGAAAAAGGGGGTGATGTAGGAATGATAAGAACAAATGGTAAATTATTGACTCTATTTTAATCAAAACAAACAAGTACTAATTTCTAAATATTTTATATCAATATGGATTTTGGCTTATTGATTGAAAGAGGAGGCTGTCTGTTCATCCCAGCCACCCAGAACTGAAATAACAACACAGAAACTATATTAATTGAATCACTGCTTAGCCCCTTAGCTGTAGCTTCTTATTGGCAAACTCTTACATCTTAATTTAACCCATCTTCATTATTATGTGTGTCATCACAAGGTCATGGCCTACCAGCAAAGTTTCAGCATGTCTGTCTCCAGGGGCAGCTCAATGGCTTCTCTCTGACTCTGCCTTCTTTCTCCCAGCATTCAGTTTATTCATCTTCCCCTGGCTCTGTTCTATCCTATCAGACCGATCCAATTTCTTTATTCATTAACCAATAAAAGCAACACATAGAAATTTAAAGTAAATTTTACTATGTTATATGTAACTTTCTACTCTTGTTTAGGATATTGTGTTCATACAAATCATTTAAAAATGAAATACACAATATAAAAATACAGGTTAGTAGTTAGTCATCTATAATAATCAATATGTAGTCATATAAGGTTATGTTTTCAAGATTAAACAGACATATTTCAATAGATAGATGGTCTTAAAATAATTCAAAGACCTACATAATTTGGCATTTAATGTGTTTAATATTGTAAGGCTTTTGATGACAATGAGACATGTCTGCTCCTGTTAGCACCAATTTATTTCAAATGAAGATAATGAGCATCAAATAACCTCTATAGAGAGTTTGTTTTCTTTGACAAAAACTAGCCTTTTAGTTTGAGGTAAATGGCTTTTACCTCAATTGTTGACAGTACGCTGTGCAAACGGAACCATCAGGAAATAAGAGACAGCAACTGCCAAACTTTGCCCAGAGAAGATAGGTAGTCCTTCAAAATTAGCTGCTTGTCCAAAATGTCTGTCAGGCTGACACACCAAAAGTGGATGCCCAACTTTACAGGAGAACTTTGGGTGATTGTCCAGGCAGCCAGATGTCCCTTTCATATTATTACATTATACCCTTCAATGGTCTTTGATGGAGTTAAAGACTAAATGAGTAGACTTAAAGATTTCCTTAGCTATGAAAAAGTTTGAGTATAAAATTTTAGACTCACAAAGATAGGGTAGATAATAAAATATTTTTTCTAAAGTAGCCAAATACAAAAAAACTTGATATTGTACTTTACTTCTTACTTGACAACTATTTTTGTTATATATAGTTTTACCATTTTAAAGTTAAAACTTTCTTGTTTGACTAGTGAAAAATGGGGATATGCTGTTGAATAATTATTTTGCTCACTGTGAAGATGTGTTGCTGTCATTGCTAATAAAGATCTGACTGGCCTACAGCTGTGCAGAAAAAGATTGGGTGGCAAAACTTGACTAAGAGGATGCTGGAAAAAGAAGAGGGGAGGCATGAGAGTCTAAGAGACATGCAGATGAAAGAGTACATGAGCATACCCTACTGAGAGAAGGTACAGAGGCATGTGGTAGAACATAGATAAAATACAATTTAATTGAAGATGTAAACGCTAGTTGCTAAAAGATAGCTAGAGCTGGGCAGTGGTTGCGCACGCCTTTAATCTCAGCACTCTGGAGGCAGAGGGAGTTGGATCTCTGAGTTTGAGGCCAGCCTGGTCTACAAGAGCTACAAGAGTTCCAGGACAGGCTCTAGAAACTACAGGGAAACCCTGTCTCGAAAAACCAACAAATAAATAAATAAATAAATAAATAAATAAATAAATAAATAAATGAATGAATGAATAAATAAATAAATAAATGAGAGCTAGATAGCCTAAGCTATAAACCTAGCATTTATAATTAATATAAACATTTCTGTGGTTATTTGGGAGCCTGCTGGCAGGACCTAGTTGACTGACGGTCCCAATGAAAAACTCCAACATTAGAGTCTCTAAAACATATAGTTTATAGTGACTAATTCTCTTGCTCTCGAAAGCTTTGATTAAATAGCCTTTAGGTGACCTTTTTTGGGTAGTCTGCATTTCCTTCAACGGTATAAAAATACTTCTTTGTAAGATCCTCCCAAAGCACCTGAAATACCTTAGGGGGAAAAACCAACTTCATCTGTGTTTCTGTGAACAAAAAAAAAAAAAAAACAAAAAAAAAACACAACTTCATCTGTGTTTCTGTCCCCTGTACTGTCCTTATAAACTGCTCTATAAGATTACAATAGGCACGGTGGCTTAAATCACATACATTTATCGTTAGGGTCTAGCCTCCATGTGTTTATACAGTCCAGGGTAGTGGTGAGTGTATGAGAAGCATCTGGCAAACAAAACAGAGATACAAAAGAAATAGAGACACGGTATAGAATTTGGAGGGCAGCCCAGTGAATTCTGAATTCACTCGCATTTATTTACTATACGCTTATATAACCCAATCCAAAAGGGCGTGGGGAGAAAACAAGACTTTTAACAAAGTAATTACCCCTTCAATAACCCCCCAAAATCGAGTAACTATATCCTGAGTTAAGTATTCTGTTGTTTAGGCATGACAGCACCCTAGGCCAAGCATTCTATAGGTAGCCACACCCTGGATCACATCTTCTGTCATAACCTTTGAGGAGTGAGAAAAGCTCTGAACTCTCCGAACTTTGGTCAAGTGGAATGGATCCATATCCATGGGCTCCTACAATTTATCATGCGCTGAATACTGGGAAACCCAGTATCAAGGTGCCAGAGGATTAGATGTCTGCTGAAATTGACCCTACCAGATAGTGAATGCTTCTTTTCTTTGTATCCATGTTGTCTGACAGAAGACCTCACCAGGAGGTGTTAATCTCTATGCCCTAATTGTATCTCAATATTCTCAAGATGCAGTAACATCACAGTGAAAACTAGGATTTTAAGTGCATATTTTGAGGGTTTTTGTTCAAGTCAAACTATGCATGCTTTGAATCACTGAATCTATTGGTGTTTATCTGTTATCAGTGATGTGTTGGACCAATGTTTTTTATCCATTCTAAAGCTGTGTGGAGAGCAGCTGGTGTGCTATAGATACAGTCAGAGTTGGAGGACATAAGTGTTTTTATAGGAGAATTATTAAGCCTGATACAGCCCTTCAGGAAGGGGAAAATGGTCACAGCTGCACCCCTTTCTACCAGGAAGTTTCATAACATCATCTCATCATCAGCCCTTGTCTTTAAAGGGTTCCAGGATTTTCCAGGTGCTAAAGCTAGAAACACACACGTTTCCTTGTAACTGTTCGATTCTGAAATCACAGAACCACTTCAGGCTTTGGAAAGCTGCAATCAATACCCTTTTCAATCTGCACTTTCAGTGAACACCATTTAACAATGGTATACAAGTAAAGCACTTTGTGATCTGAAAACAATAGCAACATGAAGCCATAATTCTGTATCTATGTCTTTGCTGATATCCTGAAAGAGCAACTTAATTTTGTAGCCAGCCATGTGTAATTCGAGTGTGACACATTAATAAATGGATGGCTAATTCAACTTTCTGGCTTCCTGACAGGATTTGGGTCTCCTGATGCCTTTGGGCAATTCATAGTGAGTTTCAACCCATCCAGAACTGCATCTGGGAGAATTAAGGCACATAAATGTGAACTGATGAGGACAACACGGTGAGGCAAGAAAATTAATGATCTCATAGAAAATGATATGCCATGGAGAAACAAATCAGAGGGAAATTGACATTTTACTGAGTTCCTCGGAACTGTTTTAAATATAGTATAAAGTATTTGAGTTATTGTTTATTGAGCCTATTAAACATCTGTCAAAATTTAATTAAAAGTAATCAAATAGAGTTCAGACTGTAGTTTGTTTCCTTCTATATATGTTCTGTGTATCATGACTTTGCAATAGAAATATTAGAGCTGATATAATCAACCTGACCCTTTCGTAAATGCACTCTGGGGTAGCAGAGAATACAGAAACCATGCCCGTCTTGGAGCAGAAAAGCATCTTAACCAGGATCCCAAGCAGAAGTCAACGCGTTCTGTCTCATCTAGGACACCAGACTTTCCTGACCCCGAAAAGTTGCAGAATAGAATAATTCAAGAAGCCTTGCTGAGGTCGCTGAAGAAGAAATCAAGATTGGTGTACAGATTGCTTCAGACTATGCCTGATAACAGGTGGCGAGGATAATTTACTGCTATGGTCCCCATAGCATGGCCATGTGTCAGAATTAGAGCCATTTAGCTGTAAGTTATTTCTTATAATGTGTGTAGCAAGCTTAGTTTCTCATTAGAGGGCATATCTTACCATTTGTAAACATTTAAAGTAATGTTTAGATATTTTAACCATATTTTATCAGCTGTAATAGCTGAAGCCAAAAACAACTTTCCTGGCTAATTATTTGATGTTCTGCCCTTTATAATAGGGTGGACCAAAAAGATCTTGCAAACTTACATGTTGGAGAATTTATTTTCATTTATATGTGTTATAAAAGAAACAGGACATGTATCTAATTACTATAATTCTACCATTGTGTTATAGCCTTCCAGGAATGTTGGCGGCTTAAAATGGTTATAGCATATGACAGACACAAAATGGTTTTGCTTATGACATTTACAAGAAACAGCACAAAGTACCTGAATACAAACTTCAGTAGAAATCCAGAGTTTAAACCTGAAATTATCAAACATGAGGAAGCTACTTATAAAATTTTATAAAAAAAAAAAAAAAGAAAGAAAGAAAAAGAAAAAAAAAGAAAGAAAAGAAAATGTGAGTCCACTGACTTTCATTGTATATGTGAAAAATGTGGAAATGATACAGATTTGGAATTTGATGACTACATAAAATAATCATGTGTTAGTCATTACTCATAGAGAGACTCATGGAAAATGATATTAAAATAATTTTGTCCTGTAAGCATACAAATTGTTAATTGTGGGGTGCTGAGAACCAGATCCACTGAAGAGAACTTTTGAAGTGGTGTGTATAAGAGTTGTAGGCTTGGTCCAGTTTACTGATTGATTAATCAGGATTCTACATGTTTAAGTAAACCTACCACATTGTCTGGGGATTGTTAAGAATGAAGACTGCCATGTGCCTATCTGATGTCCTGGATAGACCTAGTTGCTGAATTACTAACCTGTTTGTTAAATGAGTACTCGGTTTGGAATATCACTAAAAAATACTAAATTAAGCAGAGTAGAGTTATAGCCATCAAAATAAATCTGTGAACTAGGGAATTATGTAACATCAATAGTTGAAATAAATAAGACTTCAGTCAAAACAGCAAACCCACTGTCCTCTTATAGCTCTCCAGTGAATACAATCAAGGTAGGACGGACGGTACAGTGGGGATGCAGAAGTTGGCCTTGGCCTTCTGAAGAGTTTGTTTTAAAGGTGCTCCTTAGGAAAGTGCATTTCTAAAAAAAAAAAAAAAAAAAAAAAAACCTTAACTGTGATCTTACCTACTGTCCTTTCATTTGGAAGTCCTTACTTACAAAACATTTGTTTTATTATACATGTGTTTTGCATGATGACAATGGAATCTGGTGAGCTTTTGAAACCTCAGAGCTCAACCCAAGTGACACACCTCTTCCAACAATGCTAAGCCTCTAATCCTTCCCACACAGTCCCACTAACTGGGGACAAAGCATTCAAACATATGAGTCTATTGGGACTTTCTTATTTAAACCCATTCAATCTTTAAAAGAAGTAAAAAAAAATCAATGAATAAATAAATAAGTAAATAAATAAATGACAGCAAACTGCTTTGGCTGAGCAAACACTCCATATTAATTAAATATTATAGGTGATTTAAGGTAATGTCTGAAATTTCTGTCACATTTTTAATTCTAGAAAGTTAAATGCTATATCATACAACAATGTGTAGCTCGATTCATTTCACCACAGAATACAATTGACATGTCTCATGATGTTTTCAAAGTTTTAATGTGCATATGACTCACTTATGAACTATTTACGGATTCTGAATCAGTAGCACAATCGGCATGTTGATCTCCACTTATCAGATGGCAATCAATGTCATGTGTCACACTTCCAAGTGGTTAAAGGCCCAGTATACCTCTTTTTCTTTTTGCCTCTCTCTTTAGCCTCTTCTAAACCTCCTTATATCTTTCTCCCCCATGCCTTCATGTCTGTCTGTCTGTCTGTCTGTATATTATTCCCTTACCCTCCCTTCCTCCTTCTCTCTTCACTCTCCATTCAGGTAACAAGTCTCATCTTTCCCCCAAAAGTAGAAATTCTATTAACCATGTTCAGAACCCCATTACTAGAGCACAGCAGAGGAGCAGGTGATCTGCTGATGTCAGCACTGGGCACTACATCTGGCTTTCCTAGATTCTTTTCTGCTGTTGTTTACAGCAGGTGGTGAGGTGTCCTTAACCAGTCAACAGTTCAAGGTCAGTAGAATGAACAACTTTAGGGTTAAAAGTCCTGCAAGATGGAGAAATGCATGACAGCACAAATAACATTTTTTTTCATAGACACGGAAGAGACCATGTAGAGCATCCAGCTGTGTGTTCTTCAGGCTTATTAACTTTTGATTGCTCTATGGGTGGGATAAATTCTGAGTCTTCTAATCAAGGTGTAACTCACTGGGGTTCAGCTCCAATAATCTCGTATTGTACCTCACGATATTTGGAGGCTTCCCTTCCACTCACTGAAGAAGCAATGTGGCCTACAGTTACCCAAATGAATTAACTTCCCAAACAGCATGATATTGTTTCATGCTTTCGTGCATGGAAAAAAAAAAAAAAAAAAAAAAAAAAAAGTAGTTTCAGACCGTTTATAGAAAATGTGGAAAAGCGGTCCCTCACCACTGCGCGGTGGCTGCCACATCAAAACTTCCTAGTTCACAAGAGTAAGAAACATAAGGAGCCCATCCGGCATGTTTGGTGGGAGGGGTCAAAATGCCGAAAGCACTGCTCTTCATCACCTCCCGACTTCAAATGCCCGATTAAAGATCAGCCCCCAGGAAATGCAGAAGGAGAAACAGAAATGGGATAATATGACGCAGGCAATGTAGCGGATTTTTTAAAAAAAATAATCTAAATGTGGTGGCTATTTCGGTGCCTTAATTGTTTTGTTTTCAAATCAGAGTTCTATTGCTTTGGGCTGTGGAATGATAAGCTTGTCCTTTAGCCTGGGTAACAGATCTTGATAAAATTCAGGTTTTAGGTTCTAAAATTCAATACAAAATTGCATTTTCTTGATTAGGATTTTCTGAGTCTTGAAAGTGGATTTTTAAAGGGGGACTCTAGAAAAAAAAATGACAGAATATTTCTCTGGGAAATTGCCAACTGAACTGTTTCCGAGGGCATGGGAAGTAGGACTGTCCTGGGAGAGTCACCGCTTCTGAGGGCACTCAGGTGAGGCACCCCGTCCCAAAGGCTCTTCCTCTTGTGATTCCTTTTTAGTTCTTGCCTAATGATTCCTGACAGAGACAGTGCAGAGCAGCGGAGCTATGCTGCCTCATTTCGCTCTGGAAGATTCTGGCTGGAGTTCAGAGCCATGACCTCAGGCGGAGGTCACCATACGTTACTGGGAAAAGGTCTCGAGAGCGGCACGAACTTGCCCAGCACTAAATGTCAAATGAAGCAGAATTTCTTGGGAGAAGGATGACGTGCATATTTTAAAGTTATTGAAGAGGAGGCTGAGCAAGTTTCAAAAATAAGATAATTTTGTTTTCTTTTTTTAATGCTTAAAGCCATTGCTTATATCCCAGGAGTGTAGAAGGTATATATGGAGGTGTGGGTTTTTACCTTTCTTACAAAATAAGGAGGACATTCTCACGCGCTATTTAGGGAAGAGCTCTTGTTTGATTCGTTGTCCCCCTGTTTGTTTGTTTGTTTTAAATTTAATGAGAAAATTGGAAGACACTTTTCCTTCTCATTTTTTTCCACAGCAAAATGAGATGAGAGGTGTTTTAATAGCTTCTAAGAGGTATAGTAAAAAGATCTACTCATTTTTACTAAAAGATAATAATAATAATAATGATGATGATGATGATGATGAACAGAGAAGAACAAAAATGTAGACTTCATTTGAGTTTAGATGAACTTAGAGTGGAATAAAAGATAAAAAAAATGTATTTTTTGTTTTCACTTTGAATCCTTAAAATTAATCTACTTTAAACTACAAGCTTATTTCATATTAATTACTCCAGGACATACGGAGATAAATACATTTCACACAAAAGTATTTGGATGGGGTTAGAATTTATTTTCAGTGACTGAAAAGATTCAGAGATGCCCACAAGTGACGATGACGATGATAATTAACATTATTATTATCAAGGACTCACACTATAAATGACAATATTTTTATGCAACTCAATTCAATTCTTAAAAATAACAACAAATTCTTGCAATTATCTTCATTTTCAAGGTGAGAAAACTGAGTCCAGATAGACTGAAACTAAAGTAAGGAACATAATTTCAAAACCCGAAGTGGATAAAAACATCATTACTTTGCCATCCTCCGCTATTTTCTCCTTGTCTTCTCTAGTGTGCTGCTCATTTTCTATGACCCATTTTTCTTTTGTTTCCTGCTTTACCAATGCATCACCATCTTCTAGATTTTAAATTTTTTTTATGTCTCCCTGCCTAGATATACAAATGACACACTACGTCCGGACTTATTAATCAAAGGGATGGTATTAACTTATATGTTAACAAGCTATCATACTATCAAATATGGAAGTTAATATACTGATATTGACTAGGCAAATAAGACAAATGAACAAGTAAATCATATACCAAGATTTCAGTGCTGTGGGTGTTCAGCCTCCTTACCATTTCACAACGTCCAGAAGACAAAATGTGTTCTATAACACACAAATTCCCGTGCTTTTCCAGTGTCACACAGAAGGCCAGGCATGTAGCTCATTGTTGGTCATTCTATCACAGTAGAGAGTCAATTCCCACAGTGTCCAAGCAGAGAATAAAGTATCAGTCAGTCAGTCTGTATCACACTTTTAACTTTAGTTAGTAAAATACTTTGACAAAAAAAATAATTTTAACAATCATCTTTTCATGATTTAATTTTTAGTTTTCTTCTTATTTGCTACTAAGAACTACTGCTATATAAATCACATGACATACATGGTTTGAGGTTTCCAGAATAACATTAACAAATATGTCAAATAGAGGAATGAAGAGTAATTGCTTCATTCTTCTCCTTTCTTCTAGAAATCACATCACAACTGTTTGTTCATAATTTAAATTCACCCAACTGAAAAGGTGCACTTTCCTGATGAATATAGGAACCCTCAATGACACCAATGGACTGATGTGTTTAGTGTTTGGCAGGATCAAGTCTACATTTATCTCCCTTAAAAGACATAGAATTTGTCAAAGGTTTTTAGATTAAGAACTGTCTATGACCACTATGAATGAAGTTTAGTTATTCTTGTCGCCTGTACATTGAGCATTTGGGAGGGGAAAGAGGAGATTATTTAAATGAGAGCTGAATAACTTCTTTCAAAGAACATAATTTAAAGTGGGATTTATTTATCAGATTTGATTACATGTATTTTTGTACATTCAGCTTTGTACAGTCCCCTTCAGCCCGGTCAGTTTTGGTTGTCAGTTGTTTTCATGGGTTAGCCATTCTGACTATGGCAAGATATAAGCTTAAAAGCATTTTAATTTGTGCCTTTATAATTGCTCAGGATACTGAACAATTTAAAGGTATTTCTTAAAAATGAAATAAAAATGTATGCTTCAAATGAAAATATATTGAAGTAGAAAATGTTATAAACAGAGACTCGGAAACACAAACACCACTTGTTCCGCTCATCTGTGATTCCTACTTTCTTCAGGTGTGAGCCTATAACATGGAATTATTTCAGAAATCAGGAAAATTCAAAGAGTAAAAATCTACCCTGGGATGGAGAAGTAGTGCTAGAGAAGGGAGCAGTGGGAGATGGACGACATGGGGGAGAAATGTGAAAAACAGGGGAGAGGACTTTAATTTGGAAAAGGGAAAAGAATGAATGGGGGCAGGAAGAAGAGGGAAGGAATCATAACAGCAAACATACTTTAAAAGACTAAAAGAAAACATATCAGTTTTTATTTATCAGAATTATATGTGATACATAAGGTGTTTATACATACACAAATACAATTTAAGTGAACTTAAGCCATATAGGCAGGTAATGTTTTTCACTGAAGACATATACACACTCTTCAATAGAACAACAGCAGAACTCCCTTCTCAGATGTTGGTCAGGAGAAAGAGACTCACAAAACACTACAACCTATTGTCATTGCCCTTGCTTGCCTTGCAGAGGTTGAAGGTAAGTCCTATTTTTTTTTTGTTTGTTTGATTTTTTGAGGCACGGTTTCTCTGTGTAAAATCCCTGGCTGACCTGGCTCTCTTTGTAGATCAGGCTGGCCTGGAACTCACAGAGATCTGCCTGCTTCGGTCTCCCAAAGTTAAAGACATATGTCACTATTTTTCAAGGCAGGTACGAGCAGCTGAACTGGATGTGACCTAAACACCTCTTCCCTGAGTCCTGAAATAGTCTATGCAGGCTATCAAGGGAAAGACACAACCAATGTTCCAACACAGTTGTGACACCTCTGAACCATTGCAAGGTATAGCCAAAGATACAAAGGTGGTACTCATGACTTGGTTGTAGTCAAGATCTGACTAATTGGACTTAACCCACTCAACAAGAGGGCGTTCAAGCATGATACTATATACCTTACCAACTACTTTGGCTTAGTGAGGCATGGATTTTAGAGAATCTCTTACCACAGCTTTATAAAATCAACATAATTTCCAACTGCACTCTAAATACATATCCTATATCCACTAATAAGTATATTTTGCTAACCTCACTAAAAAAGTTTCTTTTTTGCAACAGACAGAGACCTTTTCATGAAGCCTAACTGGTCAAAATGCAGATAACAATGATCATGAAATGCCCAGCTCCAATGACTGTCTCTACAAGACAAACAACTGCAAACAACTAAAAGCAATAAACTAAGAGCAAGAAAGTAGAGTTTCTCCAACAAGGAGGACACCAACTGGTGGTTGTTGAAATCATGTAGCTGCAAGTAACACAAAAGAGAAACAACAGGTCGTGTTTGAGTGTGTGTGTGTATTACTTGTGTGCATGTGAAGGCACACGTGTTTGTGTGTGTGTGTGTATGTGTGTGTGTGTGTGTGTGTGTATGTGTGTGTGTGTGTGTGTGTGTTATAACAGCAATTTAAGAAGAGGATGTCAGTATTTGGACAAGTCATAGCAAGAGTTGGGGGAAAGAAAGCAAGTAGAGACGAATGAAGCAATTATATTTAAAATTAAAAAAAATGACCAATGATGATTTTAAAAAGTATTTCATAGCTATTTTTTATTTATTTTATTTCTTCTTTTAAGGGCTGTTTAGGTCCATAGCCCAGTAGTTTGCTAGGTGGTTTGATTATTTATTTTTTTAAAAAAATTCTTTACAGCTTCTGGATAGGAATTCTTACCAGATATAGACCTAGAAATGTTTCTCTCACACTCAGTTGGGTGCCTCTCTAAAAAAACTGACTCTTTCCTTGCTGTCCACATGTTTTAGTTTTATGAGGTTCCATATCTTATATGTTGGTTTTAATTCTTGAACAAATAGCATCTTAGTCAGAAAGTCCCATCTTTACTAATAGTTGTTTGGTACTCCCTGGGTTTTCTTTCAGACTGCTGTGATTCAGGTTTCATACTGAGGGTACGGATCCATTTGGAGGTTAATTGTATGCAGGGTAATAGATATGGGTTTCATACTGAGGGTACGGATCCATTTGGAGGTTAATTGTATGCAGGGTAATAGATATGGGTTTCCTTTCGTTCTCCAGATGGACATCCAGTTTCCATCACTGCTTTGTGGAGTTGCTGCATTCTCATCATTCTGAACTTTTGCCATCTTTGTCACATGTCGTGGGTCTCTGATTGGATGCTATGTTTGGATCTTCTAATTCGGTACACTGATCGACATGCCTGTTTTTGTATCAGCATTACACTCTTTTTGATTAACATAGCTTTGAATCTGTTAAACTAATCCCCTTAATAATTTTGTTGCTGCTGCCATTGGTTGTTGTTGATATTTTGTTGATTTTTTTTTCATTTCATTTTGTTTTGCTTTACTCTAATTGTTTTGGTTGTACAAGTTCTTTTGTGCCGCATGAATTTTAGGATAATTTTGTTTTTCCTCCTCTTTAGGTGAATAACGTTGTTCAGATTTTAATTTGGATTATAGCAAATCTGTATCTTGCCTTTGGGAATATTAACACAATATTAAGTCTACCAATCCACATGAATGAGGAATATCTCCTTTATTCTCAGATTTAGAATCTTTAATTACAAATATCTTTTATTTACTTATGGAAAGATCCAAGAAAATGCTGAAGGAAGACCGAGACTCAAATAGTACGCAAGAACATAGATTGTGCCGGGCGGCGGTGGCGCACGCCTTTAATCCCAGCACTCGGGAGGCAGAGGCAGGCGGATCTCTTTGAGTTCGAGACCAGCCTGGTCTACAAGAGCTAGTTCCAGGACAGGCTCCAAAGCTACAGAGAAACCCTGTCTCGAAAAAAAAACTTTAAAAAAAATAACATAGATTGTTTTTTACTATGCCAGTATATGAGGGATCATTCACCTGAAGAAAATAGCGATAACCCTGAAAGGAGCCTACCGGCTCCTTTTAAGCAGAGCTAGGGGAATATACATGATGATTAGGTCATCTCAAACATAACTGGTTAAACAAACTGCATTTACATTAGTATACTTATCACTGGGTGAGGTTTTATCTTGGACATACTTGGCTAAGTTTCAAGGGGGTCACAGGAATTGCCCTTCAGACATTGTGAAGCTAACTTAAGACTTGTTTACACTCTTTCCCTCCTCCCTCTTTTCAGGGATGTTTTAACAGCTCTTTGTTTAAAAACCCGATACTTAGATCATTATGGAGACTGAACTAGGGTCTCTATATGTGGAACACAATGGTGAAGCTTGGACTATCTGACAGGCCCCTGGCAGTAGGATTAAGATCCAGGTGCATCAGATAGCTTGTTGGAGACCATTCCTTATGGTGGGATTCCATGTTCAGCCTGAATGCAGGGAGGGAGGGGCTTGATCCTCCCCCAACTTAATGTTGATTTCTCCCCATGGGAGCCCTTACCCATTGGGAGGAGTGGATGTGGAGTGAACTGAGGGGAGACAAGGGGAGGTGGGAAAAGGGGGGCAGAGAACTGTGGAATGTAAAATGAAATAAGAAAAAAGAAAAAAGAAAGAAAGAAAGAAAAAAAAGAAAGAAAGAAAAGAAAGAAAGAAGGAAGGAAGGAAGGAAGGAAAGGAAGGAAAGAAGGAAGGAAGGAAGGAAGGAAGGAAGAAAGAAAGAAAGAAAGAAAGAAAGAAAGAAAACTGACAATTAGACCTAGCTTGTGAAATAAAGAATGTTTAGATCTCTCACTTGCTTAGGTTTAATACTTTATATTTCTATTGTGGTGTTATGAATGGGAGTGTTTCTATGATCTCCTTCATGTCATAATTGTTTTGGTTTATAGAAAATTACTGATTTTTTGAAAAAAATGATTGTTTATTCTGCTCCTTTATTTAAAGTGCTGCTCATTTCTAAAATTTTCTGGTAGAATTTTTAGAATGTCTATGTATAATATTGTAACTTCTACAAAAAAGGAAATGATGGATTATTTTCCTTTTTGAAATAAATAGTAATTTCAAGCACTATTGTAAGAAGGTTTGGGAACAGTTCTGTCTTGTTCCTGATTTTAACAAGATTGCTTTGAGATTTTCTCCATTTAGGACAAAATTGGCTGTGAGTTTCTCATATATAGTCTCTACTCCACTAAGACATACTGCCTATAGTTGACCTTTCTAGTATGTTTTTCATGAAAGCATTGTGCTGATTAGTTTTTTTTTTTTGTCAAATTGACACAAACTGGAGTCACCTGGAAAGAGTAAACTTTGAATAATTATGTCTTCCACATTACCCTGTGAGCATTTATGTGAAGCATTTTCTTAATTATTGATTGATTTTTGAGCATCCAGACCACTATAGGTACTGTTCCTCTTAGACAAGTGGCCCAAGGCTATATAACAAAGCAATATGATAACCCACAGGGTGCAAGCCAGTAAGCACCATTCCTCCATGGTTCTGCTTCAGTTCCTCCTGCATTTACGTTTTTGCATTGACTACATTTTCTGAATTCCCTCAAGATGTATATAACATGTCAGAAAGCAGTTCTTAACCTGTGGGTCTTGACTTGTTTGGGATGAAACAACCATTTCATAGGGGTTGCATATCTGATATGCAGATACCCTGCATATCAGATATTTATATTATGATTTATAACAGTGGAAAATGCAGTTAGGAAGTTGCAACAAAAATAATTTTATAATTGGATGTCATCAAAATATGAGGAACTGTATTAAAGGAATGTTAAACAGCATTAAATGAATGTCACAGCATTAGGAATGTAAAGAATCACTGCTATAGGATGAAATACACACTTTCCACTTAAAGCTGCTTTTGTTCACACTATTGGTTCTGTTTAAAATAATAATCACCTCTTTCGACTTCTATTGTTTAATACTTAGTCCTTAGTTCATGAAACTGTTTTTGGAAGGTTTAGGAGTTATGGCCTTATTGGAATAAATATGGCCCTGGAGAGTAGGCTTTAACATTTCAAAAGCTATCAGCATTTCCTATTAGCTCTGTGTCTCTGAGTCTGTGTCTCGGTCTGCCTCTTTGAAGGCAGTAATTCTGAAATCAAGAAGATTGAGACAGGAAGAATGTTAGTAACTGGGTTACAGATCGTTCTTATGATAGTTTGACATAAAATATGGCTACTTTTTGCCCTTTTCCTAAGAATATGATGGAGGATTAATTCAAGAGTTTTGGACTGATTTCTTTGGCAGAAGAGATTTAAGACAACGTAATATTTCTTTGTTTTGTGGTTATTAGTGATCACTTTTATACAGGTATGAAATGAAAATGAGAAGTAAGCAAAAAGAAATACAAAAATGTACAGCTGAGGAGAAAAGGAACACCAGAAAATTCAATGTTGGAGTCTGGGTTTGTGATAAAAGAGATAAGGAGAAATGAAAAAGGAAGCAAGTTGTGCCCTCAGATTGAGACTACCCAGTTAATTCTGAAATTTGTAGACGAGAAGGGTATGGGAAATTATCTGTTCCTAAAGAACAACAACAAATCCAACTTAGGCAAATAAAATTTAAGGACAGGGGAAGGTTTCAGTCTAAGCAGCCAATAGAATGTGGCAGAGTTAGCATTGTGGTTCTAGACTGAGAGACAGAAAGGATGAAGAGTAAAGGGTTTGAAGAACCATTCTCTGCAGTTAAGGCAGCCTGGTACCCGTGGATCAGAAGGAGAGGCACCAGCTACTGATCCAGAGCCACACCTGTCTGCTTTGTTCCATGATGACAAAAGTCTGAAACTGCAAGCAAACCCCAATCAAATGCTTTCTTTGTGTTGCTTGCTCATGCTGTCTCTTCACACTAAGAGAACAGTAACTAAGATACGGTCATGGTCATTTTTTTTTTTGCTATTTTTCCTTAGTTTTTGTGTTCTTAGTCTTTTTTTCTATTTCAGTAATTTTATCTCCTTTTCTTTTCTTTGTGTATCATCAAGGTTATGTTATTCTTTCCTCAGTCTAAATTATTCCTTCCAGTATTCTCTGTGAGGGTTATTTGGTGGACATGAATTATTTTAACCTACTTATATCATAGAAATGTTTATTCAACTATGTCAGATAATTTTGCTGAATACTATAAACTAGGTCTTTTAGAACTTGGGAAACATTTTTTTTCAGATTATTTTCTTTTGTAAAGTTTGTGTTGATAATCATATTTACAGGTTTTAATTTATATCTGACTTGTGGTTTTATTTTCTCTTTCAGCTTTCATTATCCTCTCTTTGTTATATATATTTACTGTTTTAACTATAATGTGCTGCTGGAAGTTTTTTATTTGTTTGTTTTGTTTGTTTATCTATCCCCAATTCTCTGGTTCTGCCTTTATGGTATTTCAGTGGTTCTTGCATATCTAAATAGATACATCATTCCTTAATTTGGTCAAATTATTTTTCTATTGATCCTATTGAAGATCTAGTTTATGCCATTGATGTAGGATTTGTCTCCTCTGACTATGATTCATGGATTTGTCTTTTTTAAGTCTCTTCAAATTCCCACACATGGCTTCTAGATGTTTTCTGAAAGTTTATTTTGTTTTCTGGTTAGAGTGGTTCAATTCTTCTACTTTATCTTCAAATTCCTATGCTATACTTTCTACTGTATCCACTGTATTGGTAAGACTTACTCATGATTTTTCTAATTATTGAAATTTTTAAGTTTCATCTTTATTTTCAGTTGAATATTTCATTATTTCTTTGTCTTTAATGAATTTAACTTTCAAATCCTGCATTGTGCTCTTCATTTTATATAGCAATGTATTTGTGTTTTCATGGACTTCACTCAGGAATTTGTTCCTATTATCTTTCATTTCTTTGTGGTATTTCTGTACTTAAAGAAATCTTTGAATTATTTGGCGCTCTTGAATGATCATTCAAGTTCTGTGTCCTGGGGTTTATTTAGGAAATTATATATATATATGTGTGTGCGTGTGGTAGAGGTAATAGTGGTGGTGGTATTTGTATCATCCTAGCCTTTCCTTTCTTGTAGTTTTGGAATGCGACCTATGCATGAGGAGTTGTTTTCAGTGGTTGTTTCAGTGGTATAGGAAAATTTAGCTTGGTTCAGTGTGGGTTGCTGCAAACATTGTGTGAGTATGGTGATGTCACAGGTGAATCAAGTTCTGGAAACTTCACTAGTCAAAGCCTATGAAGGAGCAATGTGAACAGAGCAAGACCTGGGAGTTTGGAGAAGGCAATGGGGGCATATGAGGTCTCTTTCTCTCTCTCTCTCTCTCTCTCTCTCTCTCTCTCTCTCTCTCTCTCTCTGTCTCTCTCTCTCTCTCTCTCTCTCTCTCTCTCTCTCTCTCTCTCTCTCTCTCTCTCTCTCTCTCTCTCTCTCTCTCTCTCTCTCTCTCTCTCTCTCTCTCTCTCTCTCTCTGTGTGTGTGTGTGTGTGTGTGTATTTAATTTCCTGGCAGCCAAATTTATATTTTTCTTACTCTGCTTCTGGAATTTGGTCCTTACACTGAAAAAAGTAACAACTATCATATGATCTTTTTAGATCATAGTGTTAGCTATTTTTTTCCTTTCTGTAACAAATACATGACAGAACCACCTAAGAGAGGCTCCTACATTCTGAGATTCCCATCTATAGTTCTTGGATCCATTGATTCTGGGTCTCTGGTTAGACATAATTAATTGGTAGTGGGAGTGAGTAAGAAAGAAGCTGGGCAACTTATGGTGAACAGTAGATATTAAGGGAACAAGGGAATAGAGAAAAAGTACAGCCCTCAAAGGCACACCCTTCCAAGACTACTTTCTCCAATTCAGTTCTGTCTCCTAAAATTCCAGTATCTCTGAATATAGTGCAACCAACTGAAACCTGAGAATCTACAAAAGGAGTTTTAGGAAAAAATTTTATTTAAATAATATATTTTCTTATTTATGTCAAAGTTTTATTTCTATGTCCACTTCAGAACAAGCAGATTTTTAATTTCCTTTGATGCATTTTCTTTGATTACTTTTTATTTCTGTTACTCATTTTGTTTTACTCTGTTTTATCCAAAATATACTCTCTACTGGGTCTCTGTGTTATATGTTGATTTTTTTCTTATGTCTTAATACTCAGTTTATAATATTTCAAGCCATTTATCAAGAAGAACAACTTTTCTTGTTTTAGTAGTGTGGCTATAATATCTCTAGAAAATACATTTTCTAATATTTCATTTTATTTTTCCTTAACTTTGACTTCAGTGTCTAAATATTTATTTGTAGCAAGGCATGGTGGCAAACTCCTATAATTTGCATCCAGGAGACAGAGGTGATATAAACTGCAATTTTAGAGCCAGACTGAGTTTTAGGCCGACCAGAGTTATGTAGCAATACGTCGTCGAAAAATAAGAAAATAATGCAATTTGAATTATTTACTTTGCAAAATATTGTCTTCTGTTCCTTATGAGCATCAGTCAATGGGATCACAGTTTTGTGACAATTGTGTGTTGACATACCCATTCTTACCAGCTACTGATCGTGAAATTTACAGGCAAATGGATGGAGCTAGAAAACATCATTTTGAGTGTGGTAACCCAGACACAGAAAGACAATTATCACACGTACTCACTCATAATTTTAAACAAAAAGCAAAGAAAACCAGTCCACAAATCACAATCCCAGAGAACCAAGACAACAATGAGGACCCTAACAGAGACATACATAGATCTAATCTACATTGGAAGTAGAAAAAGACAAGATATCCTGAGTGAATTGGGAACATGGGGAACTTGGGAGAGGGTTGAAGGGGAGGAGAGAGGTAGAGAGGGAGTAGAGAAAAATGTAGAGCTCATTAAAAATTTTAAAAAGAAAAAATATGGTGCTATCAGCATAATGACATCATATCAACCAGGTGGAATCATTGTTGCTGGGCCCCATATTCTTCCTGGTAAGTTCAAAGATTGCTGCATAAAAATGTATTGTTCATTGTAGAAAACTTAAACATTATTCATGTAGACATATATTCAACAACAGTCACCACAGAGACAATGATAGGTAAGGGGTAAAGTAAAAATCTTTGAAAACAGAGTTTGAATAATAGTAGTCCCTAAATTTTATCTTCCTTCTATCTCATATCAGAAAACTCCTGAAATGAGACAGAAACTGAATTTTTCTTTTAATACAAGCTTGGATTTAGAGGAGAGCCACTATCCAACTTCAAAATTAGCTTTGATTTTTAATAAATGGTGACTACCATTATATGGCAATAAGATCTTACCACACTGAGGGTAGGGATATCATAAGTTAGATTTCTTTTTGCTTGATGATTCTTTCTTGATACCTATTTTTTCTTCTTTAAGCATCTAGATAAGTCCAAGGTCTCTTGACTTTTTGAAGATGGGTATTTTCTTGGAAAGATAAGAACAGAACCCTGCCCTAACTCTTATGAGGTTTCTTTACAAGCTGTAGGATTGGCACTTCTGTACATGAGTTGTCATTTCTCTTTATCAAGAGGTTTCACACTGGGCTCACACCTTTAATCCCAGTACTTGGGAGGCAGAAGCAGACAGATCACTGGGAGTTCAAGACCAGCCTGGTCTACAAGAGCTAGTTCAAGAATAGGCTCCAAAGTTACAGAAAAACTCTGTCTCAAAAAAATAAAAAAGAGTTTCTCCTTTTCAAATAGAATCTTTTTTTTAATTTGGATAGTATCTCTAACTTTTCTTCTCCTGTGGAAACAAGAGCGAAACTTCTTCCCTAACATGGCACATCCCCTGGTTTCTCTTCTGAGGTAAACATACCCTTGAAATACATTGGCTGATTTAAATTGAAGTTTTATCTATTATCCAATGTCTTTCTCTTGCCATTGTTCCTGTCTCATTAGCACTAAGAAAATTCAAAGTTAATAAAGCATTATGAAATTTATTTCCAAGCATATTCTCATCCCTTTCTGTTTGTTTAACACATCATTTATAGTTTGATTTGCTCTTTCTATAACTGCTTAACCTGTAGGATTGTGTAGTATACCTATAATATGCTTTATGTTAATGTGAACAAAAAGTGTCCTGTTTTCTTAGAGTAATATGCTGGACCATTATCTGTCTTTATTTGTGCATATATACCCATGATGTTCTCAACTTCTAATAAATGTGTGATTAACAAATCAACCTGTTCTAAACTCAAAGCAGTTTCCCTCTGAAAACTTGAATAGGTGTCTTATTGTCCATTTTTGAGACTGCAGGAATTTTAATCTGTATATTCCATTGTGCAAAAGATCACAACTCTATAGATTCACTGCTATGTTAGACACATATGGTCTCAACTTCCCTATCTCTCCTTCGGGCTCTATGCATTCAACCCATATTGTGCCTTTTTTATTTGAGATATGGCTCCAATTTCTAGGAATAGAACATCTGCCTCCTAAAGATGCAAATTCACATGCCAAGATTCTAGATTAATAAAAGTCACATCTGCATCCATGTCCAGTAATCCTACAATGTTATTTATTTGTACTCTCAGCTTTGGTCTTTGATCATTTATAGATGTCTGCCAAAATATATGTTTCCTATTTTCTATTGGAATTTTTCATTCACCCTACATGTTTATTCTACCATCTAGGGCAGTAATTTTTTTATTTTTGTTTGTATTTTGGGGGGAGTTGTTTGTTTGTTTCTTTGTTTACAATAGGCACTGGATTTTTAAATTTTCCTGGGAAGGTATGTCTTCCACAGTTACTGGGAATGTCTGGACCATGTTTGACCTGGGGGCCTATGAGCAGCTACCTAAGGATTTTACTGATGTTAATGAATTGCCTTGTTTGTCTCTTTTAATCTTCACTTATTGTTCCAATGAAGGCATTTGCCACATCTTCTACATAATAAACAAGACTGAGAACTTTTACTATTGTCATTCCCTTAGGAAGCATTATTTCTAGTCATGCCTTGTCTATAATCTCTTCTCACATGTCATATTCTATGACAATTAAAACATTTGTTATTTTTCTGTCTCTTCATAACTTGGAAAACTGCTTCTCCTGCCCAACCCTAAGTATTATAGTCAAATGACTCAACATTGGCTGTGTACAAGATCCATTCATTCATTAGTGCTAATTTGACCTTTGGAGGCCCAAGTATCTTTTTGCAATTTAAGATGGCATTCTCAAAAGTCTCAGATTCAGTAAGTTCTCATCTAGCTTCTGGATCTGTTGTCTCTATTTGTACAACTTTAGTTATTCTTTTAAAAATGTCACTGAAGGTTTTTCTTGGGCCCTGTATGACCTTAGTGTATGATTCAATTTTTCTTCCTATTTCTTGAATTCTGTTTCAAGCATGCAAGGCTGCTGTTGTATGGCATAGGAACAAGATGTATTCATTGTAAATATCTCGACTGTATAGATCAACATAAAGGCCATCCCCCAAAACTCGATCTTCAGAAGCCTCCTCTCTCCAATAGCACTTCAAATGTAACTGTAGCGTCTCTTCTCACAATGCTGAAACTAATTGAATCCAATCATGTGGAGGATCAATCCTATTGCTTAGAGTCCATAACGAATTTTGAATGCATGCCATAAGATACCACTGCTTGCTTAATTTCTTCTATACCTATAGGTTTTCATTTACATTCTTTGTATCCATTTGGGTATTGAGTATTTGCTGGCTTTTCAGAAGTAGTAACAGAAGAAGTAGCTAAACTACTTGGTAAGTCATAGCTGACTCTGAGAAATACTGGCAATGCTAAATTATATACCTGTACCTATTCTTCTTGCTTATCAGTTCTGAAAAATTCCCCAAATGATTCACATCTTTTTATAACTGTTTTTGTAAAGCCTAAATCTCGTGACCTGTTCATATTTGTAATGATTTCATCAAATCAATTAATTCATGTTTCTCATTATGTTTGAGTGATTCTGAGGCTTTAACTTTTTTCATTAATATATCCTCATCCTTAGATATTATTTGGATGGCATGTGCATTGCTTTCCTTGAGAGATGTTCTATCTACTATCTTATCATAACTGTTTAACATATTTTGATTTTCAATTTCAACAGTATGATTCTTTCAGATAATCTTTCAGTATCATTTTGTAAGGTTCATAACCTATTGACATGGAATTAAGTTTGCCTGTCAAATTAAGGTTATCATTTTTAATAGTATGAACCCCTTCAGCAAAAGACTGTGCCCTTCCTAAAATTTTCTCAGTTTTGACTCTGTTATCAAACCATTTCTTTAAGGATATATTTGAAGAACAAAGACCAAAGCTATTAGCTGCCATGACCACAAAAATATATGTACAAAGTAGGTCATAGACTTCTTGGAGAATTTCATTCATAGTAGAAACAAGAATCTTGTTAAATTCCTAGACTGTGATATTGTATGAAATCATTGTATATTGGGGTTGGTTTACAATTTTCAGATCTATTTATTTATTTATTAATCAAATTAACTTACCTCTAGGTCCTAGATCAGTAATTGAATTACCTGAGATTTAGAATTACTAACAAATTTAGTTAATTACTTAAGATCAGCACACACGTATATGGAGAAGGTTTGAGTTGGGCAAAATATCAAGGAACCCAGAGATTGCAGGCAGTTGCCATAGCTGTATAATTAATATAGAAATTTTGTACTAAAATGGGTCTATTTCTATGACAAAATTAATTGTGTAGTTCATATGTTTTTGATTTGTTTTCAGATTTGTGGGTAATATAGAAGACTAGAATTTTAGGCCACAAATGCCACAGTATGATGGAAACAGATAAATTGGTCATTCTCATGGGAATTCAAAGGTCAAGATTGTAACAAAAAAAAAAAAAAAACAGACAGTGGAGCCCTGGCTCTTGAGTTTTCAGAGGGGAATCATACATAAATCAAGAATGGTGCTAGAAGTCACTCATATTATATTCTGGCAAAGAATCTGCTGGCATTTGCTTAAGTTGTCACAACTTAACTGTGGATGAACTTATCAAAAGTAGACTATCATGTGATAGAGGAAATGTCATGAATCTGTGAATGGAAACTATTCACTGCCATTGTCCAAGTACATAATATGAAGTAAACCAGTACAAAAATGTGTCACGTAGAGAGAAATAAAGAAAACAGAAAGTTCTAGATGACTCTGGGAAAGTGTTTCTTACCTTTAAAATGATTAGATCCCTTAAAGAAAATTTTTTTTCTTTTTTTTTTTCCTCATGGTTTATTTTTTTATATATATTTAAAAATTTCCATCTCCTTCCCTCCTCCTCCCCCCTCCCTCCCCTCCTCCTCCCCCTTCCCTCCCCTCCTTCTCCCCCTTCCCTCCCCTCCCCTCCACCCATACCTCCCCTCCCTCCCTCTCAAGGCCAAGGAGCCATCAGGGTTCCCCATTTGATACCCTGTGTTAGCACAATAGAGTTGTCAAGAGGAAAAAGTCCACTCATCATAAATTCCATTTGTGAAAATGCAGTTTCATCTGAAATCAAAGACCCTAAACTGAGAGAATACTGGAAAGAAAATCTCTATTCCGGAGAGCATATGCCCACAAAAGTGATTCCTAGCATTGTCACAAAAATTGATCTATCTGCAGATTAAGGAAGGCCACATCTTTCTAAGATTGCAGCAGAACTTGGTGGTAATGTCCAATTGACATGGGTGTCACAGAAATGAAAAAATGCAGAATTGAGGGATTCATGCTGTCTTGTACCAGGGTTCCAGACAGTCATGTATTTAAAGGTCAGAGGCACTTCATGGAAGATTCCAACATTCCAACATTCCAACATTCCACATAGAGGCTGCTATGTGAAGCTACTAACTTGAATCTGTGTAGTTAAAAACTAAGCTGCAATTCAGAACACAAAGTACTGGAACTGCCAGGATCATCAGATATCGGTGAAAGAAAGCTCCATGTAAGTAATGGAATTGACCAAAGGGTAAGGTTATGAGTGCAAAAGGTAGAAGAGATAGAAGAAAGTTATCTAAGTGCTTTGAAGTCCAGACAATTTCATCATAAGTCCAAAACACTCAACATTGATCTGTAGGTTTTGTTGTCGTCTTGCTTTGGTCTGATCTTGGAATCAAACTGTTTGTATTGTGTCATTGTATATTAGAAATAAGTAATGGTTTTGATTTTATAGACTCTCACAGTTAAAATCTTGCTTTCAGTCTTTGACAAGACGCACTTTAGACTTCTAAATAGTATTAGCTTAGTTTTATGCTGCTTGATAAAAATTCCTTCACCAAAGCAACTTATGGGAGAAAGGCTTTATTGCAGGTCACTGTTACAGATTATAGTCCATCACAGTAGAAAATAAGAAAATACTGCTAAGGCAGTAGAAACTTATAAAGCCACCAGATACACTCCCAGTCCAGAGAAGAGAGAGAATGAGTGAAAAATATACATTTTTCATTCAGCTAACTCCCTCCACTGTTAGACAGTTTAGGAAAATCTTCCAGAGCAGTGCTACCACCAAGTATGAGTGGGACGTCCTACACCAATAAACATGATAAGGACAATCCTCTGCAACATACTTACAGGCCCACCTTCTCTATGTGATCATTCATTGAGACTGTCTTCCAGAGGAATTTTAGTTTATACCAAACTGACAGCTAAAATCAATCATCACAATCTGTTGGAATTAATAGACTGTAGGGACTTTGAAGATGGATTGAATGTATTTTTCATTGTTAGACAGAAGTGGGCCTGTGGAGGCAAAGGGTAGAAGGTTACAGTTTGAAGGTGATGTGTTTTTGAATGTCAAGTCAACAAAAGGTTAGTTTGAGGTTTAATCTTGATTATCAATGTGAAAGGACTGGGAATCACCATGAAATCAGATCTCCAGATGTTTGGGGGGGGGGATTTACAGAGATATTTAAACTATTTTAGAATAAAATCCTAAATACAAATGGTATTTTTCCATGTCCTGCTGCCCTTGGCTGAATATAAAAGAAAAAAAAATGATCTAAGCACAGGCATTCATCACTCTCTGTGTCTTGACTACACTTCAAATGCTTTAAGCTTCTACCCTCTTGATTTCTCTCCATGACTGACTATGTCCTCACAGTGAGAGCCAAAATAAACTCTTTTTTCTCTGTGTTCCTTTTGTCAGGAGGTTTGTGAGAGCAGAAAGACAAGAAACAAATGTATGGTTGATGTAATCTGATGATTGATTTTACCTTATTACCAATGAACTGTATGGCTAATAACTTGTATTTTCAGCATTGTATTCTCTTGGAGTGGGACTGATTTCAGGCTGGCAAAACTTGTGAATAAAAAGTTCTATTTTAGCTTACTCAGTTTGTGGTGGTATGTATCATTGGTCACAGATAAAAAATAATGATTGTTAAATTTACTTCTACAAATGAATTTAGTAGTAGTGGATATTAGCATGCTTGTTACTCTAAAGACCAGAAAATGCAGTAGCAGAATAAAAAAAATTGTATCATTTCTAATTGAGACTTAGTATTAATTCAGAAAAACATTGATTCCTTCTAATAGTTGCTCAACATCTTTTGAAAATATATTCAGGTTGTGGTCATAAAGAAAATATAAGCTGTCTGCTTTTCTGAAACTTATGTTCTGAAGCACATCATTAAATGGTATTTTATCAAGATAATATATTTGAACTTAAAATGATATTTAAAAGAAATTAACACATAGAATTAACATATAGAACAAAATTCTGTAAGCCAACATCAGCAGATCACGTGACTATTTTGTAAGTCACAACAGACTTCTTAAATCTAATCACTATAATGTGTAGTTCTTTGTTACTTAGAGAGCTCCATGTGTTAGCAATTTCATTATCTCTTCCATTATTTTATAATTAATTACCACCTCTTCAGGAAACCAAAATAGAAAAATATAAATAAAATTAAAAAAGAAGCAGATGAAAATTAATGCTAAAATGAAAGAAAATAAATATTTAATGCTTTGACTAAGTGTGAGGATTATTAGAAAAATGCTGAACTGAGAGATTTCCAAGGGATATTTTAAGCTTTTCTTTCTTTTTTCTTCATGCCAAGCAACCTCAGGCAATCAGGACTCATGAGTTTTCATGATGTGAACTGTGAGGCCGTAACTTAGTAAACTAAAACACAGCATATGGCAATTAAGAGCATGTGCTTTCCTTTAAGCTATCCATTTGGCCAGTGTCACGGAAGCAACTAAATTCCTTCAACTTAGGATAATTTGGTATGATGGAGAAGATCCAAAATAGAGAAGGGCATTGCAGGGGAGATTTCCTCAAAGTACAGCAAGACGTAGAAGATCGATAGGCAGCGAGAGCTAGTAAATGATCCAAGTCAGTATGTGAAGAGCAGAAACCTGGGAAGAGGGTATGCTATCCAAAGAAGTAAATGTCTCTTTCTCAGAGGCTCTGCAAAATTCTTCTCACCCATTACCTTTAATGGCTTGTCTTTTACCAAGCTGATAAAGCAATGTCTTGATGTGTGCTCTGTTTGGAGAAGCTGAATAACTTTGGAATGTTTATCCTACATTTCCATTCTAGAGGAGGATTTCTTTTAGTTAGATGATACGGAAATAATTTATACAAAAACCTGAAATATATCCTCTAGATATTAAGATTTATTTACTAGGGAAATAATTGATGTAAAGTAAATCTATTTTGTCACAATTAGCTAAAATTTATGTTTCAAAAATGTGTTGTAGTATTAAATTTTGCACTATTACTTGTGTAGGTGTTAGGATCTAGGAACATGATTTTAGTTCTGTCTTAAAACTTACATACCAGGTTAAGGGTGTATTTCCATTCGTACAGTGCCTAGCTAAAATATGTGAAGCCCTGGGTTCATATCCAGGCTCCAAAGGGACAAGTCATAGTGACACACTTGAATCTCATAAATACATCAAATTGACTATATACTAAGCTCAAAACAAACCTTGATTACCTGAGACCCTGGATCAAAAAATTAATAGATAAAAATAAAGAGTTCAGTTTTAAGTTAATATTGATGGTTGAGCTTTAAATCATTATTGCTGAAGGAACAACAAGCAAGTAGACACCCATAATATAGTCCATTAATGTTGAAAAAATTAATTTCAATAAACCAGAGCAAAGACATTTAATATGGAGGACTTCAATTATTCTTTTTACTCTTCCTTGTTAATGATTCAAAAAAAAAAAAAAAAACAAATTGTAGAAATTTTGGTGCAGTGTTATTTCCTGCCACCACATGTGTTTGCCAGTGTGCTAACGAATTTCCGTGTCTTTCTTTTCATCCTCAGACTTGCTAGATTATCTGCTCACTCTTTGTCTCCCACGACAGCTATCTGCCCTTAGACAAAAGTCATCTTCTTAAATTGACATCTAGGTTTACGGAATATGTTCACTTTACTATAATTTTATATAATAATGGGAATATTATAACAGTACAATACATAGAATGTTATGAAAACAATAGCTTCTAAAACACTGTGTATATATATGGTGCGGATAACTTGCTGATGGCCTTCTTTCATAACTTCAGTCACAGAGATAAAATTACTTACATTCCTCAAATGAAATAAGCACAGAAAAATCATTTATATTTGTGGCACTCTCGAAGACTACCTATGGGTCTTATTTTATTCCATTTTGTAGTTTAGACAGCTGACTTGCCTGCTAATGATACTGACAAAGCAAACCTCAGTGAGATTTGGCTTTCTATATTCATTACTGATGCAGTATTTTTCTGTGATTTTTTTTCATTTTCAGTGTTGATGACCATCACGAAAGAGCTGTGCTTTAAAGAGTCATCAGCATAATTGTGCCATGAAATGTATCTACCTGCCCTGAAATGCTTTCAATTGGCATTAGTTCTCAAGGGTTCAGATACTTAGGATATCTGCTTGAATCTTACTTCATTATTTACTGTAAATTTGCCACTCATTTGTTTTGATTCAGTTATAAATCACAATATTGTAGGGCAGACAAGTAACTTATAAACTCTAGAGAAGATAAATCCTATTTACTTTACTTTAATAAAAAACATATGCTGGGTTATAGAGCAATATATATTCATAAGAAAGAAATTAGAAAATGTTTAGATTGTGTTATATAAGTAAACATCAATATTTGATAAGTATGTAATATATACACACTTCACACATGTACATATGTGTTTATATATAATAATCTTGTCTCTTATGCATAAATGCTTAATATTATTTCTTAAATTGAAAGTCCATTTACTTTCATCTTTAAATTGTTGAGTAAAGGGAATCAAATATTCATCTCATTTAAACCAGCTTAATTAGCTCTCTCTATAAAAGTAAGGCACTAAAAATATAACTGTCTGTCATGTGATCAGAAAAGCTCAATGGTGTTTAAACATGTGACATAACTTTAGGGAACATATCACCTTGGAGAAATGATGTCCAACACATAAAATTCTCTCAATACCAGATCTAACAAAAAATAAACAGTTGTTTTAATTAATTGCCTCTGATTTTACAATTATGCTGTTAATTTACTAGCTTCTTTTTATATAAAGAGTACATGAAACACAAAAAAGTATCACAAGTATTCAGAAGACAATAAAGAAACTACTTGTCAAGGATTTGGATTAGAAGACCTAGCATAAGATTTTGAAACCTCAAAGCTAATGACATATCTTTTCTAACAATAACACACCTACCAAAAGATTTCAATACCTAATCCTTTCCAAAATGTTCCAGTATCTGGGACCAAGTATTTTAACATATGAGCCTATGAAATTTATCTCGTTCAATCTATCATAATCACACACACACACACACACACACACACACACACACACACACACACACACACCACAAGTATGGATTTAAATTTGCATTTTACACAGTAACATTTTGAAAGATAAAGGTGGGACTGACGTTAAACACAATGTTGTCTAACTTGACAACTCTTCTGAAAACCAGATTAGGAAAAACTACTTTTTTCTTAGAACCCTAAAGATCTGAAATAATTCTGTGAATATGCTTGTTTTTGGTGGTATGTATATTTGGCAGATGCTTTACTATGAGAACTGGAGAAAGAAGAGCCCAAACAGAACAGGAAACTATGCACTGGCAATGTACAGTTGATTTTCATAGCTAAAGACTCAAAATGATTATTCCAGAGACTAGCTTAAAGGAAGCTAGTTTGTGTATGTCTGTGTGTATTTCTATTATAATGGCAGTCACACACATGTGAAATGGAATATTGATAAAGAGTGAGACATGGAAACAGACTAAAGAAAAGAAAGCATGGAAGATGTGTAACAAAATTGGGATGTGGAAAAAACAGAGATGTCAACAGAGTCAAATTCATAGTCTAAGAATATGGAGCACAAAATCTACCTGTCTACTTCTTGCTTGTTCCAATCTTTTTCACACATTCAATCACATGCCAGTTCATTCCACTGACACATAAATAGGGACATTTTTAAGATGTCCTTATATATTAAACATTTGTAAATGCTTTAGATTGTCAAGAATTATTAAGTGCTATTGCTCTGTTTAATGGGATCTGGACTTGTCTGATGTTCAAACAAGCAGATAGGAATAGAAAGACAAAGCAAAGCATTTGATCTCTCTTGAGCATTTTCTGCAAGTACTGAACTATCATAATAAAATAATATAAGTAGAAAGTTGGCTTAAATACGTTCTCACAGATTCAAAAGAATGCTTTTCTTCTGTCTTGAATTATGAGTATCATGAGCTAGTCTTCCTAAAGGTTTTTTTTTTTAGAAAAGTAGTCATATGGCAAGGATGACATATTTATTGGATGCAATCTCAAATCATTCATGTTCCTTAGAAAGTCTTTAAAAATAACTCTGAAAAAAATTTAAAGAAGGCACTTTTTAATGTTCTCTTCATAAGGAAATTTAAATAAAATACTAAAGGTAAATTTTATGTAAATTATGTAATCTGGTAGCAGTTGAAAATGAATTATAATTTGTTAAATATTAAATTCTAAAACATCTTACATTGTTTTAATAATATATATTCACAGAATAATCATGCATTTTGATGTGATAGACATTATCAAGTACCATTTTTCATTTACTGTATGTCATCTTTTGTGTTGTATCTATACATATTATCGGCCAGTTTTTGTTGTTTATGATGAAACCAGTTATTTGCAAATGATAGACAGTAAGTATTTAGACAATTCTTCTCCCTAGTCAGCTTTATTAAATTATTATGTTTATAGATTAGTATTCTATGAACTATCTGGCTTCAGTTGATTTTCAGTATGGCATCAGTCTCAACGACTTCTGTCCCAGCTGCAGGATTAGCATAGCTATTGTGTGCAATAGAGTCTCACTATTCCAACGTCATGCCAGAATTCCCACAGAGGTACACATGGCCTTAGGCAAATTGTTAGTATCTCTGCCTGTACTCTCTGATCTTCATTTATACAATTGGAATTAAATGACTTTCCTCTACCTACCTATCAGAGGAAAGTAGGTGATAGCATTGAATGTGCTTGGTAAACAACTGGTCTTCCAACGCATGATGGTATCATCTGAAAACTCTAACCGGATAATCTATGTATAGAAGCTGTTAAATTTTGAAGCTTGTGTTTGTACATAAAAGAACAAAACAAAATAAGTTATCAAGTTGTTAACTTTGAATGCCATGAAGTTTCTACTTATGTATCATAAAAAAGTATTAAATACTTGTGTTCTTAAATAACTATACTTAGTAGTTTAAATAAAGACTTTCATGTTTAGATATTTATACTTAAAATGTGTCAAAAGGTAGGATAGAAATTATGAGAAATCTTAAATGACTCATAAAGGAGCAGAGCCCAGACAGAATAAGCCTACATCATCTATAAGTAGAGATCTGTAAGTAAAGAAAGAAAGACCAAGGGTTACGGTGGTCACTTGGTAGTTAACATCACTTGCTCTCATTCTTGAAGAGGAACAAAAATTCAGTCCCCAGAACCCATATGGCAAGTCACAACTATATGTAACTATAACTACGTGGGGTCATGACATCGCTGGCCTTCATATATACTGCATGCAAATACCTTCATGACAAATATCTTTTAAGCAATAAAACTGGTCTTTAGAAACATTTTTTAAAGATTAACAAGGCATACTGACAGAATGGTCCTAAAGCAAAAAGACAGAAAACAATAACAGAGAGCATTGCTATTCTGTAAAATTGTTTCATTGCTTGAAAATAAGCACCAAGTCAGCAGACTTACTAGCAGCCGCAGCTTCATATCACCACTTTCCAGAAGCTTCTAATGTCTTACTTTTGCTTATTTTTGTAAATACTGGGACAAGGGACATTAAAGAAAACTATGGCAATACCTTTTGAAAGAGATTATGAACAAAGTCTTGAAGTCTTTTGTAGGCCAGGCTGGCTTCCCTCCTGATTTCTGGGATAAAAGGCGTGCACCACCACTGTTGGTTGATATTACAGATTCTTATAGGGTCTATCAGTAATACAAAACACAGGAATCTTCAAAATTTATTCTTTTTAAAAAATGTTTGCTTTTTGTTATGTTTAGTGATTTCTACAGAGGTATTTTCCATTAGTGATACATGCTTATGGGTATTTGTGATGAAGGAATGTCTCTGTCCCACAGGAGATAAAAGGAAGAAACACCACAGTGTAGAAGGATGGCACTACACAGAAAGGACAGTGGCCTTTCTCAGTGAGAAGCACTAAACTCTTTGCTTGACTAAAATTTAATTAAGCAGAAAAGTGATAGGTTTTTTTGATATTTATTATTAGTGTGTTTGTGTGTGTGGGTGTGTGTTTGTGTATACCATACTGATGTCGTGACAAACACATGGAGGTCAGAAAATGACCTGTGATTGTCTGCATACACCATCATGTGGGACCCAGGGGTAGAATTCAGGTTATTGGGCTTGGTGGCCAGTGTCTTAGGACACTGGTCTCTTACTGGCACCAAGATTAGTTCTTGGAATAACATCCCTCATGGTACATTTTTTATCAAAAATATTTTAGAAACAACTTTATTTAAATTAGGCAAATTTTTCTTCAAACTTTTTTAAATTGATTTTTCTACATGATTCATGATATATCTGATTGTTGCTTTTCTTTATCAGCTCCTTGGATTTTCTACTGAAACATCACTGAAAGTAAGAATAAAGGTTCAAAATTTTATTCTGACTTTGGAACTCTTTATGATCATAGGTTTGTAATTGAGCCAGCTTATCAAAAAGGGGGGGAACAGGTCTGTGAAGCAAATTAACTGGGGGCCAAGTTTAGGCTTCTGGACTCATTTCATTTGCACCTCAGCTTGGACTTAAGCCATTAGCACAGCGGGAGTAAAGCAATGGTTATGCACCAGGCCACCAATACTTCCACACATAAGATTTGCAGAATGGTAAAAATAATGAATGTAATTAAAACAGCAGGTAGCCAAGAAAAAATAATTAGTATATAAGCTGGACGGTTCTGGGAGGCCCATGACATGACAAAAACATTTTTAATAGTTTTAATGTAATTGAAACTAGTTTAATTTCCAAATAAGCATTCATGTATCATAATCTTTGGCAAATGAATATACTTAATAGTTATTTTTTAAGCTATAGACTTAAAATGTTCTGATTTTAACAATATTGTCTCTTAATCTTGGATTCCTTCACTTGCAATGACATCTATAAATTATTTAATTATTATTTTCAGCAGAAGACAGTAATAAAAATGCCCTATAGCAAAATACTAAACATGACAGTAGATGAGACCTAGTAATTATAACTCAGATGTTAATACTGAACTTTAAATTATTTCTTATAATCATACACATTATTAGCATCTAAAAGAATCTTACTTCTGGAAGAAAAACAGGATATGGATGGGGAAGAATAGCAGAAAGAAGAGTGGAGACATATATACACATATGTCTCAGCAGTATTATTTCTTCAAAATCCTGAAAAACAGCATGCTATTACAAGCATAATAATCAGAAGCTTGCATATAAATTTATTTTATAGATATATTAGATATATTTCTCATTTTAAATATTAAAGGAATAATATTTATCAGTGAATGATATTTTTAACAAAGTAAGAAATTTTGAAATTTTTAATATCAAATATATCAAATCAGTTTTTATTATTTGTTTTTTATACATTCTCATTTTTTGTCAGTAGCTTTGGAGCCTGTCCTGGAGCTAGCTCTTGTAGACCAGGCTGGACTTGAACTCACAGAGATATGCCTGCTTCTGCCTCCCAAGTGCTGGGATTAAATACCTGAGCCACCACCGCCCTGCTGTTTTTTATACATTTTCTGGAGAGGAATTTCAAATAACTTCTAAACATTTTTGCTAAAGAAGAAATGTGCCTATGGATTACTGTATCTCCCAAACCTCTGCATAGAAGGTTCTTTTAGGTGATAACTAATAGGACACCCACAACTTGTTAAGTGTAGAGGATAAGAGACCATGTAGAGCTCAGCTATAAATGGGACCTCTACAGCACACCCGCTGCCTCTGTGGTACCAAAATCATCCTGGAGCAGGAGGTGAAAAGATTGTGAGACCCAGAGAGGGCAGATGTCTGGAGAAAAGCAATAATTGCTGGATGCAATAGAACATCTTAACACATGTCTGTGGCTGTACGCGCAAGACCAGCACAATAACAAGTCAGCAGAAATCCCAGTATCAGTGCGTATGGAACTGTTGAAGTCCCACTCCTAGTTAAGGGCCTATTGTCTGCTGTGGCAGAGTCAGTTTCCTACAGGGTTTGGGTCTTCAGAGGCTCCTCGTGCTCCACTAGATGGTCCTACACCTGTCGCCTATGCACATGTGAACAGCACTAAGGAGAGTCTTTGTGATTTAAGAAGAACACGTGGTATTGGGCAGGAAAAGTGTTTGGAGGATAAGAGAAAAACTGAAAGGGAAGAAATGGAATAGATTTAACCAAGAAGGGTAAGTGCATGCATGGAATTTAGAATCTATAAAACTAGAGGAGAAACCAAAACTAAGTAGTTCACTACAAAGGCCAAACGCCATGGAGGAAGTGCAGCTGGATCTGGTTTTCCAGGCAATAAATTTGTAGAAAGAAGAAAGAAGAGAAAGAGGCTGGATAAGAAAAGGAATAGCAAGGCAGGTGTGGGCCTTTCCACACTGAGCGGAGTGATAGTACTATTGATAGACTTGTTAGTATGAAATATTTATTAAAAAGCTTTGAAATTCAGATGGTGGAAACAATAATATGAGTAGTTGGAAGTATGAATGCTACACAGTTTCAAAATAAGAGACTGTATAAAACTAAATTGTCAGAGATGCCAGATGTTAAGAAATATATGTGCTAATAAACATTACTTTATGACGCTAATACAGATGGAGCAAAATTTCTTATGATTTCTTCCAAAGATTTTTGAAATAGTGATTCATGTAGGGAGGCATACTTTTAAAGTTGCATGCAAACAGATATTAAACGATTAGTATCATAGCTAATAGGTTTCACATAATTTAAAAATAAAAGGCATTAGATTCTTTCCTTTGGTCTAAAAATAAATCACTTTATACCGTACTTATTGGGGAACTAGAAGGAATGGAGTAGAATGGAAGGGAGATGGGAAAACACTGGATTCAAGGTATGGTGTGGGTGTGGTGCGAGATGGTAAACTAGGAAAGGAAAGAGAGAGCTGAGCTGTGGGTAGGAAGTGAAGAAAGGATGGGGGTAAGGAAGAACAGAAGAGGAAGAAAGGTACAGGGGAAGATGGAATTGGAGGTGAAAGAAAGGTAAAGATTGAAAGGCAAGGGATAGAGAGGGAGGGAAAGAGAGGAAAGGCAGTGGATAGGAAGAAAAGAAGAGAGGGAGGGGAGAAAGGGAAAATGGAAAAGGTGTAAAGAGGAGAGAAAAAATGAAATGGGAGAAAAGAGGGAGGTTTGGACTTAAAGCAGCTTTGAAACATCAGAAAGAGTTTCATGGAGGAATGAGCTTGACCTGTGAGCATATGATTTGAGAATTATTTTGATTTTTAGTCAGTTGATGTGAAAATATTTCATCTTATTTCAAAGACACTATCCATTGGTGTGGGATCCTGGAATATAGAAGTACAGAAAGGAGACTGAACTCCTGAGTGTGGACGTGACTAGCTACTTCACATTCTCCACTTCCTCAAAAGGACAGACTTCAGAGAGAAACTGTGAGCCAAATAAATCCTCGGTGTTTTAATTTGTTTTGATTGTCAAACTTGGACCTGAGAGAAAGGAAGGAAAAGAAGGAAGGTGTATGAAGGAGGAGAAATGAGTGCAAGGTGAAGAAGGGATCATAAATTGAGAAGAGGGGAACAGAAATGAAGGGAAGAAAATTGAATGGGAAGGGGAGAGAAACTAATCTATTCAAAAGTATGAGCAGAGATTAAAAAAATCAAAACTTTGTATCTTCAATAAGAAAAAATATTGTTTCTATCCCAATTATAATCTGAAAGAGGATCAAGGGAAGAAAGAGAATACTACACAAAATGATTTGCCCATAACTATTTCACCAGTTTTTCACAAATTTTGTAGATATAAACATAAAATGAGTGGCCCATTGCCTCCTGAAGTTACAAATCACTTACCCTTAAAAAATATGATGTTAAGTACTATTCTCTGCTCTCTGAGTGTTTACAATGAGAGAGACCTTGGAAACCATGGATCTAGACAACTAAATACTAAAACCATGACACAAGCCTTAGGAGAATATCATTAAAGTCATACAATATGATAGAGAAAAGTTGTCAGCAGTACTTACTGGTACATTGCACATAAGCATATGGCTTTTTCATAGAGATTTTTTGTGTCTAACAATTTTAGTAGTATTTACTTTGGACAAGAAAGCTGTCCTTTTGGGGATGTTTGCTTCGTAAGAATTTTTTGATAGTATCCCACTACATTAAGTGAGAAATATAATCAAGAACTTATTATCTTCTTTAACTTTTTAATGTATGTAGTTACCTTTCAAACATTTTCAAATTTCAACATTTTGGTATTTTGGTACTATATATTAAGAAATCATATTATTTGACTTTAATTACCAGCAAATATCTATGTAGTATATTTGAAGATTATGTGAGCATTGATACAATGATATCTATAAAGCATGCTATTAGAAGGTCATTCTAGGACCTATAATTCATTAGTAGAGTTGTTAACTGAAACAAATGATCAACAGTTAATGGTCTATTTGGCAGCGCTCACAGCCAGCATTATTTTGATCATTTTTAATTAGGATTTCAATCATAGGAGACCAGAGTATTTTTAATTGATTGATATTAACAATCAATGAATTCTGTGTAATAGTGAATAAAGCCAGAACAGGGAGATGTGTTGGGGCAAAAAAAAAAAAAAAGAATGAAAAGAAAAAGATAGGAAAAAAATGTTTTTGAAATTAAGATTATAAACTTCTCACATATGCTTTGGATACAGGTTACATAAAAAGAAGTTGGGTGCCTGTAGACTATTCTTTCAATTTTTTTTCTTTAAGTAACTTTGGAAAGGCAAACATATGTGTTTACCGAGGGCTATAAATACTTATTTCATAAAGCTGTGGTCACATTACAAATGTGAAGTAGAAAACATACTGTAAAAAAAAAATGACCATTCATGTATGTGACATGACTTGGTCGACCATTGTCAGACTGTTTGGCATCATTAGCTAAATGCAGCAGGAGGCATCAGTTGAAAGCAAATCCAAGGGAATATCACATGACTCTCAAAAGTCTTTCAGCATAGAGATTGGCATGTAATATTTTGTTCTGTAGTTTATGTTCATAAAACACTAAAGAAATTATCCACAGAAACTAATATGTCTGAAGTTTTGGAAAATTAAGACCAATACAAGAGAAAACAGCGTGGGTCAAATCTTAAATTAGATTTATAGCATGGCACAAGACAAATAGTGACAACTACAAATATTTAGAGACTATATTTAATATTATATAGGTGCTAAAGATTGTCTAGGAAATTGTTGAGCTCATTCCCTAAAATGATAAAAATAATGAAATTTCCTGGGCAACCGAAAGCTAAATTCTACTGGAAACAAAATAACAGCTTTGCCCCTTCAGAAGGGGAGGGGTTTGAAAGCTGGAAGCCTACTAAGTGGTTCCTGGTTTAGATGTTTTATAGTGGTCCAGTCTACTAATCATTAACTCACCCAAATAACGTATACTTGAAACAAAGCCAGATGCTTAAATGTGGCAGGTAGACTCTATCTCATTAGCTCACTGTACAAATGCTAAAGGATCTGCTAGGGAGAACCCACGAGACAAGATTCATAAGTCGAGAATTTGTGTTGCCCCTCACTCTGGGACATATCCACTATCTAAATCAGAAATACTCCAAGTGCCATTTATTTGCATAGATCCCAGAGAAATCATTAGAATTACAAGCTCATTATCAATCACAATTGATTAGCATGGTTGGAACTTACTCACAGGTTTGTCTCTGGTATCATTCACATTCCTATCCCAACTCCAACTCATCAGACAAGTGTTGCGAAAGGGGCAGCAGTGAAACTAGATGCCATACCACTTCTTAACCATTGTGAGATACTGGAAGGAGAATCACCCGAGGCACTTAGGCCATGTTAGTTTGACTTCACAGCCCCAGTATATAACTACTTGTCTTGATACAGAGGAACTGCTACACATAATTTGTCCATGTGTTGCTTCTGAATGCTTCTCTGAAAGTGTTTCCTTTATTGACAGCACTTGGTAGAATTTGGGAGGTACATAGGAAACACAGAGCCATGCAGCACCCTTTTAAATCGCCCCCATGCAAAACCAGTCGTTCAGCTCTCAACCCATACTAAAATCTGCTCACCATTGTGGAGAATTTCTACCCCGGTTTCCTCATTAAGTAGTAAAATACTATTATTGATACCTTTCACTAGAGGCTACATTTTTTAATCCTTCACTATATTTAAATTATGCCTATGTGTAGAAATAAATCAAGGATGCTATGTTAATGTACATAGTTTGAAGTTATCACAATGATTAAGGACAGAGTCTAAGGGAGCCTTTGTTGATGACTGCCTAATTTGAAAGGCAAAATAAGTGTATTTGAATGTTTTCCAGTTCTTCATTTTCTTATGCTCCAGAGGTTACTCTGGAGATTTAGATGCTTCAGTGTTGAAGTGAGCATGGGTGCCTATATTCTCTCCTTTCTCATTAGCTACCATGAAAACAGAAGCCTATTTGGGTTACATGCTATTACCCATATGGCAATATGACTCTTTAATATCATTTCTAACCTTAGTGAATATCTATTTTTATCTTTTCAGGAAAACCACTATAATAAATATTCTTTAGGTACTATTTCCACTCTTAATCTAGCAAATATGGAATACACTTTATCCTTAATCCTATTATGTCACAGGAACTAGAAAATGAAAACACAAAAGCAAAGCTTCCCAGATTAGATGGGCAGAAAAAAAAAGACATCAAAGATAACATGAAGAGAGAAAAAAAAGACTTTAATAAGCCAGAGAGAAAGAGCAGGTAGTAAGAAGAAGTAGGGGCCTCTTCTCCAATTCAACAAATGGGATATTTTTTTCATTGCCACTAGATGTTACTGGAGGCAATGTCTCTAGTACCTGTATCTGGCATGCTGCAAATTTACAAGAGCTTGTCAGGCTGTCTAAATGCTAAAAGTGTACTGATTTTTAAAAAATATTAAGTAACTGTCTTAGTTAGGGTTTCTATTGCTGAAAAGAGACTCCAAAACCAACCAATTCTCATAATGGAAAACACTTAATTGGAGCTGGCTTACAGTTCAAAATTTAATCAATTGTCATCATAGCAGGTGGCATGCAGGCAGTCTTGGTGATTTATAAGGACTTGAGAATTCTAAAAATTCATTTACATGCAGTAGAAGTCCATGTCCTGCACTGGATACAGATTGAGCATTGGAGACCTCAGTGACAAACTTCCTCCAACAAGGTCACACCTACTTGAAAAAAGCTACATCTGCTACCAGTGCCGCTCCCTATTCCTACCATTTTCTAACCAATCAGCATATTTCACTCCTAGTCCCCATAATCTTAAGACTTGTCACCATATCAGAATGCATTCAGTTCTACTTCAAAAGTTCCCCCAAACCAAAGCAGTCTAAAAATTATTTAAAAGTTTAGGTCTTCTAAAATTCATGCAGTCTTTTAACTATAATCTCCTGTAAAGTCTTAATAACAACTTAGATCATATACTTCCAACATATAATGACATAAGACATATATTACCTTTCCAGAATGGAAGGAAGGGAGGATAATGAAGAAATACTGAACAAAGAAAGAATAAAAACAGTTGTGCGAACACCACAGTCTACATCTCCCTGTCTGATGTCAAAAAGCTTTTCATATCCCCAAGTTGTTTCAGCTTCATTGACTGCAACACACTTCTTTCTCTCGGGCTGGATTTATTCCCCATTAGCAGCTTTCCTCAACAGGTATTCCATGGCTCTGCCATTTCCAACATATTGGGTTCTCCAAGGCAATGGAGGTCTTACCTTCACAGCTTCACCCAATGGCCTATTGAGGCCTTCGTTTAGAGACATCCAGGGCACATGTCTGACTCGGTGGCTTTTCTTAATCCTGGAGAAAGATTTTATAACCCCTTTCTTTTATTTTTGCCTCTAAGGTGAGAACCTTGTGACTTAAGCTGCCAAGGTCTATTGCTTGCTGGTGTTGGTACAGGGCTCCCTGGTTTCTGTCCTGAAACACATTCTGTAAATCAAACTAGCATCAAATTCATAGATATGCCCGTTTCTTGCCTCTGCCTCTGAAGTGCTAGAATTAAAGGTGCATACTACCTCTCATGGCTCTAAACATATGTTTAGTTCCTTTTTACAAGTTCAAAAGTTAAGTGGGTAGGATATTGTACCAAGTCCATCACTGCCATTATTCCATTTATTAATCTGTTTATATTCTTGAACATGAGACGATGTTTTATTCCACTTCCTGGTACTGCTTTTCTTCTCATATTGTACATTTTGTATTTTTCCTTGTTCAGCTTATTCCTTTTAATTATAAGTCTTTATTAATGTTCACACTAATACATGAGTCTATACAAGGTTGTTTTGAGATTTCCTCTGCCAATCGAATTAATCTAAAATTTTTCACCTTTACCTCAGGCAGACTTTTAGACAGTAGCAAAACGCAGTCATATTCTTTACCAAAATATTAAAAAAAACTATGTCTAGACAACACATTAAAATTCTTTTCCTCTGAAATCTCTTGTGCCTGACTCCCAGAGTTCAAATCACCCTACACATCACTGTTTTCTTTGTTCCTACTACAGTATATTAAGTAGCACTTAAAGCATTCTACCGATTTCATAACCTAAATTCCCAAAGTCCAAATTCCTCCAAACAAAAGCAAGATCAGGCCTCTCATAAAAATACCCCACTTCTGGTACCAACTTCTATCTAGTTAGAGTTTCTGTTGCTGCGTAGAAAAAGAATGACCAAGGCAACTTTGATAAAAGAAAATATTTAATTGAGGCTAGCTTATAGTTCAGAGGTTTAGTCTCTTATTATGGTAAGCAGCATGCAGGCAGACAGTGCTAGAGAAGGAACTAAGAGTTCTATGTTTTGACCTGCAAGCAACAGAATGAGTCTCTCTGTCCTGCACTAGGCATAAATTGAGCATAGGGTACTTCAAAGTCCAACCTACTAGCCACTCCATAAGGGTACCATTTTCTTTTAAATCATCACAAAAACCTTATCATTACTGATAGAACATAAGGCCTTGTGCTGGAAAGCCTTATACCACTGGATTCTACCCATAGGTAAACAAACAGCACTTCTACCACCTTTCTACCCATCTCCAAATTATCCTTGGATTCCCCAGAGCCCAGGGTCTCCAGCAAGGTCAGCAGAAAACTCTGTATACTTTAAAGATGCAATCATTAGGAGAGGTGTTAGGGAGAGGAGTTTGGGTGGGAGAGAACATTTCTCCATGGCCCTAAAGTATACATATGGGTATCAAACAGCTAATATCCCTTGTGGGTGCCCACAATGATTAAATGCTTTACTATATAGAAACAGAGCATTCACTTCTTAATTATTTATAGCTGCTTTCATTTGAATTACATAGCATAGCTTGATTGAACTCAAATAAGCTTTGCATCACTATTTTTTTCTACATTGGAAAATTTAAGACTACCTGTGGTTTTTCCTACTTGATAGCATGGCTTCAAAAATAGAAATCTGAACAAGTAATCATTCCTTAGTAGCAGCCTACCTCCAGGTGTCTACACTTAGCTGTTCACAGTTCAAGTGCTGAAGAACCAGGAATGGTGTATGGAAGCAATCAAGCAGTAGAGTGACCTTTTCTATTAATCCTTGGAGTGGATAATCTGTTCTCTCTTATTCTTCCCCTCTGGGAAAATATTCACTCCCTGAAGCTTGGTTTCTAGTACTTTTTTTCTTTTTGGCTTAGGCGTGGTACCATAAGCCTCTGCCCTGATTCTTTCATGGAAATTCTCCATCCAATCTTATGAGATCAAAGGTCCTACTCCCATGGCATCCAATTTCTTATTCTACTTCCTTTTGGAAGAAATGAGGACTGACTTTGGGTTCTCACCTTCTAGTAGTGGATAAGAAATGTCTTCTCTCTCAAAAGAAGTTCCCATAGTCTTCGGTATTCATAACCATTTCTGAGTCCTCACTAATTATTTTCAGGCAGTATCAGCTTGAGATGTTGGGATCCAATCCCAGATAAGAGCCCAGATAAGAAATGTAATGCTCATAGGCTATCACCCAACACATTCTCTAAAATGGACAAATGTAGAGAAATGTGCAAAAGTAGTTCCACAAAGTTTAGAATTGAGTATAATAAAGGGTTCTTTATTTAGGGCTAAACTTACAGATCAGTCCTCTGCGTGAGCAGGAAACAGTAACTGGATCCAGCATCTGAAAGAGAGAGAGCAAGTGACTGTTCATGCTTTACATCTGCAATTATAGTACAAGAGACCATGCCCAAGTGAGATGGTATCATTAAGACTACTGGCTGAAGGAGTTCGCACAGTACCTCCCTTTTTTGTATAAATAAGAGAGTTCCAAACCCAAAACAAAACTATATATAATAAGAACAAATATCAATTATAAAAATTAGAATGACAGTCAGGATAAACAATATCAAGCAAAAAAATATATGGTAAATGCTAAATGTTTCAATAATTATCCTATCCTAAGGATTTTAAATCTTGTAATAGAAATAGTTTAGCTAAGGTATGAGAGGAAACTACAACTATCTAGTCTTCAACCCCATCGAAGACCTGAGAAGGGGAATAACATTACTTGAGTAAACAGGATGTGCAATCAAGTAACTTTCGAAAAGTGTGACAAGTGACAGAGACAACTGGCTACCTGGGCAATCACCCAAAGTCTCATTTGCAACGTTGGAGCAACCAACTTTTGCGAATGCCTAGACCATTTTTAGAGTCAGGAGAGTTTTCAAAACCATCTTACCCTGTTGTGGCATGATTTAACAGTCTTTTTTTTTCTGCTTGTCCAGTCTGGACACCACGCATTTGTCACTGGTCAATTCATGGGCAGTTCCTTACCCAAAGGCCACTTTTGCCAAAAAAAAAAAAAAAAAAAAAAAAAACAAGTTCCAAGTGGTGTGTCTTTGGTGCCCAACATTTTTTCAGGACTAGATTAGTGTTGCCAAGAGCAATCATCTCTCACATCAACAGAACCCTAAGTTATTTAAATGCTATATTTTACAGTTCTTCGAAGTGGTTGAAGATTGTCTGTCTATGATGACTATCGACCTATAATTCTTAATACCTATATAGCTTAAAGAATAAGGCTTCATATGAGAATCTTTAAACAACTATGAAGCAAATGAGGACAGTGACCTCAAAATGCAAACAATGTGTAAGTATCAAAGGTAGAAATGTACAATACAAATTGATCCTAAAATTGTATCAATATGCAAAATGTCTTAAGCAAAGGTAGAAATATGCATGCAATATTACAAAATATATTTGCAAATGTGTACAAATATTATAAATAGAAATAGCAGCATATTCAATATAACAGATATAATTTGAATTTGTACCAATATACAAGAATCTATACCAATGTGAACTGTCTATCAATAATATCTCACAAGTATTCATCCTATTACTCATTCTTATTATAAGTGTAAGTTCACACTAATCTACCTATTATCTCATTCAATTTTTTTCCAAAGGAGATCTCTGATCCTACATAATTTCCACCAAACTCCCAACTCTATACCAGTTATAACCAATCCCCAATTGATGTCCCCAACCCTGAGAAAAATTTTTGTTGGAAGAGAGGACTTGGTCTTCCAGAATTAGTTCCAGCTGTCATGGGAGCAATGTTCTTTCTATGTGATCCTGTCAAACTAAAGTGATAGTTAAGTTTCAAGATATCTGATATAATTGCAAATAGTCTCTGAGTAATCGATATGGTTTTGCTGTAGTTCTTATTTAAAGTTCTGGCCAGAATGATGTAAGAAGGTGCACCTTTTCAACTAATCAAGTTGGAACCATTTTGAGCAGCTGGTATTCAAAAGTGATCTTAAAGTAGCACTATCAGCATCATGACATCATATCAACCAGGTCAATCATTGTTGTGGTTCCACATCTTCCCAGAAAAACTTTAAAGATTACTGCATGAAAATGTATTGCTCATTGGGAAAATTTAAACATTATGCCTATAGACATTTATTCAACAAAAGGTATGATAGAGACAAAAATAGGTATGGAAAGAAGTAAAATATTTCCTAAGTTTTTTTCTTCTTTCTGTCCTATACCAGATGGTTCCTGATATGAGACAGAAACTCTAAATTTTTCTTTTCACAACATGCTTGGGTTTAGAGAAGGATAGCCATTGTACAACTCCAAAACCACATTTGATTTTTAAGTGATTTATGATTTTATTAATATTTATATATTATATATGTTATGATTATATATTATATATTTATATTTATATATATGTAAATGTTCAGGTAATGATATCATATCATATAGAGGATATGGTACCGTAAGTCAGATTTCTTTTTGCTTCGTGATGCTTTCTAGATAGCTATTTTTTCTTCTTTAGCCAACCAAATGTCCAAGGTCTCTTGACTTTAGGAAGATGAGTACATTTTCTACAAAGACAAGAACAGAACCCTGCACCAACTCTTACGAGGTTTCCTGTATGATTGTTACCTCTGTGGATGAATTGTCTTTTCTCTGCCTCAAAATGATTCCTTTTTCAAACCAAATCTTTATTAATTTTTGATAATATCCACAGATTTTCTTCTCCTGTGGAAACAAGGCAAAACTCCTATTCCAATGTACCTTATCTCCAGCTTCCCATTGTGAGGTCAACACATCCTCGAAATATACTGGCTGATTTAATTCTGAAGTCTTTTTCTCTATTATCCAATGTCTCTCTGCTGCTTTTATTCGTTTCTCAGGAGTGTTAAGAAAATTCAAGGTTAATAATGTATTATACAATTTACCTATCTACTCATTCTGGAATGTCTGTACTTCAAAAGGAGAGTGTTGTAAATGCTGGAAACAAACACTGGATATGTAATCTTTAGTGTATTTCATCTATTTTTACATATGTTTCTTTTACTCCTGCTTTTTGCTTCAGTTTATTTATGGAGATGGGATTTTAGATTTTTTTTCCACAATATTCTCTGCCTGTGCTCACTTAGGGCAATCCTTACTATTCATTATTTTATAGCCACTGAGTTCCCTTTCTCTGAAAATTTATTTTTATATAGTAGAGCTAACAGGTTTATGTGTTATTTTGTGATTATTCTTAGAAAACTCACTTTAAAGCATTACATAATTATTTGAGCTGGTGTATTCGGAGACTGTTCTTTCATTCCTGGCTGCCTGGAACCAAAATAATTAAATAGAAACTATGTTATTTGTCATACTGTTTGTCCAATAGCTTAAGCTTATTTCTAGCTATCTCTTACATCATAAATTAACCCAATTCTATTAATCTCTGTATCACCACGTGACTGTGGTTTACCAGTTAAAGTTCCACCCAGCATCTGGCATCTGTCTTAGCTTTTCTCTGACTCTGCCTACTTTCTTTAAAGTATATATATATATATACTTTCTATATATATATATATATATATATATCTTCCAACCTAGCTATATTCTGTTAAGCCACTGGCCAAAAGAGCTTTATTCATTAACTAAGAAAAGCAACACATATACAAAAAGACTTCCCACTACAGGCTGGTAGAGATTTGCTACCTGTTTTTGGTTGACCAACTAGAATACAAGCATTTTGAGTTCAAAAAGAACTTTGTTATACTTCTTCATTTTTTATAACCTCATTCTTGCACAGATAATATACTAAAATGATGAATTTTTGTTAATTTTTCCAGATCATAAAACAACCTGCTTGTTGTTGACTAAAAAAAAAAAACAAGTAACTTTCAAATCTCTTTAGAATTTAGAAGAAGCAGGCATTGCATTTGCAGAAAATTGAATTATTCAACTTAAAGTTAATAAACTATGAAGTGCTCCACAGAAAAGCCGAAGGTGCAAGTGCAGCCATGTATAATGTCACTGCAGGTTAACGATGAAATAGATCTTTTCCACACTTTCCGTGAATGCATTCATGAAAAGATATATTGCTCCAAGTTGGAAATCTATATTCTGCGACAGCTGCAGACTGGTAATGAGATCTAATGAGCTGTCTCTTTATTGGAAAAAATAACATTTGCAATAACAGCCCCTTTGCAAATTGTGAAAGAATATAGGAATACAGATCTACCCCTCAACTTGGTAGGGGTATATTCATGTCAATGTCATATCAATTCAAATCTGGATTTTTAGTCTCATTTAAAATACAGTCAAATGTGAAAATCAACTCATTTTCCCCTAATAGCCCCAAGCTAGATTCATGTAATATTAACATAACACTGATCCTAATATTATCACAGTAAACTTAAGTCACACATGATAGGCCTTTCAGACATTATTACTAAATCCGTGTAGAGTTAATATCTTATCTCATTGCTGGGCTGGCCTCATTTGGGGTTCATTCCTTTGTGTGGGTCTACCAGTTTTGAGGGTCCCTTGTGCTTGCCTTAGTCTATTTCTTGCCATGAACATCACAATTGGGCTTTGATCAAACACTGCAGTAAAGATTTTTTTTTAAAAAAAACAATAGTGGTTTGCGTTATAATGGAATGACTTAGGACTCAACTCAAAATCACTTGAACACAGTTTTGCTAGAAAAGTAACAGTGGATTTGGGGAATACTGAAAAGTCTAATATTTCACATACTGAAAACAGGAGTATTATCTAAAAAGTTATCAATAAAATTCAAATTCTTTGAAATAACTTTCTCCCAACTCATATATCAATTGTAGATATTTAATTTATAAAATCATACAATTAAAAGGTAATGCTTGCCTTCAACACTGGCACTCGGGAGGCAGAAGCATGTGAATCATTGTGAGTTTGAGGCTAGCCTTTTCTACAAAGTGAATTCCAGGACAGCCAGGATTACAGAGCGAAACCCTGTCTCAAAAAGCAAAACAAAATAATAATAATAATAACAACAGTGATAAAAATTAAAATAATAAAATTCATGCTTTCTAAAATGTCCCAGAATTGCATATGTGGTCATCCAATTAGTTCCATGCAAATACTTTCACCTTCTTCAGAAAGAAGAATTGTACTCATCTAAATGTTAGTCTTCAAGTTCTCCAATATTTCTCATCTACATTTTTTTCTGAAAGCATTCTCTGGGCATTGCCAGTCACTCTAGTTCTTAGCTCGCAAATCTGATCTTAACTCCCGCATGATACAAACTCAAAACTAATAATAAGAAAAAATTTCTAAGATCCAAACCCTAAGATATCATCTCTTTTTGTTCTCTGTGTGTATATGTGCACCCCATTTCTTTCTTGATCTGTGCCTCAATATACTAGAATTTTATTTTTCTGGGAAACAAAACTCTCACATTTTACCAAAAGTTTTATTTAATATATTTAAGACAAAGAACATAATATAATAGAAATGTCAACATATGTAATGAGACAAAGAACATCCCATTTAGCTCACAGTTAGTAGTTTAATGTGCATGGAATCTACACCACACAATCTCCTAGGTTTTCAGTGTTCTTTATAGTACATGTTTTTTCTAATCTGTGTATTATCTCTCTCACACACAGAGAGAGAGAGAGAGACAGAGAGAGAGAGACAGTGAGACAGAGAGACAGAGACAGAGAGACAGATACAGAGACAGAGAGACAGAGAGAGGAGTTATTCAATTGGTTCAGTTTCTCTAAATAACCTTACTTAACATGCAAGTACAAGCAAATTGTGTTGGTTCTGTTGGTTTGGAAAACTTCAATGACTGAATTAAAGAAAACATTGAAGCAAGAATTTGGAAAGATAAAAAAATGATTGTTTTATTGAAAGTTAATCATCCTTGAATGAAGACCATTCTTGCCATGAAAGAGCATTTGAAATTACTTTTCTAGTGGTATAGTCAAGAGAAAAGACCTTGTCTAAGACAAGGGTCTTTTAATGAATAAGTATCTATTTTTAATATTTTTAAAGGTCCACTTCTCTAAGATACATTTAGTCAGTTCAACTGGCAAAATATTTCTGGTCATAACACAAAATAAATAGCAAAGTATATCCATTCTGTTATCCTAAACACATACGCATGTATTTTTATTTCTGTGGCCTAGTAGGATGCAAAATGTGAATGGTACTTATACAACTAAAGGAAATAGTTCTTAAAGTAAGGGGAAAAATTAGACTCCTATATATCTGATTTGTTTTACTCTTTACTCAGTTACATGCTCATGGGTATGCAGGTCTATTATACTGCCCACTAAGTAAAGTTAATGAAAAACACAGAACATAGAAAAGTAGTTCTGAGAAGATAAATCTGTAGTGTACTTACACAGCCTTTGTTTGGAAAAATATTAAAGTTTATATTAAATGTTTGTTTTTCTTCACCATCCATCCTTTTTAACTCAATATGTATTTGTCAGGGGATATCCAAGTGCCTCATACTGAAAGACCTGGATAAATCCAGACCCCCCCCCTCCACAGCAGGAAGAAAATAGCCAAAAATCTAAGCAGGAAGAGAAGAATCAGAAATCTAGGATTAGCCGGTTCAGTGACTGTGTTTCAAGAACCAGCTGAAGATAAAGTTAGATTGTAATCTTGAGAATAATCTTGAGAGGCAGGGAGTTGCCCCCTTGTGATCGTCACTGGTATTTTTGGAATTTTCTACACTCTCCCTGCCCCTTTTGGATCACTGGGCTGTGGTTTCTTCCCTTAAAAACTCCTTCTCCAGATCACTGGGGGTCAAATTCTTCCCTTGCGTGGGTTATGAGTCTCTGCCCCAGTGCACTGGTTCCCGTCTCATCTCATCATTAAACCTCGTGTGATTGCAGCAAGGACGGTCTCTCGTGAGTTACTGGGGCGATCGTGTTATCCGGAGATTTGAGTGAGAGTCTCCCCACACTGGGAGTCTTTCAATACTTTGTGTGAAAGAGTCATTTAAATATCAAATCTGAAATACTTTTATTACCACATCAAGCAACTTTCATCAAACAGATTAAAATTATTTCTCTAATTTAAGAATTCAATATCATTTTGTATTAATGGTTTGCTGAAACACTCATAATATATTGAAAATTATTCTAAAGCTCAGATTTGAATACTTACCTTAGTTTAATGAGTCAAGTTTTGATTGATGAATAGAAAGCAGGAGTTGATTAAAATAAGTAACTTCATTGGTGAACTTTAGATGCTGTTTGGTCATATGACACGTATGTACAGTTATGTGGTGCATGAATATGGGACCATCAGCAATTCATTAGAGTGCTGGATGTTCAAATCTGCAGACTGTTCATATTTAAATGAAGAAAAACACAGTTCTCCAAAAGAGGACCATTTTTTTATTTCCTATACTTATTCAAATGTATAAAAGATAGAAGACAACATTAATCTAATCACAACACAAAATAGAAATATTATTACTAATTATAAGTGAAATTATTGTTGTATTATTATGAAACAGATACTTTGAAAGCAGTTTTAATTTCTCAAAATGTATGAAGGGAAAACTTTAAGGGTTATATGTATTAAGAAACAGCTCTATGGCCAAACAGTTTGCAATAGAACTCTGATTTTGACAAGAAGATTGTTCCCACAGTTTTCAAGGCATGCTGTCCTAAAACCTGACAGAAATAACTTAAAGTATAGCTTTGTGTAATGCCCAGTTTTAGAGGAGTTCCAGTTTTCTGTTGCATCCAACTGGACCTATGAGTCTAGATTAAGTTGAAACACAGAACACAAGCTTCACTACTAGGCAATGCCATAGAGTGAATACATTTCCCATGTCCTTTAAAATTTGTGTGTTGAAATCCAGCATTTCAGTGTAAGGCTTCATCTGATGATAATATTTGGACAGAATAAAATTGCCTAGATGGTTAAAAAAAGTAAAAGATCACATGAATATAGGGAATAGAGGATGAATTTGGGAAGAGTTTGGGGGGATGGCAAATATAACCAAAATGCATTACAAGAACTTGTGTGTGTGTGTGTGTGTGTGTGTATTCCTAGAGCCCCAATGTGTTGATATGAGAAAACACTAGTAAATCATTGGCAGGGAGTTCACTAGAGTACATACAGATAAATATGATTAGTGATCTTGGACAACTGACCTCAGAGAATTTGATACTTCCACCTATGAATACTGCATCTATACTTCTATCTCATACTTTCAAATGCCCGACTTAAATAGCATAAGGTAAAGCTTTATTTGAGTTGCTGTTTCAGAAAGGTTTCAGGCCATCTGTCTTCAGAGAAGATAAAGTAGAATGACTGCCCTTGGCAGTAAGAGTGAACACGGCATGACCTGACTAAAGTTCCAGAAAAAGTGACTTCACTGCCTAAGAAACAAAGAAAAGCAAAGCAAGAACGAGAGACAAATAGACTCTACAAGGACATTTCTCCAGCAACTTTTTAAAGATTTCACAGTCTTCGACACAGCACTATAGGCTGGAGACTAAACATTTAAATCATGGCCCTCTGAACAAAATTTCAGATTGAAATCTGACATCTGTGAACTGCATGCCAGGGGCAACTTGACAGGGGATCTTTGGGAAACTGGTCTGAGATTTTTCAGACTCCGGAAGTGTGTGGTAAAATCCCTCTTGTTTCGATAGTAACCAGTCATTGACTTGTTGTCACAGGATCACGAATAGAAAGAGATGGAATCTAAGGAAGGTGCAGCCCTGGGATGCTCTAATCGACAGCTGACGAGAAGACGCTAAAGATAGGGTGAGTATGAGGTTCGTATATCTCGATCTAAGTTCTGAAGCTGAGAGGCTCTGTAGCCTAGAGTAATGACACAATCGGAATCCGAGTACTGTAGGTTTTCTTACCTAATCCATGCAGATGCAGTAACTACCCTTTCTGTATTTCTTGATAGCAAAAGTTGGTATGTGTCTAATATCATGATGAGTTAAAAACTGACAGTTGTATGGAAATTATTGAGGAGTGGAATAATGGGAAGCAATAGCTTCCAGTCTCCATGGTGGGGAAAGAGAACATAAAGCATTAAGTGTCCTTCATCTTAGTATGACTGAGTGAAATTCTACACAGGAGTCTGCCAATGATACCTGAAGGAATGGGATGGTTTGGCACTGGAGCAACATTGAGGTGAAGACTGGCCTCCCAGTGGGGGCATTTTGGTTGCAAAAATGAATAGTTGGGTTTGCTACATATGAAGGAAAAGGCTTTCTTTCTGCCATCTACAGAAGCAAAACAGCCAAAGTCTATGCAGACCTGGTGAATCCACTACATGGGTGACATTATTCTGTGGTTCTGATTGTTCTTTGCAGTTGGAATAATGGGATGGCAGAAAACAGCCTTTTCTCTTGGCAAATCAGAAGACCGTGATTTAAATCACTTGCCTTGTACTTTCCAAGTATGTTGCTAGGAGAAACACTAGCAATTAAAACAACAACAATGAAATGGGGATACAGAGATTTTGAAGAATATACCTGTCATTAATATTGAAATTAGGACACAAAATAACACAAGAGAAAGAACTACTCGTGGGACAGAATAGATATACCTCTTAGTAGGGCAAAGAATTGACCACACATTAGGAATTAAAGGGATCATAGTTAAAGAAGAGCCCTGGCATTTTTTAACACATTTTTAAGTCCTGCAGACTGGTTTACTTATCCATTGCTCACATTTTGGGGTTAAGATCTAGAGATGTGAATGTGGTAAGGCATGAATCATTTCCTCAGAGATTCAATGCAATAGTATATGATATTAGTAAATACAAAAAACTGCAGAAAGATATTATTATGTAATGAAAGAAAATACCAGTCAAGCTAGACAGAAGGGAGAACTGATATCCCTGCAATATTGTACTTTGGAAGGTCAGGGTTATGGTCTGTTTAGGGAAGTAGCATAGTCTACCTGTCTAATGCATATCCCCCCTTGTTAAGATAAAGAGTACAAAACATCAGAAATCATTAGTTTTGCATATCTAATTGATTTCAATACATACTTCTTTACTTAGGTTCCCCTAGATTAGAATTTAAAGATAAAGTAATGAGAAAAGAAGAAAAAAAGATATGAAATTTATTAGATTTGATGAGTGAGTTGGAGATACTTTGCAGATGTCAATAGAACAAAATTTTATTGACTAAATTGGCACATTCTGATATAGACCACTATTATCAATAAGTATCTCAAATTCTTTGATCATCTCTGAAAAACTTTCCTTTTTGATTTATGGGTTAAAGTTCTGTAACAGAAAGCCATTTCCAGAGAAAGGTATTTTCATTGGAATTAGCAAGAAATGTTTTCAGTTTTAGTACCTTGAGCTACTATAGTAAATATTTAAAGAACAGATTAAAACTCTAAGAATCATTAATCAAGTATTAATTGGGTAATAGAAGCAGCAACACCAAGGAAATCAGTTCAAATCGAAGTTGTATGGACATAACTGTTAAAATGTCAAAGTTCATGGGTAAAAGTTCTAAAGCAGAAATCTGTATCTATCCCTTGCAGTGTGTGTGTGTGTGTGTGTGTGTGTGTGTGTGTGTGTGTGTACCAGCAAAAGAATGGCCATGCTTTTGATAATCAGGGATGTATACTGGATGACTTATGAGGTCCCTAATATTAAATAACTTGGAAACTGGGCTATTGGCCTAAGGTAAAAATACTTAAAATACAACACATAGTCATTTTCAAAATGACATGAGAATGTGTGCTCCCAGTTGATTCTCGCCCTCATTATGCGAAGTGCACTGAATCACAGACTGCAGAGCATGATGACTTGATTATTTAACACAACCAGATAAATGTTTTCATTAGCTTCATGTTTCTACACAATGAAGATAATTGACTGTTGAAAATATACTAATTCATTTGATCTCATGAGACAGAAATAATATCAGGGGAAATAACATTGTTAGGAATTCTTGTTAGGACATAACATAAAAATGGTCACTAATAGGCATAGAGTAAATTTGGAAAACAAAAGGCAAAAATATTCTTATGTTTTGGCTTTTGAATTGTTTAAAGTTAATAAAGTGTTTTCAATTTTTCTATAAACTTTGGACTTCTTCCAACTTGGTGAGACTGGAGAAACTTTTCTGGCTCACCTAAAGAAACAGTATAAGTTATCACCCCTTCATATATTATATCCTTTTCTTGGGTTTTTTTATTCACTGGTTTAAGTCTGGTATGGGAATAGTATACAACAGGTACTCTGTCATTCTCATTTTATAGTACCAAACCTCTTTGTTTTTAAAGATCAAAGTATTTTTATTCAGCTTTCTCTTTTTTAATTGATTGATTTTATTAGGCTATACATTTTTCTCTGCTACCCTCTCTTCATCTCCTCTACCCTTTATTCCCCTCCCATGGTTGTCATGATCCCAGTTTACTCAGGAGATCTTGTCGTTTCTACTTCCCATGGAGAATAGATCCAGGTATGTTTAACTTGAGGGTCCTCCTGTTGTCTAGGTTCTCTGGGATTGTGAATTGTAGATTGGTTTTCTTTGAACTCTACAGCATGGACGGGCTCACTGTGAGCCTTATCAGTTTGGTTGCTCACCTTCCTGGACTTAGGGGGAGTTGGGAGGACCTTGGACTTAACATAGTGAAGGGAACCCTGATGGCTCTTTGTCTTGGAGAGGGGTGGAGTGGGGGTATGGGTGGAAGGGAGGGGAGGGAAGGGGGAGGAGGAGGGGAGGAGATGGAAATGTTTAATAAAAAATGAGGAAAAAAATCACTTATGAGTGAGTACATATGGTAGTTGTCTTTCTGTGTCTGGGTTACCTCACTCAATATAATGTTTTCTAGCTCTATCCATTAGCCTGCAAATTTCAAGATGTTATTTTTCTGCTGTGTAGTATTGCTTTGTGCAAATGTACCATATTTTTCTCATCCATTCTTCGCTAGAGGGGCACATTTAGGTTATTTTCAGGTTCTGTCTATGACAAACAATGCTGCTATGAACATAGTTGAACACATGTCTTTGTGGTACCATTGAGCATCCTTTGGGTATATACCCAAAAGCGGTATTGCTGGGTCTTGAGGAAGGCTGTTTCCTATTTTTTTTTTTTTGAGAAATGACCATACTGTTACCCAAAGGGACTATACCAGCTTTTACTTGCACCAGCAATGAAGGAATGTTCCCTTCATTGCTCCTCTCCAGCATAAATTTTCATCAGGGTTTTTAATCTTCATCATTCTTACAGATATAAAATAAAATCATAGTGTTGTTTTGATTTGCATTTCACTGATGGCTAATGATGTTGAATATTTCCTTAAGTGTCTTTCAGCCATTTTAGATTCCTCTGCTCATAGTTCTCTGTTTAGGACTGTACCCCTTTTTTATTGGATTATTTTTCCTTTGATGATGAATTTCTTGAGTTCTTTATATATTTTGGAGATCAGACTTCTGTCTGATGTGGAGTTGTTGAAGATATTTATCTATTCTGTAGGCTGTTGTTTGTCTTTTTGACCATGTCTTTTGCTTTACAGAAGCTTTTTAGTTTCAGAAGGTCCCATTTGTTAATTGATTTTCACAATGTATGTGGTAGTGGATTTATATTTAGGAAGTGGCCTCCTGTGCCAACATGTTCAAGTATACTTCCCACTTTCTCTTCTGTGAGGTTCAATGTTGCTGGTTTTATGTTGAGATCTTTGACCCATTTGTACTTGAGTTTTGTGCATGGTGATAGATATGGGTCTATTTTCATTCTTTTTCATGTTGATATACAGTTATCCAGCACCATTTGTCAAATGTTCTTTCTTTTTTCCATTGTATAATTTTAGCTTCTTATCAAAAAACAGGTGTTCGTAGGTGTGTGGATTAATACTCGTGTCTTCAATTCGGTTCCATTGGTCCTTCTGTCTGTTTTATGCCAATACCAGGCTGTTTTCAGTACTGCAGCTCTGTAGTAGAGTTTGAAGTCAGGGATTGTGATACCTCCAGAAGTATTTTTATTGTACAAGATTGTTTTGGCTATCCTGGGTTTTTTTTCCTTTTCCATATGAAGTTGAATACCGTTCTTTTGAAGTCTATTAAGAAATTTGCTGAGATTTTGATGGGCATGTAGTTTTATGAGTTTTCCTTTTAACGCTGCTTTCATTTTGTTCTACAAATTTGATTTATGTTATGTGGTCATTTTCATTAAATTTTAAGAAGTATTTAATTTTTTTTCCTTATTTCTTCCTTGACCCAGTAACAATTCAAGTGAGCATTGCTTAATTTCCTTGTTTTTGTGTGCTTCCTGGAATTAGTGTTGCTGTTGAATTCTGATTTTAAGCCATGGTGATCCAAGAGGATACATGGCGTTATTCCAATTTTTTTTGCATCTGTTCAGGTTTGTCTTGTTATTGAGTATGTGGTCAATTTCTGAGAAGGTTCCATGAGGTGCTGAGAAGAAGATATATTCTTTTCTGTTTGGATGAAATGTTCTATAGATGTCTGTTCAGTCCATTTGAGACATAACATCTGTTAGTTCCCTTATTTCTCTGTTTATTTTTTGTCTAACTGACCTGTCCAGAGTGAGAGTAGAGTGTTAAAGTCTCCCACTATTAGTGTGTGTGTGTGTGGGGGGGGGGTTAATGTATGATTTACACTTTAGAAGTGTTTCTTTTACATATGAGGATAGATTTCAATTCGGAACAAAGATGTTGAGTACTGAGATTTCCTCTCGATGAATTTTTCCTGTGACTAATATGAAATTTCCTTCTTCGTCTCCTTGGATTGATTTTAGTTTGAAGTCTATTTTGTTAGATATTAGGATAGTTACATCTTAGGTATGTTTGATGGGAAAATTTTTTCCCAACCCTTTACTCCGAGGCGATGTTGTCTTTGAGGTTGATGTGTATTTTTGTGTGCAGCAGAAGGATGTTTTCCTATCCAGTTTGTTAGCCTGTGTCTTTTTATAGGTGAGTTGAGTCCATTTATCTTAAGAGATATTAATGAGCAGTGATTGCTATCTCCTGTTAATTTAGTTTTCATTGTTGATGTAATTTTGTGTGTTTTTCCCTTCTTTGGGATTTGCTGCTGGGCAATCATCTATTGTCTGTGATTTTGTTGATGTAGCCATCCTCCTTGGGTTGGAGTTTCCATTCTAGTACTTTGTGTAGTGCTGGGTTTGTAGTTGGGTATTGGTTAAATCTAGTTTTGTCGTTCTGTGGTGACTGAAAGTTTTACTGGCTATAGTAGTCTGGCTGGCATCCTGGGTCTCTTAATATCTTCAGGACCTTCTGTCTTTCATTACCTCCATTGAGAAGTCAAATGTAATTATGATAGGTCTGCCTTTATGCATTACTTGGCCTCTTTCCATTGCAGTTCTTAATCTTCTTTCATTATTTTATGTTTTGACTATTATGTGGAGGGGTGTCTTTTTTTAGATCCAGTTTATTTGGTGTTCTGTAAGCTTCTTGTCTCTTCATAGGTGTATCTTTCTTTAGGTTAGGAAAGTTTTCTTCTATGATGTCGTTATCTATATTTTCTGTGCTTTTGAATTGAACCTCTCCTTCTTCTATACTTATTATTCTTAGGTTTGGTCTTTTCATACTGTCCCATATTTCTTGGATATTTTGTGTTAAGCTTTTGTTAGATTTAATGTTTTCTTTGATCGATGAGTCTATTTCCTCTAATGTATCTTCAGTTCTTAAGATTCTTTCTTTCATCTCCTGAATTCTGTTGCTTATGCTTGCATTTGTGGTTCCTGATCATTTACTCGTGATTTCTGTCTATAGTTTCCTTGGCTTGTGTATTCTTTATTGTCTCCATTTTAATTTTCAAGTGTTGAGTAGTTTCTTTCATATGTTTGATTGCCTTTTCTTGGTTTTTAATGGATTTGCTGATATCATCCAATTTTTTGTCTTTTCCTACATTTCTTTGAGGTAATTTTTCATTTCCTCTTTAAGAACCTCAAGCATTCTCCTAAAGTTACTTTTTCAGTTCTTTTCTTCTGCTTGTTGTTCAAGTCTTTCTGTTGCAGGGTCACGAGTTTTTACTTGTGTTATGTTGCTCTTTGTGGTGTTGCATGTGTTCTTAACTTGTCTACCCATCTTTTCTTCTGATTTGTATAATTGGGACTGTTTGGGACTCTGGTAATCACTCTTCCAGGTGTCAGTGGATCCAAGGCTCGGATGGTTGTTCCTTGTGATTCAGTCAGTGCCATGGTTCCAGTCACCTCATTGGTCACTCCGTGTTCCTAGAGGTTGCTCGGTGTTTCCAAGGTATTCTCTGTTCCTATGCAGTTTGCTGTCACAGGCGTACTTTGTCTAGGTCATTGGTTCAGTGCTGCACAAATGAAGTTTGCTGGCTCAGTCCTGCTCCCAGTACCCACGTGTCCTTGGGTTGGGTGTCTGAATACATTTTTCTGAGGTCTTCTGTTGTGTCTTCTGACTCTAAGACCTTGGTTAGCTGGGTCTTCTGCATTCTTCATCTTACTACACTTACTAGTCATTTTCTTCTCTAAATCTATCATATAAACTTTCAGAAATTTTCTATAAAAATGTTTACTAAGTGTGTATTTTTATTGTAGCAAAGACTCTTCAATTGCTAAAATCACACTCCAGCCTGTAAATGACACATAATATAACATAATCATCGTAAAATTCAACTAGTGCATTCTTACCCATTTGAATGCTTGAATCTCTGTTCTTTTATTCTTCTATTTGCAATAAATATCTACATACATCTTTCTTTTTCCAGAAAGGATTTCCACATTTTATTTGTAAATCTTTTTAATTTTTCTGAATTTTTAAATATTTCATATGAACTTTAAACAATAACAAACTTTATTTTCATAAATTATAATTATTTACATAAAAGAAAACAACATGTGGAATTTAATAAATTACAGTGATTTAGTCTGTGTGGGTTTCTTTATGTATTCTATTGTTTATGAAAAAATAAATTTGTTTCTTAATGTTTTGGAGGTTAAAAATTCCTAGACTCGGGCTCCTCCACATCCTGGTTCATAGACTTTCATCCTTGGAATGTAATTTGTTATTGTGGTTAGCATATATTTCTTCTCTGGGAACACTTAATAAAGATAGTAATTCTAGTGTGAAGGATATCACCTATATAACATAAACATATCCTAGAAATGTTTCCTCCAAGTGTTACAATGGTGATTATTTAAGCTTAATCATATTGGGAGAAACAAATATTCTATCAATTCCATATAATATTCCTATAAACTGAATTATTTGACTCTTAAAAGGATAATGACAATTATTCTCAACCAAACACCATTAAATTTAATTTAAAATTTTTATTAGTTCCTTGAAAGTTTTGAGTTTTCACCATCTGTTATTATTAGATGAGCCTCTATAAACAATTTCCAGACCCAGATCCTTTTCCCAATTAACCAACTTAGTCACCTTTTACTGCCAAAAATATCCTTGGATATATAGAGTACATCTTGGGCAAAGTTGATTTAGCATAGACTGCATTAGAAAAAGCTGAGTATTGCATTACCGTTACTGTCAATAATTGCTCCATGGCACAAAGTTGGATTGTGTGCTCACTCATCTTTCTATTTTGGACTTTGTTTGGGATTAAGAAACATGGAGGACTCAACCATATATGGAATGTCTTCAGAGATCCCCTCTTTCAGAGCTCAGGGATTTATGAAAAATGTTGAAAGTTTATATGAGCCAGGGGTGGACAATTACTCTAATGAAACAGTGTCTACTGTACACAAGGGCAGATAGGCATATTAACTCATTGAACTGTCATGATTTTCATTTAAAATGAAATTTATATAATTTTAGATTATGTATATATATACACATATATAAACATATATACACAAATACACACACACATGCACACACATACACACAAACAAATAAACATGTTTTTAAGACTGGGTTTCCCTGATAACAGCCATGGCTGTCTTGGGACTAGTTCTCTGGAACATACTGGTCTCGAACTCACAGAAATTTGCCTGCCTCTGCTTCCCAACTGCTGGGATTAAAGGCATAAGCCAACACCATACAGTGGAAAGGTTTTTTTATTATAAAATATTATCTAAAAACATTATTCTAAAACATCATCCTTTCTATATCCATTTGTCTGTTTTGAGAATTGACTGATCCTCCTCTGTTTTTCTTTACCCTTATTCCCTCTAGTTCTGGCCCCATGAACTAAAATAATATACATGTAGACTTTAGTAATATGTGTTCAGCTCTTTTCACAAAGATCTTTGAGTCAGCAAATATCTAACACATACAATTTTATTTTCTTTTGTTATATAACTGAATTATAGAAAAAATACAGAAAAAAATCATTACTGTTACCTTACCTAAAACTTGCTACTATAAATGGTCAGGGTGTTCATCATATCTTGAATATTACCAAACAAAAAGATATTTTAAATTGCAAAATGAAATTTCAAATGGGCATGTTAAAAATATAGTAAAATAGATAGTAAAGATTGTCTTTAGTCCACTGCTAATGTCACACTAATACTCTTTAGTTTGACCATTGTCATCTTCATCATTAAGAGGTACTTGCTATTAACCAACCACTTTTTATTATATAATTATATTTTATATAATCCAATCTTCTATAATTGATAGATTCCATAAATTCCATTTGATATTATTGCTGGTAGAAGCCTTCCCATTTAGATAATGCTCAGGTTTCCTATAAGGCAGCCTCAGAATATAAATCTGTAGTGCCTTAGTTTCTACTTTACATTGAGAACTAAATAAGTTCTCTTTGTAAGAATATTAAGAAAATAAAAGATTTTATTATTTCTTTAATATTTACTTGAAGAATCTTGTTGGTACCCTATCAGTTAGGAGCAGACAAATCATACAACTAACAAAAGCTGTATTTATCAGTATACTGCAATTTCTTTTTCTCAAAATCAACAATCAGGTTTTTTAAAGAATTTATGGATCACAGTATTAATTCCCTAGTTTGCTGAGAATACTCCAGAAGTAGTGACCATTATATTACATATGAAATGAAATATTCCTTCTTTTTAGACGTGCCAGCAGTGACAGAAAAAATCCGATATTTCTAAATCTAGTCCCTCTTTGTGGAAATTCTATTTATTGTTATCATGAGTGAATGTTTTGTTTGCTTTGTTTTGATATGAGACAGGGTTTCTTTGTGTAGCCTTGGTTTTTTGGAACTAGGTCTGTAGAAAAGTCAGGCCTCATGAGTGGAATTTTAAAGAAATAAATCACATATATATTTCCAGATCTCTAGATAATGGTGTCTGACAAATCATACACATAGAAATGGGGTGAATTAAGGTCTTACTCTGTAGCAACAGCTTGCCAGGAACTTACTGCTTAGTCCAGGCTAGCTTCTAACTGATGTTAAGCCATTTGAAGCAGGCTTTAGTATATTAGGACTGTAGACATGATCTATCACATATGGCTAAATTATTCATTTTAAAAAACCAATGTAGAAAACTAATATTTTATCCACATTTAAATTCATTTGATTATATTAAAGATTTTGTGTTTAAATGTTACTTTAAAATTATAATGTGACATTAAACTGTTTCTTAGTGCTGTCTGCTTTTATAAGATTGAAAAGGTATACTCAACTTGATAATACATTCAACTACTAAAAAGATTAAAAGATACTATGAATTTTTTATTTTTATCCTTTCTGCCATAAGTAAAACAAATGCATTTTGGGGCTGACATAAGATTCTTAAAACCATATCCTATGTATAATACTCAAGTGACATTTAAAATAACAACAGAAAATGTTCTCATAAATATGTTAAAGGCTTATATTTATCCTGAAAATCTCTGTGTGCAGCAAAGGACCCTAACATACCTCCATGGTTGATTTTTCACATAGAAGCCAGAACAACCTTCTGAAGCCTTTTAAGTGGTATGATCACAGCAATTTTGCACCTCAAATTATACTATAATTTTCCAAGTCTTGCCAACAGTCCAAAATTCACTTTGCCTCCTAATTTAATTCCAAATTTATCTTCCATTAGTCATCCCCCTTTGTATTTCCACTTAGTTTTCTGACATCTTTGACTTTGATAAACATAACATGTAGGTATCATGTGTGAGTGATATCTCATTATACACAGTATGTGCTCACATATCTTTACAGTACATTCTTTTTCTTCAGTCTCGAAATGGGTTTTGACAATAAGATATCTATGTAAAGCGTCAGTGAGGTCAGTGTGATATCATACATCTATAATTCAAAAAAACAAAACACTTCATGACTAAATGGTAGTTGGTTTTACCATATAAATTATATTAACACTTATGTATGTATATGTTAACTTAAAAAATATAAGTCTGGTAGAAATCTGCAATTAAACTATCTGACACTGGGCTTATTTTTTTCTTTTTTGGGGAGTTAGAGTGGGAGTATTTTAATGAATGTTTCTATTTCACTACGGTTATAGGTCTGTCTGCTTATCTGATCTAATTTCATCTTGGTAACCGGTTCTTATGGAAAAAATTATCGATTCCTTTCAGATCACTGGTTCATATCCTCCCTAATGTTGCTATCCTTTAATATAGTTCCTCACATTGCAGTGACCCCAACCATAATTTATGGATTCTTGTGAATTTCATATCATGCAGCCCAATCCCACTATCTCCCATTTCCATGCATCAGCCCTTCACCCATGCAACCTCCCTTGCAAAAGAAAACAGAAAAGCAAATGTAATATAAAGTAAAAGTTAAGCAATAATAATGCTAGTTAAGGAAAACCAAACAAAGCAAATCTTGCAGCAGAAGTTGTGGTGTGTCACACTGTGTACCCCAGGCTATTGTACAAACAACTTTCCTTGCAAATGTTCATTGCCTCTAGCCTCCAACTGAACTCCACTCTTAAACCCTGTTGTTCTCCTGCCTTATGAAGATTTTGCAGTTTTGCTTCTGCAGAGCCAGTGCCTTCAAGTTTTCCCGCAATACTTAGATGGGATGCATGTTGAGGTCAGCCAACCCAAACCTGGGTGGTAGCTGAGTATATTAACCCAATGTCCTATTCCTATGCCACCAGGACCAACTCTCCTCCTTTGTTCAGGCAATGTCAGGTCATCTCCTCTTACACCTTCTTGCCAGCTCTCTCCGCTGCACAGGCGAAAGGCAGGGCCAGTTCTCCTGCTCACACACTAGGTTCTGCTCACTGAAGTCCACACCCCCAAAGTCAACTTTCCTGTGCTCACACCACCTCACCACCATCACCAAGGCTAGCTCTAGTAGTTCAGCAGCCATTGACGGGGAGATCCAGTTTATGTGACTTCAATACAGTCTCGGGAGGCATCCCAGACCAGGGAATCACAAGCATCCATCCAGACTACTGCTTTTGTAGGGCCACACACCCAAACACGGCCCTCGGGTCAGAAAGGGCAATGATAGCTCCCTGGCCTCGGTTGACTGTTCAAAATGTTTACTTTATGCTGTTCGTCACTACCCTTCGCATCTCTAGCTGGGCTTCTGTGCATAGACCGCAAGCTGTTCTGCTTCTCTTTCCCTACCGCCTATCCACTATGCACTTGCTCATGGCACGTTTCCCACCTTTGTAGGGTGACTACAGGCAGGGATTTCTTTGGTGTCTCTCATTCCAGGCTCATGCCACATGCTGCAGGTGGGGATACCTTGGGTGTCTTCCACCCCACCCTCAACGAATGTTTAACGTGCACACCGTGGCTGTTATCCAGGGCTCTCTGATATTTCTCACTGCCTCTCTGGATCCCCTAAAGGTTTTTTTTGTTGTTTATTCCTTCCTTCCTTCCTTCCTTCCTTCCTTCCTTCCTTCCTTCCTTCCTTCCTTCCTTCCTTCCTTCCTTTATGTATTTACGTATTTATTTTTGTTTGTTTGTTTGTTGTTTGTTTATTTGCGGTTTCATGTCTTTAACCAAGTCTCAGGGATAATAACTGATGAAACATTGTCTGATTGTGACAGGGTGCTTACTATATTTTCACTTTTCCCTTACACCAAACTCCTTCCTGTTTGGACACTATGGCACCCAGCTGCCTTTTGTTACTTAATAGATTATAAGGCTCATCAGTAAAAATACGGTCTCTAAAGCATCATTTCATTTTGCATTTTAAAGAAAGAATTTAAATTAAATTTACAATTAATGAGAGAGCTGGACAAGTAAAAGGGCACACAATTTAAAGTAGGACCTGGAATGTATGAGCACTTTAAAAATGCATGTTTTAGAGGTTAAAATCCTGTTCTTGAAACATTATACCTTACAAAGTTATTGTTTTATAATGCCAGCCAGAGAAAGCAACTCTCTAAAGCTCTACTAAATCTTCTGGCCTGGGAAGGATAAAACTAAAAGAAATTTCAACATTCTGTGATTCATTGTTTTTCAAACGGAGGGTCACAGTAGAACTTGGACACAGGCCTAAAATTTTATTATTATCTGAAATACTGACGGGTTTAAAAGATTCAAAATTAGCAGTAGCATTAGCATGGGATTGTAACAGAGAGCACTGATGAATTTATTAGGAAATGTCACCACATTTATTTATTATTCCTATTCATGGATCACAACCCACACTGGGGAGCACCTCAGGTAATGTCTGTCTGCTAGCTTTACCACCCTGCAGGAAATCTCCTCAAGAAATTCCGGGTTTCCAGTTTCGGAACTAACACTACCTACTAAGGCAGCCAATTCTTTACCTGCGCTACTGCAGCTGTTCTCTCTGTTGAGCCAAACTCCTCACAACTTCCTCCTGTCCATCCTGGGCTTACCCTCTGGGTCTGTGTAAAATTATCTAATCCTTCTTCTCAAGCAAAACCCTTGGCACAACTCAAAACTGCTATCATGTCTCCATAATATTTTATTTTTCAGGCTATTTACCCATCACCAAAATAAGATTAACTCTCACTGACCTTACTCATTCCAGAAAGCTGATGAAAATAAGGTGTGATGATAGATGTGAAAGTGTGTCAGGAATTCAAACAGAAATACACGAAATTAATCATTGTTACACTTTGAAACTAATAGCTATGAAAGTCTAATCCCTCAGCTAAAATGTCCTTACCATGGTCTTTAAATTTTTCAATTGTTTGTATGTCTGTATTATTATGAGTCATCCACGTTAGTTGAGTAAAGTCAATCAAATGTTTTTACAGACATTACAATGCATGTTAATTAAGTCAGGTAAGGCAAAAAAAAATTAGTGTAATCTCTTGAAAGGCTAGACTATAGTCTGAGGGGTATTTTCTAATTCTGAAAGTTGGAAGAAGTCAGGTTATAATGCTTAGTGGTCATCCTTGCTAAAACATTGCTTGCCTCTTAAAATAGAGCTCCAAGCATAAGCCTGCTGACTTGAATATTGTCCCCAATGTCAGCAAAATTTCATGCTGAATCAAGCCTTCACGTCATGCCTTACAGCATCATGGGTTACAAGTATTAAATAAATAGAAATAAAGCACAATGTAGTTGTGATAATACTTTATCAGAGCTAGGGCTAGAACAGCTGTTTGTTACTCTGCATATTTTTTTAATTTACACACATTAACAAACTGTGAGTACACATTTAGTCAAGGGTACAATGTTAAATTTTCTGTTTCTTTTTTCATTTCTATTATCATGGAGGTTTACGTACAAGAATTGGCTAATATATTAGAAAACACACTTTAATAACCAAGGTAAGGTGTTGGACCATTGCTAAAATCAACTACCTTTTCCATTCTCACTATCCATCCCCAGCAGACCCATTTTTCCCAACATCTTCTAGGAAGCAGAAAAATCAATGTTCAAGTTCTAACTCAAAATCAAAAATCAAAGACCTCAGATACCACAGTCAAAACACACACACATACACACACACACACACACACACACACACACATTCTAATCAGTCATCCCAATGAGCTGAACACAAATTTAAGGAAGGGAGACACAACACCCTGGTTATTAGCTGAAGGATGATATCCAAAGTCAGAGGCAAGACAAGGTGAATCTGAGCTGTGCATATGTTGTCTGTGCATATGCTAGCACTTTAATAATTCATTTTGTCTCTTCATGATCTTATCATCATTATTTTTATTTTTGCTATACATTTTATTCCAAAACTTATGCCAAATTCAGCAAGCAACCCAGTTCTCAGAAGCGCATTCTATGTGATAATAGTTCCTTGGCTATGGACGCCTTTTGTTAGTATTGTCAAACTGGTCCTCTGTGCCATGTGCAGTCCACACTGAAGTGGCTTTGGTTTGCTTCAGCACTTTTTGGGAAAAAAAAAAGAAGAAAGAGAGAAAAATAGCCTGCTTGACTTGACTCCTAAACATTCTTGCATTGTTTCTCTCTGGCACTCTGAAAAACACATGCCTTGTGTGTTTGCTGCATCCCTTCTCTCCTGATTCCTGTAAGTTCTTGATACTTGATATAGGTTATTTTGAATTTTCAACTTAAATTGACATTTTTGTTTTTTCTCTTAACTATGTGTCATCAGTGCTGGCCCTTCAAAATATAATAGTGTAGGAAGGAAACTACTGACGTGTTGTGCTTGATTTTAGACTCTTTTTTTTTCCGCTTAAAATATCTATCATTTGTTTTCCTTGTAGTCCTTAATTTGGGGGTGTTCTGTTTTGTTTTTTCATGGCAGTGGGTTCACCATGCGGTTAATCCATAACCAACCAATGTTCTGTAATTAGATGGCTAAAATTGCTAGTCCTCAAACTCCAATAGCTGGAAACACTTCCAAAGTTTTGTAGGAAAAGAATGTCTTTGTCTTGTCTTTGGAGCTGAAATTAATCTGCATAGGTTGTCTAATATTTCTGTCTAAAAATGATTTTATTCTCCTTTTCACAATTCTGAATGAAATGTTTTCTAGATAATGCCTCTTGCTTCTAACCTCAGTTATGTTCTCATTGGATATTCAATATATGTAATCAGTATTTGGTGAATTTCTGCACCTTCTTTTCATCTGTGTTCTAATAGTCAAGAAAAGTCACCAATAATTTAGTATACCAATAAAAGATTACTAGCTGGAAACTACCAATCAGAGTATCATAAATTAATAGTTGAGTTTAAAGGGTGCCAAAATTTTTGTTTGATAAGCAGAACTCTTGAGCCTCTATAAGACTTGGTAACTTAAAATGAGTATTTAATATGTTGGATTCAGGGTTTATATTATAATAAACATATATAGCCAGGCAGTGGTAGCCTACACTCAGCACTCAGCAGTGTAGCTTTTATCCCAGCACTCAGCAGGCAGAGGCAGTCAGATTTCTGTGAGTATTATGGTCTACAGAGTGAGTTCTAGAACAGCCAAGGCTACACAGAGAAACCCTATCTCAAAAATAAATAAATAAATAAATAAATAAATAAATAAATAAATAAATAAGCCTAGCCATATTCAGAATCTATTATGGAGCATAATTTGTTGCACAACTTCATTGTTAAACAGAACCAGATAACAGATTAAAGCTCTAAAGACACAGATTACCCTCAATTATTTTTTCCCCACTTTCTTCAGTCCAACAAGATGTGAAAAGGAAAGAAGGTCCTCAAGGAAGACGACAGCTCCAACCCCTGCTGTCAAAGAAGCAGGAAACACAAAAGGTGCTTAATTATCATTGAGAAAATACATAGGAATCTGGCACTGGTGAGGACATCAGTTGAAACAGACTTCATCCACTTTGTCAGCTGGTCATGCTTCCTCTAGCTGTGCAGCTGATGCCTTACTCTACAAGGGATACAAGTTGCCTTCTTGGGTTACCCTATTCACCCAGGCCCTGAATGGTCAATGAAGCCACACAGCTGCTTCTGCTCATCCATAAGAGCAGGCCGAGACATAGTAGGAAAAGAAGCAGAGACCGTTGACCTAAGCAAGGAAGATGTACCCACTGAGAGATCATCTCTCTTTCAAGCAATGGCCAATACTGTCTCTTTATTGATGGAAAACAAGAATGCTTCATTAGTGGTGATCATTCGAGATGTAGAACACACTTATCTGGTGGTCTTTTTGCCTCCTGTGTATTACATTTGTAAGATGGAATCCTGTACTGAATCTTCAAGAGGAAAGCATGATGAGGTGCCTGGACCACTGGTAGATGTGAGACACCATTGTTTTCACAAATCTGAACATGGAAGATAAAGATGTTCCTGCTAAGCTGGTGGGAGGCAATTTGGATCATCTGTGATGATATCCACCATCATCTGAGGTTTCATCCTGGGTCCAAATTTTGTGGTTTGCACTGCCATATTGGAAAAGGCAAAATCCATATAACTCACTATCAATGCACATTAAATGTACAATCTAGGTTAAATCTATACTCAAAGAAAAAAATGAAAAATTTTCTGCCCTAAAAATGAAAACTGAAACAAACAGTAAAATAATTTCAATGTAAAAGAAGAAATAAAAATTCATTTGTAAGCTCTAACACAATGTGAACAGACACCTAATAAATACTTTAAAACCTATAGAATATTTTATAGTGCAATAGTCAAAAACATTTATAATATAAAACAATGACTTCTAGGTATTAAATAATTTGAGATTGTAGAAATTAAAAAAATATGTTGATTACTAATTAACGTAAGACCAAAAAGTAGTGATTAACTGAAAACTTCAAGGTAAGTTGATTAACCAATCCAAAACTGGTGGTTCATAGAATATATACATTTTTTAAGTAAAGCGAAAAACTTAAGGCAAGGTAATTTAAAAATGTAATGGTATATGTGCAGCTATAAATAAAATATTTTGAAGGAATAATTTGTGAAATTACATTAAAGTACAAGTAAGAATGTGAATAACAGGTAGAATTTTTATTGGATGAAGCATCGATGTTTGAGAAGGCTGGAAGTAGGTAGTGACCTTGGGAAATGTACCAAGTCATTGTCTGAGCCCTATGTCTTTTATGCTTGATGATTTACCTGCCACTGACTTGGATATTTTGATGTATCAGTTTATTTAATAACATGCTTTAATTCTACCCACTAGCACTTCCACTTCCACTAAATTACCAGGTAAATAATATGGACATCATCTAGCAGGAAATCCCAAATCAGTGATCAGCTACTTTAAGGTGTACAACTGAACCTCATTTCATAGAGTCTGTTTTCAATGCTTTATGTTGTTTCCCAACTTGGTTGACTATCCTATTATTGAGGTCTGAAGTGACACAAATGGAAATTTACAGGTGGCAGTAGAAGATGTGTCTATCTTGTATATGTTTGTAACTAGAGTTGCGACTTGTCACTGTTACCAAAAAATAGTGATTATAAATATAGTTCTCTGGCAGATTCATTATCATGGACAGTTCTAGAAGGCTCAAGTTTGATATTTTTTAAAGTTACATTTCTGGTGTTGACCATCTGTTAGATAAGGTGGTCTGCGAATTGAGAAGTTTCTTGATAACTGCCAATCATTAGGGACCTACACTGCAAATGTGAAGTACAGTGACATCACCTTGCTTGGTGACTTTAGTAGGATCGGTGGGCCGCTTCCCACCACTGGGCTAGCTTTACACACAAAATAATTACACAGAAACTATATTCTTTTAAACACGGCCTGACCCATTAGTTTCAGCCTCTTATTGGCTAATTCTCATATCTTGTTTTAACCCATATTTAGTAATCTGTGTAGCACCACGAGGTGGTAGCTTAGCAGGAGAGATCTTAACCTGTGTATGTCTCAGAGAGGAGAGGCATGGCAACTGCCTCACTGCCTTCTTCCTCCCAGCATTCTGTTCTGTCTTCTCCACCTACCTATGTTCTCACCTATCAGGCCAAGCAGTTTCTTTATTAATTAACCAATGAAAGTAACACATAGACAGATGACCCTCCTCCATAAGGTGACAAAGCAGCCCTGATAGCTCTACCTTCCGGTGATTTTAATAAAATCAAAGTGTCTTACAGTGCCTTTTCTTTCCCACACTTGGCCTCTTTGGCAATCAAACCCCAGAGGTCTCGCAGCATGCTGGGGGTGAGCACAGGCAATGTTGATAAGGAAATCATATGACAAGTCTATGAGTTCCTAATTCAAACTAAAGTTCAAAGATTTCTAATTGATATGAAAAGCATGTTTCTTTGCACTTCAAAAAAATGTTTTTTTTATGAAAGGACACAGCATTTATTTTGAGTGATAAACAGGACACAGCTGGAGAGTAAAAGGAATGCAGTCAACAAAGTGAGCAGAAGTCAACAAAGTGAGCAGAAGTCAACAAAGTGAGCAGAAGTCAACAAAGTGAGCAGAAGTCAACAAAGTGAGCAGAAGGCATCGTGTGCACAGAGTCAACAGAAAGGAATCGCAGTTTCATTAGGATTATCATGGTAAATTGTATAAGGGAATAAGGCTTAGGATATATGTAATCTGATTTATGCTGATGAAAGATGCATATTCTAGAGAAAGGAGGAAAGGAAGGTAGATATGTTGGAAGGCTACTGACAAATTTCAGGTGAGTAATTAGGTGGTTACCAAGGCCAACATCAAATATGTGATGAAGAGAAAACAAGTAGAAGCATGGACAAGTGTTTTCTGTAGATATGAGAAATTAAGAAGTGAGGAAGAGCCTAAAGAAGATACTAATAAAAGTACAAACTTTATGCTATACTAATGGAGGTATTTGGTCCCTTGGTATATGCTTATACATGCATTTGTCCAAACTCATAATACTGAACATTCAGGATTTGTATCACTCACTGTATACAGATTATACTTTAAAATATAAACATACAAGGTATTAGAAAAATAGTGTTGGTTTCGAATTGAGAAGGATAATGGAAATAAAATAAAATTTAACCAATGAGGCTGTTCACAAAGATATCAAAACATTTTTAAATCTCTGAGTAACCAAGTTCTACATAGTTCATTATAGACAGATGTTTGACAACTATGACTATAAAGAATCCATTGCAATTACCCTGAAGGGTATGCTATAGAGAATTTTGTTTGTTATAAAGACAGTTTCCCAGTGAACTTTACTCATGTAATCAGATATATAGATACCCATGATAGTGGAGTGTAATTGTGAGTTTCAATCTTCAAACAGAGCTTAACTATAACTTTTCCAGACGTCTTATGCTGGGCTGTGTGACTGAGTGGTGGGGCACACCAGGATAAGTAAACTTATACTAATTTATTGAAAGAGCAAAGGATCTTTCCACTCTTTTGTGATATCCCTTGGATTATCATCCTGCATCATGCTAGGATAACAAGATCTTTCTATAGCTCCCCTTTTCTGTCTTTGACACAGGTGAATTTAAGTCTTACCAACTTCTTAGAATACTTACATCTTAGGAATGCCACCATTTACATCTGGGGTGAAGGAAGTAAGTCAATCCTTTAGTCTGATTTTTATTCACAGAAGCATATACATTAGTGGATGCTGATGTAGTGTCAGTCTCTTGAGCTCAAGTCCTCTAGTCTAGGATTTCATAGGCTCAATAAAACATGTTTCTTTTGTGACTCTATCCACAGCACAATCTCCTCTGAAAAATGAGGTGAGCATAGAGATCCAAAGGATTAGTTTTAAACAAATCTGTAAATGTGAATGTATCATGGAATCTGGGTAAAGTAGTCTTGACAATATTATAATACCTATGGATTTATGATTAACAGTGGAGTTGAGGCCACGAGGGGGCATACTCTTGTTCTTTATGATGCCATTTTTTTTGTATGAAAGACAATTATAACAAAATTATGCTTGGGCAAATGCAAAAGACAGAATATGAGAGTGTTGGCTCCATACTTGCAGGGATTCCCCCTCCCCCGTAGGTATCAGACATGTACTAATTCAAGTTTAGGACTTTGAAATCAATGACATTATGATATTTATCATTGTATTTAATTTTGCCAGTGGAAAAAGAAGAGTATAATTTTTATCTATTTTGTATTTTTGACAATTCTTTTAAAAACTAATATTGTTTGATAGAATAATTATAATGTATATGTTTCCTTAATGTCAGTTTTTCGCACACCTAGGATTACTACATACCTTCTAGAACATTCTGATCTTTAGTGAAAGAATAAATTGTAGACAAGCTCTGTTTCTAAGAACAAAACAAATAAATGCCTTTCTTTCAAGATGGTAAAATAATTTTAACTTATTTTAATTTCCAAAGTAGTATTGTCTGAAATACAAAGTTTAGAACGTCTCCTCTGTGTCAGTCACCATTCTACTTTGCTCACTTTTAAATCCATGGCCTCCTTTTCTATTAATTTCTGCTTTACACACACACACACACACAAACACACACATGCACGCGCGCACACACACACACACACACACACACATACACACACACACACACACACACACACACACACACACACACACACCTACCTAAATAGATCAATGCAGTTTTCTCAGTATGTATAATGTTGTTTCTATGTATATTTTCAGGTCTGATCATTTCAATTAATTGGTGCGTTCTTCCCTGGAGAAGACTATTTCTCCCACTATTGGCATTTCTTAGTAGCCTGTAGTTCTTTGTATAGAGTTGAGGTCTCATGGTCCTGTCAATTTTAGCATGTCTACTGCTGCTGTCATTGTTCAGATCATATTGGAGTAGTCATGTTGGTCAGACTTTGTATGAACTGCTTCTGATTGTCTTGGGAGGTACAGTCTTACATCCAACTCCATGTTCTTCTGAAACTTAAATTCTTTTCATTCATTTTTCTGCAATTATCTCTGAGCTATAGATGCAGAACCCACATATAATACAGACCCTTTCTCATATATTTACTTACACATATATTTGATGCATAACTCTGTTCAAGGGTAACACAAAGAGAATCCCTGTAAGAAAAATTCTTTTCCACATTTATCATTACATTTGCAGAGGAATTTTTAACCAAACACATTTTCTTTCTCTTTCTCAATAATCAGTATACCTCAATGCAAGAATGTTGAATTTAGAGCAAAACTCTTGCCTTTATTCCTGCATGCAATGCAATAAGATAAGAAAACGTTTTCTTCCTTCCCCTTTCACATGTTGCTGAATTGCACATTAATCTTAGTTAATCATTATGAACCAATGATGCGTCCAGGTTCTTTTCACTAGATCTGGATTTCAATCATATTATGAATGACATGGAGTGGCTTTTTCAAGATATGTGAAAACTGTCTGTCATGGGCAGAGGTTCTGTCTGAAATGAAGAACGCAGGCAGGGTTGGGTTGACACTGCTCTGGTGTTCAAAATCACAATTAATGCCTGAGTGTACTGTGCATTCCTTTATCTTTGAGACTCACCAACCAGAAAAATGTCTTATTTAATAGTATGCAAGTTTTTTTTTAATAAATAGCAAGGCTCTGCGCAGAATGGGAACATATAAGCCCAGAGGATAGCAATCAGAGGAAGAAGAAGGGGATGACAAAGAAATTAAGGAAACTAACTAGAAAAGTTTACGTTGTTGCTAATTATTGAACATACTGTTAGAGGATTAGCAATGCAAACACACAGAGTAAAGGGAACATATTGGTTCTATATAACAACCTTGGAAAATTGTTTCTTATGATGCAGAAAAATGTATTTGAGTTTAGAGTTCCATTGCATTGGATTATAAACGTCTCTGTGCCATTAGTAGAGTAAAATGGCATTTTATTTTAGCTGGGAATCACTTAGGTCTTAGATATACAAATTGTGGCCTTGAAACAGATTTTGGAAACAGAAATGCAAATCAGTTGAACAGTTTGCCTAGAGGAGTATGAGCTCCTTAAGGCAGAGGAGTGAAAGGGGGATGGGAAGGGGAGAGTGGTTCGTCCATGCGAAAGTCTTCACGGAAATTCTGATTGAAAAGTAGGTCAGGGAGTAAAAGTAATCCTTATTTGAATTTTCAGTCATAGACAGAACTTTTCATAAAACTCCAGGACACATAATAAGCTGTCACATGTTCTTGCAAAGACCTAAAATGCACTGCAAAGGCAGCAATACTTCAAATAATTACAAACATCAACACAATTATGTGACCAGAAAATAGTTTCCAGGTTTAGGTATTTTTAAGAGTTCAGAGTGACAAGAAGAAGATCTGTAATCACTTCAGAGGAATATAGAAAACACGTCAGAAGAAGGCTTTAAGCAAGAAAAATAAATGCCTAAGTGGCACTTATATTCTCTTTTTATTCAGGTATTAATTTTATTTATGTATTGATTTTTATTTATCTTCTTTGTATGAACTCATGAAGTATACACACTAGATTTTATATACATAGTTTTTAAATGCAGAAAGGATAAAAATAAGGGGGAATGATTTGTTCAGGATAGTGGCAGGTTATTTTTTGGGAATGATCAAAAAACAAGAAAATATTATGAGCTCATATATTCTTATAGATGCCTTTCCTCTTCCTTCTCTATGTACGCACACACATGCATACACTTGTTGGGACTAATGAGTCCTGGCCTTCAGCTGCTCTTCCCTCCTAGAAGCTTCTAATTTAAGTTACTAGAAGCTGTGCCTAGTTTAGAGGATCAGAGGATGGGATTTTCACTGGTTAACCATTGATTGCAGTGTATTTAAGCCTACACGGTTCTATTAAAGAGAGGTTTTTGGTATCAGTGTTTGAAGGTCTGCCTGTAGGTCTGTCTTTGCGTGTGCATTCTCAACCTCCCACTCCTTGCCCGAAACTCGCGAACTGGGGTCTAGCGCATAGAACACAGACCAAAGAAATCCACACAACGGATCTCACCAAAAATACAAACAATCCGATCAAGCCAGTTTGTCATCTCAGAAAGCTACCATTCCTATAAACATCTTGAACAATGAGACTTACCCAGATGAATCACGGGCATAATACTTAAAATAATAATCCAAAATGTTATTAAAAATTCAAGAAGTTTAAAGAGACACAAAGAAAAAACACTCAGTGAAATAAAGAAGAATCTAAGAATACTAATTGCCTGAGTAATACAGAAGAAAACAGCAATATAGGGCTAATAGAAATGACAAAGGTAACCCAGTACTTGAAAACATAATATCAATTGGAGATAGAAATAACAAAGCAGACTCATCTGAAATGAGAATGGAATTGAAACCAAATAACTCAACTAAATATTTGAAAGAAAAACCTTGCAGTTATAGTAGAGAATCTAAACCAGTTATGCAAGGAGTTTGAAACATTTTAAAATTAAGGAAGAAACAGACAGAAAATATAAGACACTATAAAAAGACCAAATCTTATAATTATAGATACAGATGAAGCAGAATAATTCCAAGTTAATTCATAGACCAGAAATTCAAAAACATCATAGAAGAAAACATAACAAAATTAAAAAATATGCCCACATGGACAGAAGAAGCATAGAAAACACCAAATAGACAAGGCCAGTCAAAAAAAAACTCTTATAACACACCATAGTTAAAGTGCTAAGTATAGAGAACTAATAAAGTGTATTGAAAGCTGGGAGAGAAAACACAAGTCATATATAAAGGTTAAACCCATCATAATAGCAGACATTTCTCAATGGAATGTTAGAAAAACATAAAGCCTGGAACATTGTATTCCATCTCCTAAAAGACAATAGCAGCAAACCTAGGCTAATATACTCAGCAAAACTATCCACCATAATTAAACAATAAAAACGCCTTTTCGCAATATAGAGAGATTTTTTTTAAAAAAAAAAAGCTTTATCTTGTAAAACAAACCAGAAGAAAGCATAGAAATCAGTATATCAGGCTGCTGAAATTAAGGAACATAGCAAGCATGATGTGAAAATGAATATAAAGCCATACTTATTAAAAAAGAGAGAACCACTGAGAATACAAACAACAACACCAAGTGTCAATAACACAATAATCACCATTAACATGGAGATTTCAATAAAACTTTAAGCATTAGTGGTCTCAATTCACCAAACAAAATACAAATATTCACTGAAGGGAAAAAGAAACAAAATCTATCTGTTATCTACATGAAACACAGTTTTAAACATAGTCACCATCTTAGAAAACACAGGAAGATAAAAGTACTCCAATCAAGTGGTATCTTCAAGCAAGTAGGCATCACTCCACAGTATCTGAATAACTAGACTTCAAACTAAATAATCACATAAAGAGGGATATTTTATTCTCGTCAAAAGGACAATTAACAACAAAAAAGACATTACTATTCCAAGCATATATATAGTATATTTTGGTGTACTAAATTTTAAAATTCACTTAAAAATGTACGACTGGATTTGAAGATTTAAGTTAGCATTAGCAATTCTCCAATATACAGAATATCAGGACAAATATAAATAGGAAAGCACAGAATTAGTTGATTTCAAACTTAAAATTGGTTGAACAGATATCTACAGAATATTCCACCCAAACAACTTAGCATACACGTTCTACTCAGGATCACATAGAAGCATTACTAAAATTGACCACATCCTGGGACACAAAACATATGTTCCCAAATTCAAACTGATGGAAATAAATCTGGTACCCTACCTGAAGACCATGCAATAAAACTTAAAATTGACAATGAACAAATATCTGGTAAATGAGCAAATTCATGGAAATTAAGTAACTTATAACTGAATGATGATTCTGTCAAAGAATAAATCTAGAAAGAAATTTTAAAAAATTGTCCTGGAACAAAATTATATGAAAATACAACATAGCCAATCATCTGGGATTCACTGAAAGAAGCCTTGTGGGGGAAATTTATAGTTCTAAGGACCTACACACACACACACACACACACACACACACACACTCTCTCTCTCTCTCTCTCTCTCTCTCTAACCAGAAAAGCACAAGTAAGTGATTTAATTATATAACTAAAAACTATAAAAAAATAGAAAAAAAACTAAATCCCACTTGATGGCAAAAATAATAAAAATCAGAGAAAAAAATTATTGAAATAGAAACAAAGGAAGCAATACAAAAAATTGATTTTTTACATCTGGTACTTTGAAAAGACAAATAAGACTGAAAAAACTTTGTTCCAGTTAACCATTTTTTTAAAGAGGGAATGCAAATTAATAGTGGAAATGAGCAGAGAAACCTTACAGGAGACACCAAAACAATTCAGAATTTTCTAGGGTATACATCAAAACAAACTGTACTTCATTAAGTAGGAAACCATCAAATAAATGGATCTATTTCTGGAATCAGCCAAACCAACAAATTTAAATAAAAGAGAAGTCAACAACCTAAACAGACTCATAACAAATGAGGAAATTGAAATAGTAATAAAAAAAAAAAACCTTTCAGCTAAAATGACATCTAGTTCTAGAGGAATTCACAGGAAAGTTCTACCAGAAATTTAAAGATCTCCAGCTAATCCCTTCTAAACCATTCAATTCAAAACAATAGAATGAGAAGGGGCACTACAAATATACTTTTACAAAATCAGTATAACTCTAATAGATATATCAGGTAAAGACACAACAGAATAGGAAACTATGGACCAACATCAACATTAAAAAAATGCTTAAAATTGCTTGCAAATAGTACAGTCGTGCAATCAATAAATATTATCTATCATGACCATGTTGGTTCTGTGTCTGAGATACAGGAATGGTACAACACATGCAAGTCAATAAATACAATAAATATATAAATGGAGCTAAAGACAAAAATCACGTGATCACTGCCATAGGAGTAGAAAAACCCTGTGGCGAAATCTAAAGTATCTTCATAATATATTCTCTAGAGGTTGTGGGGATACAGGGGACATACATCAGCATAATAAAAGATGTGTGTGTGTGTGTGTATTTGTGTGTGTGTGTGCGTAACAGTTAACCATCACCTTAAATGATTAAATTCTCCAAGTGTTCCCACCAAAGTCAGTATTGAGACAGAAATGTTCACTATTCCCACTTCTTTTCAAAATGTGCTTAAAGTACTACCCAGAGCAACAAGGCAAGAGAGGAATTTTAAAAGACACAAATAGTAAACAAAGACAAAAAGCTATTCTTATTTGCAGGTGATATGTTACTATGCATTAGGCATCCCAAAATTTCTGCCAGAAAAATTCTAGGAACAGTAAGCACATTCTGCAATATGTAAGGACAGAGAGTCATTTGGGGTAAACCAGTATCTTTTACTACACTAACAACAAAGAAAAGGAGATCATGAGCACACTCTCATTCATTATAGCCTCAAGAAAAATAAAATACCTAGGAAAGACCCCTACAATTAAAACTTGAAACTTGTGAAGAATAAGATAAAGATACTAGGAAATTCAGAGATATCCCATTCTCATTGATGTGTAGAATTAATATCATGAAAATAGCTGTTTCATCAAAAGTTATTTACAGAATCAATGCAATTCCAGTCAAAATCCTCAAATCATTTCTCACAGAAGAAAATGATTAAAAATTACACTAAAATTAATACAGAACCAGGAAACATCCCTTGTAGCTAAAGCTCTTTTGAACAAAGAGAATACTGTAGTGATTATCTTTCCAGATCTTAAGATAAGCTTCCAAGCCATAGTAATAAAATCAATATGGCATGGATAGAAAAACAAACTTGGAGACCAAAGGAACAAAACTGAAGACCCAATGTTAGTACACGTAACTCAATCACTTAATATTGACAAAGTTGTGAAAAATTATGTGCACAGGAACGGAAATTATCTATGTCTAATGATTCAAGGAAACCTGGATGCCGACATGCAAAAAAAAAAATGAAAAAAAATTTAGACAAGTGTTTAATTGCCCTGAACAAATTATAACTCTAAATTGATCAGAGATCTAAATATAAAATCTGAAATACTCAAACTTTTGGAAGAAAACACATTCACAATCTTACATTCTATCAACCTAAAGTAGTACCTAGAAGTCTGTGTATAAAATAAACTCACACACATATATGTATGTATGTGTGTGTATGTATCCAATTTTTCCATCTCTGCTGACAATCGTACTTGCAACAGCCAAAGATCATTCAACAAAAGCCCCAGTACCAAAGAAGAGAAATCATCTTTTGAGTTGATCAGAGTTGGTCAAGAGACTCCCAAAACATTACAGGTTAATGCTACTTCCCTTGCTTATCCACCACACTTCGGAGGTAAATAACTATTGCTGAAGACTCAGGAACATTAGGCACAAAAGCTAGAGATACGTGAGCTGTAACTGACTTGAAAGTTTCCTCTTTGAAGACAATGTTTTATTGTTTGAGAAGGACCTTGTAGGCTTCTAAAGGAGGGAAGCAACCAAATGTCCTACACAGTTATGATGCTTATGACCTCCCCCCCACCAAAATGACCAGCATTTCAAGACAACCCTGACTGTGCATTCGTGGCTCCCATACCTTTACTATAACCAATAGCTCTTGAAGTGCACTTAGGACCCATTCAACAGAGCAAAGGCATGCCTGATACTGAATAGAGAGCTAACTCCACAGGACTAGTGAAGGTATGGGGTTTGAAGGAGAACAAATAACTACTACATTATTAAACCAGCATAATCCCTAACTACATACTAAAGATTTGTTCTTACACCCAAATTAAAATTTCATGCTCACTTTGTACTAATGTTTCTTAATTGGGATTACTATTGCTGTGAAAATAAACAACAGCCACAGCAACTCTTATATAAAGAAAAAGAGTTAGTAGGGAATAGTTTACAGATTCAGATGTTTAGTCCATTATCATCATGGTGGGAAGCATGGTAGCATGCAGGCAGACATGGTTCTGGAGAAGGAGCTGATAGTTCTACATCTGGATCTGTAGGCAACATGCAGATAATGATACTCTGGGCCTGTCCTGAGCACTGGAGACCACAAATCCTAGCCTCACTGATACACTTTCTGCAACAAAGTGATACTTATTCCAATAATGCCATGGCTCCTATTAGTACCACTCCCTATGTGTCTATAGAGACAATTTTCTTTCATACCACCACATTCCACTCCCTGGCTCTCATAGACTTGTAGACATATATTAACACAGGAATGCATTAGTCCAACTTTAAAAGTCCTCATAGTCTGTAATTGCTTCAACCCTATAAATTCCAAAGTCTCTTCTGAGACTCATGGCAATCTCTTAACTGTAGTCCCTTATAAAATCAAAATCACAAAGCAGATCACACACTTCTAAAATATAATGGTACAGGATACACATTACCATTCCAAAAGGGATGAAATACTGGACCAAAGCAAGACTGAAACCAGCTGGGCAACTTCAAACACTGAGACTCCATGTTTGATGTCAAAATGCTCTTCAGATCTCCAGCTTCTTTCAGCTTTGTTGACCGCAACACACTTCTTTCTCTAGAGGCTTTGCTCAGTGGGTATCTCACATCCCAAGGCTCTGTCATCTCCAAAATTTGGGAGTCTATAATGTAATAAACTCATGCTTAACCTGCACAGCTTCACAAAATAGCCTCTCCAAGCTTCCAGGAAAGAAACCCCTGACACATAATTGCCTCCAGTGGCTTCCCTTAGTTATCAGGAAGACTCTATAACTCCTTTCTTCTATCCTTGACTTTAAAGCCAGAACCATGTGACTGAAGCTGCCATGTTCTGCTTGCTGTGGCTAGAACATGGCCCCATAACTCCATTCTATCTTCATGAGTTTTTTTCTCTCCAATTGTTTCTTTCACTTTCTGTCCTTGGCTATCCTTAAATTTGAAGACCAGGCTGACCTCAAACTCGGAGATCTGACTGGCTCTGCTTTCAGAATGTTGAGATTGAAGGAATACAACACCACACCTAGCTCTACACTTTTCTTTAGTTCCATTTTACAAACTGGAAGCTCAACTTTCTGGGATCTTGTTCCTTTTATTCTGTTTAACTTCAGGATTATCTTTAATCTGTTTATATTTTTTTAATTTATTTTCTTTTTTTTATTTATTAAGTATACAATATTCTGTCTGTGTGTATGTCTGCAGGCCAGAAAAGGGCACCAGACCTCATTACAGATGGTTGTGAGCCACCATGTGGTTGTTGGGAATTGAACTCAGGACTTTGGAAGAGCAGGCAATGCTCTTAACTGCTGAGCCATCTCTCCAGCCCATCTGTTAATATTCTTAAATAAGGTCTTAGCTCTATTCCATTTCCTGAAGTTCCTGTTCTCCTCAAATTGTATTTTTTCCTTGCTTAGCATGCTCCTTTTCATTATTGATTTGCATAAGCATGGCAATTAGTAGCTATAAGACAAAAAATAGGCTGTTTTGAAATCTACTCTGCCAATTCAATTAATCCAAAACTCTTCAATTAAGCCTTAAGCAGAATTTTCTTGGTCAAGGGCATATGGCAGCCACATTATTCACCAAAATAACACAAGAATCATCTCTAGGTCACATATTAATCTTTTTTCCTTTGAAACCTCTTGAGTGGGCCCCCACAGTAAGAATCACCTTAAGCACCACTGTCTTTCATATTTCTACTAGTATGGCCCCACTATTATTACCCTTTAAGACACCCTTAAGCCATTCCACTGCTTTCTCAAGCCAAAGTCTCAATGTCCACATTTCTCCAAATAAAAAAAAAATAGTCCAGCCAATCACAGCAATACCCCTGTCCCTGGTAAGAGATTCTGTCTTAATTTGGGTTTCTATTGCTGTGAAGAGACACAATGACCATGGCAACTCTTATATAAAGGAAAACATTTACATTACTAGGCTGGTTCACAATTTCAGAGATTTAGTCCATCATTGTCATGGTGGGAACCATGGTGGCAGGCAGGTAGATATGGTAATGGAGAAGGAACTAAGAGTTCTACATTTAGATCAGCGGGCAGCACAAAGACACTGTTACTCTGGTCCTGGCTTGAGCATCTGAGACCTTGAAACCTGTCCTTAGAAACATACTTCCTCTAACAATAATATACCTACTCCAACAAGGACACACCTCCTAACAACTGTCCTTGAAACCTGTCCTTAGAAACACACTTCCTCTAACAATAATACACCTGTTCTAACAAAACCACACCTCCTAATAATGTCACTCCCTCTGAACCTATGGGGGCATTTCTTTTCAAACCACCACATTAAGGGGACTTGTTGTTGCAAGAGACAGAGATCATTACGGAAAACCACAGGCATTCAAAACATAGAGTTATAGAGCCAGCCCCAAGGAATCTACAAAACTGTTAAAGCATTTCAGGGTGAGGAAGAGGGGGAAGAAATATTAGAAGAGCCACAGACAAGGGGAGATTGTTGTGAAGTTGTGTCTGCTAGGAATGTCAAAATCTATAACCATAAGTTTCACTTGCATATGACTGTCTATACCTAAGTTAAACAAGAACAGCAACACTAGAAATTGCATAGTGGTTTGGGGAGGGGGGAAGCTCACAAGTCTCATTTCTACACAAAGAACTACAAGCAACAAAGGAATGCTGAGAGTAGGAGAAAATGTCTCCTCAAATGTTGAGTCCCTAATTGGTCATCCCATACCACATTATTAGCCTAAAACTTAAAAATGAACGATGCTAAGTGTACACAAGAGGATATATATGTATATATTTGGGTATATACATATGTGTGTATTTGTATGTATTACTATATATACATATATAGTAAAACAATAATTATTGAGGAAAACTGGCCATTGATTTGAGAGGGAGGTAAAAAGTAGTTGACTTGGAGGGATAAAATGTAGAGGGAATAATGATTTCTATATGAAATTTTCAAAATGAAAATAAATGAATGAAATCAATGAAAGAATGAGAACACAGGCCATAGAATCAACTAAGCAGGGCTCATAGGAGTTCACAGAAACTAAAGTAACCATCGTGGATCTTGTATGGATCTGAACTAGATTCACCACATGTACATTTGGTTGTGTAGCTTGTTGTTCTTGTGGTACATTGCAAGTAGGGTTTCTGTGCTTAGGACACTTTTCCTCCTACTGAGTTTCCTCCTTCAGTCTTGATGGATGGTAGAAATCTCTCCCTAAATGTGAAATATGCACCCAATGGGCTAAGATGCCAGAGTGAATGCAAAAGAGCTGTGGAGAAAGCCATTTGAGTGCTGCCACTTCCCTTTCTCCACCTCTTGATCTTCTCATATGTGCCCAAGCTCCTGTTCACATTCTCAGCACATTAAAAGACTATCTGCCCTCAATAGACAAGCTCTTTGCCTTCTTAAAGTAACATCTCAAATGTTAGAGCCTTTTGGGGTTTTAAAGAGATGAGTATGTTGTAGATGATACACTAATGGAGCAGATGTAAAGGTTTACATCAACTGTGGAATTCAGTATGGACGTTGCTCACAGGGAGGGAACGATCTTTTGATTCATGCATAACACTTGAAATGGACTAAGTCCGCACACAGCAGATATATATCTGCACATCCTTGTTTGCTAGTCAGCACTAGTTACAAAGGGCCTGTTGGAGAATCAACCTAGGCTTCCATCAAGACAGAAAGTAAATGTGTACATAGTGGCCTTTTACTCAACTGCAGAGAAGAGTTAAATTGTATTAGTTATTGGAAAATGGATGCATCTGGAGAGCATCATATTAATAACCAAAGTCAGAAAGACAAACATCATGGTTTTGACGCATAGTTGGATCTTAGGTTTTATATAAAAACACCAAATTGGGTGGGTCAGCAGAAAGAGTACTGGAGGAAGGACAGAGAGGAGGAGATGGAGTGAAAGAGGAAAGAGTGATTGTGGAAATTATAAGGGTTTGGATATGCTCAAAGAACAAAGTATACTTGAATTAAATCTCCTTTATGATGTCCATTCACTATGTACAATGAATATTCAACAATACAAACTTAAAAGTGAGAAAGAATACCTGGTCCACAGTAGGTACTTGAACAACATCAAAAATACACCTTTAAATATATGAGTACAGGTTTATATATGAATCTTGAAGCATCAGTTTAAAAGTGGAAATTATTTTTTCCAGCTGGACATAATGAGACACACTGAACACATCGGAGGTGCGGGGGTGGAGGGAAAATCCATTGCCAGGTATGTATTAAAGCCTGTCTTCTTTTATGTATTCAAAACCCCAACCAACACAGAACAGTAGTCAGAAGCTGGACCTAATTTCAAGGAAGGAAATTAGAAGCTTATTTTCCGTCTTTCCATTGCTTTTGAGTCTGAGGTCTGATCCAAGCCAAATGTTGTCTGTCAGCCTGCTACAGCTTGAGCTCTCAGGAGCTACGACTGTTTTCAGGGCTGTCCCTCTGTGTTAAACTGCTCTATTTGGCTGACTTGCTATCTTGGGCTTCAGATAAAAAAAAAAAATGCTCAGTTGCGGCACCGTTCTGTCTGTTTCCGGTGCTTAAATATTTCCATATTATGGTGTTTATATCTGACTACATTCTGGAAGTTTCCAAATAAGGCTTGCAGAAAACAAACTACCAGTTGGAGGACAAGTAATCTCATTGCAGAAACGAGAATCAGGCAAAGGTATTGTTTATGGCTCAGTTTTCCTTCTGAGATCCTGCGTTCCACACACCGGAGGGAGAGGATGAATGACCAGTAAGACCCTCACAGGCACAGCTGCAACTGGTCAGCGACTCAACTCCTTTCCAAATGTGCATTCCGAATGCATATGGAATTGGATGAAAGTAAAATGAAAAATAAAGAGATCGAGTCTGTCTTCAAATGAGAGGTACATAGAAGCCAAAACGCCTCTCCACTCTTTGTTTTCTACCTTTCCAAAGAGTAGCAGATGTTATAAATTCTATGAAATTAGAACAAATGCAAATGTCCACTAAACTCTGAGTGGAGTTTAATGCAAAACTGCAGGGATGTTAAAATTCAGAATTTCTATCAAGTTATGTTTATTAACATCATCCACATATGTTTCTCTCTCTCTCTCTCTCTCTCTCTCTCTCTCTCTCTCTCTCTCTCTCTCTCTCTCTCTCTCTCTCTCTCTCTCTCTCTCTCTCTCTCTCTCTCTCTCTCGTGCTCTTTGAAGTAGTGCCAAGTGGCTCTATAAAGCACATGGAACAGTATGTGTGAGAATCATGAGAATCACATTTATTAGAAAGGAAAGAGCTGCATGAGGCAAATGTCAACTGTCAATAGTGTGTAAGCCTTGTCCCAGGAGAGGTAAGTGGTGTGTAAATTACCATGGAATGTGCCCACTGGGGATTTTTATATCAACCTCTTATCTAAAATATCCTTACAGGAAAACAGCAAACTTTTGCATTTCCTCTCAACACCTGAAATCAGTTGGAATGTGGATGTTCTCCCAATATTCCTAATTCTTTCTCCAAAACTTCTTGAATTTTGTAAAGCTGGAGATCAAAGATGAAGACCTGTTATTAGGACTGTTCCAATAACTATTGCATATTTACTTATAGTGCAAAATCATCCTATCTAAACATAAATACCTAGTTCATCTTAAAAAATATTTGAATAGTTCTTAGCTAATTTCAATAACATATAGAAAAAATAACCTAACAGAGCTTTAGAAATATAGTTTTCATGTTTAAGTTTAAAAGATAATTGAAAAATGCCCAAATGACAAAATATTCTCTTCTATCAGTGAGAACATACGAAAAATAACGTAGTAACCATATTTTATGATTTGGGTTCTTTTATTGTCTATTGAGAGAAGACATTATGACACACATCTTTTTTTCATCTTACTGGTCCATTAAAAGGTTATATTTATGGTTTCTGATTTTGTGTTTCAATGAGTTGTGTGGGTGTGTATGTTCCTTGTGCTCATTGTTTTCTCCTATTTATTTTAATTTCTGCTTTGTTTTCCTGCTGCATGCTATTTTTGTTGTTGCTCCAAAGAAGTGAGAAAGAAAGTGTGGAGTTGATTGTGTGCAGATATGGAAAGGATTTTGGACAAGTGGAGGGAGAGAAAACCATAATCAGAATAAATTATATATGAAAATTACAATTAAAAGTACAGACAGGACAGCAGTGCTTAGTGCTGATTTTACACGAATGTGAGGAATGAATGTCAGATTTGTCATCCCATTCGTTCTTAGGAGGGAAAAGTTTCCATGCGGTTTTTTCTGAAAAATTTACCATCATCCCTTCAGGGTCTGAAACAGATCTCATATCAGAGTTTAATCTTCCCAGTGACTGATAGATATTGCCTTGTTCATCTTGGTTTCATTTTAGCCCCTGACTTATATGAAAATACTATGGAAAAAATAGAAAAGGATTGTTAGAGATTTCCATACTTGTTTTATTGTTGTTGTCTTTGTGGAATTATAACCACTTCTAATTTTTTAAGTCTTTTTTATCTATAGTACATTAAGGGGAGATTTTATTCTATTCAAGGGTCACTTAATTAAAATTACATTAAAGTTCACATATCTGAAAGTTAGTATTATGTTTCTTGCATATCACCATAGAACCTCCACCTGACGATAGATGAAGAAAATGACAGAGCCCCACATTGGAGCACCGGACTGAGCTCCCAAGGTCCTGATGAGGAGCAGAAGGAGAGAGAACATGAGAAAGAAAGTCAGGACCGGGAGGGAACCTCCAGCTGGCAACAGATGGGGAAGGTGACTGAGCCCCACATTGGAGCACTGGACTGAGCTCCCAAGGTCCTGATGAGGAGCAGAAGGAGCGAGAACATGAGGGAGAAAGTCAGGAACGAGAGGGGTGCGTTCACTCATGGAGACGGTGGGACAGAACTAATGGGAGATCACCAACTCCAGTTGGAATGGGACTGATGGATCATGCGACCAAACCCGTCTCTCTGAATGTGGCCAACAGCAGGGGCTGACTGAGAAGCAAAGGACAATGGCTCTGGGCTCTGAGTCTTCTGCATGGACGGGCTCTGTGGGAGCCTTCTCAGCTTGGTCGATCACCATCCTGGTCCAGGGGGGAGTTGGGAGGACCCTGATCTTAGCATAGAGTGGGGAACCCTGATGGCTCCTTGGCCTTGAGAGGGAGGGAGGGGAGGTTTGGGTGGAGGGGAGGGGAGGGAAGGGGGAGAAGGAGGGGAGGGAAGGGGGAGGAGGAGGGAAGGAGATGGAAATTTTTTAAATATAAAAAAAAATAAACCATGAGGAAAAAAAAAAAAAAAAAAAAAAAGAATGAAACATACAAGCCGGGCGGCAGTGGCGCACGCCTTTAATCCCAGCACTTGGGAGGCAGAGGCAGGCGGATCTCTGTGAGTTCGAGACCAGCCTGGTCTACAAGAGATAGTTCCAGGACAGGCTCCAAAGCTACAGAGAAACCCTGTCTCGAAAAAACCAAAAAAAAAAAAAAAAAAAAAAAGAATGAAACATACAAAGAATTTTATTTATCTACATTTAATTCACCATAAGCCTAAAACTAAAACTATACCTGTTATAAAAAATTTCTTCTAGCTTTTATCTTTGAAAGAACGTTGCAGACCCCTAAACATGCCCAAATAAGACTGTTTCTTTTTTCAATTAGATTTTAAAAAATTACCAATCCAAATTCCTATTTCCTCCCCTCCTCCCATTCCCTCCACACAACCTCCCACCCCATTCCCTCTAATCCTAAGAGAGGATAAGGCACTTTGCTTTGTGGAAGGTCCAAGGCCCTCCCTACTATGTCTAAGCTAAGCAAGGTATACATTCAAAGAGAATAGGATCCCAAAATCCAGTATATACAATAGAGATAAATCCCAGTGCCACTGCCAGTGGCCCCTCAGTCTGCCCCAACTGTCAACAACATTCAGAGTGACTAGTTTGGTCCTATTCTTGTTCCTTCCCAGTCCAGCTGGTGTTGGTGAGCTCCCATTAGTTCAGGTAAACTCTCTCAGTGCATGAACCTGTCATGGTCTTGACTTCTTTGCTCATATTCTCATTCCTTCTACTCTTCAACTGGACCTTGGGAGCTCATTCCAGTGCTCTGATGTAGGTCTCTACTTCTGTTTCCATCTGTTGTTGGACAAAGGTTCTATGATGATATTTAAGATAATTTGACTACAGGGCAAGTACTCACTAATAAGTGGATACTAGCTATAAACAAAAGATATTGAGCCTATAGTTTATGATCCAAGAGAAACTAAGGAATAAGGTGAACCCAAAGAAAAACATATATAGACCCACCTGGAAATTGGAAACAGACAAGATTGCCTGACAAAATTGGGAGTATGGGGGCGAGGGGGTAGAAGGAAGGGGAGAAGGGGAAGAGGAGGGAAGAAGGGGGGTTGAGGAGAACTTGAGGGAATGGGATAGTTGAGATGGAGAAAGGACAGATATGAGAGCAAGGAAAGAGATATCTTGGTTGAGGGAGCCATTATGGGGTTAGCAAGAAACCTGGCTCTGGGAAAATTCCCAGGAATCCAAAAGGATGACCACAGCTAAGACCCTAAGAATAGAGGAGAAGGTGCCCGACTATCCTTGCCCTATAGTCAGACTGATGATTATCTTAAATAAGACTGTTTCTTAAATTCAAAGAATCAAAAAGGCAGAAGAATGGATACATGGAGGACTTTTGAAGCTTCCTGTATTTCAGCTCCCCATGGCAGGGTTGTGTTAAGTCTCTGGGTGCAACCATCACATCTGGCTTCTGGAGCTTTAAGAGAAACACGTAGGGATTCTTTTGGAGTGGTCAGGACTAGTATCTTTCAGTTCTTGGGGCATACCCAGGGGAATATGGACTTTCTACAATACATCATATATCATATTCTTCTTGTCGTATAGTCAGAGCCCAGATTCCACCTCATTCCTAGTCTTTAGTGCTTGAAATGAGCTTCAGTTCCTCATTAAATAAGCATGGTAAATTCTCTCAGCCTATTATTTCAAAATAATGTTATTAATATTGGCATTATTTTTTCCAGTTGGCCAACTAATTTTTTTAGAAAGTCTTAACCTAATTGGAATATAATTTGAGCACTAAGGTAACATAAAATTTACTAATAGTAGTATTAAATTCAGTAAAATAAATCAGATAAAACTAATTTAATACTATATTTTATCTAACTCTAAATTATGGAAATAATGTTTCATTATGTGACTAAATATACAAATGAAGATATTTCTCATTCTTTTCAGTATGCAAAAAATATTTTGTTATAGAACCAAATATACAGAATTGGGATAGTTCTGAGTTTTGAAATCTAGTATTTTACATCACAGCACATCTTAACTTGGACTGACTGCACAAATATCAGGTACCTAATAGCCACACATGATCTGTGGCAATCACATTGGACATTGCTGTAGAAGGAGGATGTATGTGTAGTATAACTGTTTCCGTTCATTTTATTTAGGGAAATTAACTATTATAGGCTAATTGTCAGATTCTTTTTTTCTATTTATTTTTTATTTTTTATTTTTTATTTTATTTTATTTATTTATTTATTTATTTTTGGTTTTTCGAGACAGGGTTTCTCTGTGGCTTTGGAGCCTGTCCTGGAACTAGCTCTGTAGACCAGGCTGGTCTCGAACCAGATTCTTTTTTAAATGAACCTTACTCAACAGATGTTTAATGAGGACCTCCAGACTCTCGTGGATCAGTTACTAGAATGTTATCAGCCTTGATAAACTTTCACAGTCAAGTACTTAAAGTGATTGATAAACTGATAACTGCAAACATTTTAACAGCTGTTGATAAAAGCATATGTAATACTATAAGGCTATGTTTTTGGACTGAGGATAAATAGGGATATTTCACAAATTCAGGATATTTAAGCTGGATCTTGAAGAAAAGGGGTATTATGAAGTAGAAAAGAGAAGCACAAGATTATTTTAGTGAGAATATATACAGGAACAAACACATAAAAATCAGGGCATTATTGCAAATCAGTACTCGCCTATCTTCACAAGTAGAGGAATTTTGACAAGAATGGGTAGAGCTTTGACAAGTAGCAGGAATGAAAACAGAGCTATGTGTGATGAAGAATATACATCAGAGTATAATGAAAATTTGAACTTCATGCCCAAGATGTAGTAAATGACTTTTCAGTCGTATACATAAAAATGAAACAATTCAAATCTCTTTTGTTTGGTGCTTTTAGCCTCTTCCCCTCTATCTTGACAACATTAGAAAAGACCTAGTATGATGCTAACTACTGAATCTGTCATGAGTTCCTTCAGATTGCTGGAAACTGTAACATAAACATAATATTCCTTCAATTCAAAAGATGTGGCCTTTATTCTTGACTGAAGGAATTTATCAGCATAAAATACAAATGACAAGTTATCTTCATCATTTTATTTTTATCCCAATGGTGATGACTTTTCAGGTTTTCTGTTATCCACTACTTTTTCTTAAAATTCAGAAAATAATGCTCATAGGAAATTGGTCCATATTTAATCCAATTAAATTAATTTTCATAGTGTATAAGCCAAAATACCCTTTCTTGTAGATCAGATTTTGGCTTAAATACCAATCAATATTTAGTACTAGTATACAATATAGACTTTATTATATGTGCTGAAGAAATTTGATTATTAAAATATATGACAGACATTTAAAACAAAATGAGTTGAATAACATAGCTGAAGGGAATGTATTGACTTTCTATATATCTTTCCCTTCTTTAATTATCAGTAGAATTTTCAGTTGAAAGCACTATATAAGATGACATTTAGGGCATTTAAAAACTGGTTCTGATTGAGTATGCTGTATGAAACCCAAGAAAGTATGAATATTAATAATATATCATAGCATGCCTGATGTGTTGAGTTTCTCATGACCTCTTATCTCTAGTCAAATCATGAAGCGCCATTAACCCAGCAACTGTCCAGGGATTTATATATTCATGTTTTATTAATATTTTCCTTATAAGTCTTATCAGATCACATTACTATCAGAAGTTTATCAAACTTATTTATTTATTCACTCATTCATTTTTGTTTACCATAAAGCATCTGTTTGAGACCTTAATCTCCTTGGTTTCAGAAAATAGGCTCCAAACCTTGAAATCTTAATTTCTTCCTCTGTCTTCCATTCTCCAAATTCAATTAGCAAAATCTGTTGAGACTACCTTCAAAATACTTTCACTACTTACTAGCGTTCTATCTCAAATTTATAGAAATCCAAGCCCCTGTCATTTTTAGAAGTTATCAATTTCCAGTTTGCTAGTACAGATTGTATTTTATTCTCCCTGAACTAGAAGATGAAATGTCAGAAGTATTATTATTTATTACAATGATAACTTTAGATGTGGTTGGATTAAAATAAGGTCATTCAGAGTCTTAATTCAATATTAATGATATTCTTATTAAAAGAGGAAAATTTGAATAAAGGGAAAACAAATTCATGAAAGCAATATCATTGGAATATAAAATGTCAGAGTTGAAATGGTAAGTCTTGACGCCAACTTGACAGATTAAGAAAACCCAGGAAACTATTAGCTCCCTTTTCTTGGTATGTCTTTGCAGGTGTTTTCAGAGACAATTACATTAGGGAAGCCTTGACCTAATGGGAGTAACTCCTGATTCATTTAAATGTTAGAATTTGTAGGAGCATGTGAAAGAAAGAGCAGGGCTCACTGGAGGAAGCAGCACATCATTGTATGTGTCTTTGGGGTCTGATCTCATTTCAGAATACCTTCCACTATTGCCTGGCTCAGCCAGGAGGCAAACTTCCACCACACACGTTCACCACTGCGTGTATAGAACTCAGCAACTTTGAACTGAATCCTCTGGAACTATATGATAGCATGAACAATAATTTTGCTTTTAACTTGTTTCTGTTAAGTAACGAGAAAAGCAATAAACAGGAAAGTGATGTATTTTTGGTTATATAAAATTAAAGCTTTCAAGGCAACAAATAATAGCAGCTAGGAAGCAGGCACAAAACAGTTTCTATCTCACAAGCTTCATAGGAGAGACTCTAGAAACACAGACTCTAGGATCAGGATGTTGTCACAATAACCATAAATTGCTCATGATACTTTGTGGTATTTTGTTACATAGGCCCCAACAAACAAATACACAGACAAAGTGCTGTTCATAGCCCTGTGCTTCCAACTGTGGTCTTCAATAGACGACTAGAGATAAATATTTTCTTTAAAAATTGTCTTAATTACTCTGTTTCTTCAGTGTGAAGATACATCATGACCAAGTCAACTCTTAGAAGAGAAAACACTTAATTGGGAGCTTGCTTACAGTTCCTGAGCCATTGTTATAATATCAAGGAGCATGGTTGTAGGTAGGTATGGTGCTGAAGAAGTAGCTGAGAGCAACATCCTGATCCTTGGGCAGAGAAAGACTGCATCTAGCATGGGCTTTTGAAACCACAAATTCCCCCCTAAGTGACATTTACTCCAGTAAGACCATACCTATGACAAAAGACCACACCTCCTAATCCTAATGGTTTCAAATCATGTCACTCCCTAGCGACCAATTATTCAAATATATGAGGCTATGGAGACCATTTTTATTAAAACCATCTTCTCCCTTGCCCTGTATGCTTGTAGCCATAGTATAATACAAAAATACAGTCCTACTACTAAAAGTCATCATAGTCAATTAGAATATCAGAACACTGTTTAAAAGTCCAAAGTCTCTTTGGAGACTCAAGGCAATCTCCTAACTATAACCTCCCTGTAGAGTAAAAAAATAAATATAAAAAAACCCACAAAATCAGTAAGATTGCACATTAGTCTCTTCTGAAAATCCTTCCTATAGGTTCCTACTCTCTTGAAATTCTCTCCATCATTTCCTCTTCTGACTTTGCCTCCTACTGGTGTCTTCCAAAAGCGGTTCCAGCCAGATTGCTCAGTTTCTTATTTTCTATGATAGCAAACATCTTACACTGAAAGGCATTTGCAATGGTTATTTACCGCTTCTACAATGTTTTGTATCTTCATATCCGTGTCATTCTTTCATATTCTTTGGACTTCTATTCAACTTTCATCTCTGTAATGAGATCTGAGACCTTTTATATAAAATAAATTTTACTTCTTTAAGAGCCCCTTTCTATTTCTTTATATCATCAATATTTATCTGGCATGCCATGAATTTTTATCACTTCTATATTATACCTGAATTTCAGGAGAATATGGAATATTAGGATTATATTTTATTCCCTTCTTTGAATGTTGGTTCCTCAAATATTAAGAGTTCCTGGCATATAATAAGTGCCAAATTACTACTTGCGAGTTGAAAGAATCATTATCTTTTCAGTCATCCAACATGGCTTTTGAGAATATTAGGGAATGTTAAAATTGTAAAGATTAATGCCAGATACAGAAGGGATGAATATATCAGTGAATGGATTTGTAGTGTGTTTCCTTTTTCATTCAGTAAGCACATCTATGTTGATATCTGTGCAGAACTACATGACTTCCTAGGCAATGAGATTTCAAACATGACCAGGGTAGGAGGGCCAGTTGCAGATAATGGAAGTAAGTCCATATCTGAGAGGAGAACAAAGCCAGTGAGAGAGATTGAGAACGAATACGCAAGTGTTACTTCGACGAACAGCAGTCATGAGAGGCTTCGTAAAATGGAAGCACATAGACAAGATGTCTAAGTAGTGGTGGTGGGAGTGTCAATGGCAGATAACAGAGGGATGTGTGCGTTTCACCACAGGACATAGTATGTGCAAACATGTGACAGAAGGCCATGCACTCTTCTTTTCCACTGAGATGCCAGCCAGCCACATAACGTTACAGAAATATTAAAGCCTCTCACATCAAAGAAGTAATTCACATGAGCTGTCTACATTTTAAAAAAAAAAAAAACCAAAGTGCCCTTTGTTTAAATATTCTAAAGACCCATGAAACAGGAGGCCAAAAGACAGGCTTTGCTCTCTGACTCTGTCTTCAACTTAGCCTCAGAGCAATGTACCATCTGGTTCCTACTGCTCTATGATTCCTTATGACAGAACTGTACTTCCCTCTCCCAGCAGGAGTTGATCAGGAATGGAGCTTGGGCTAAAATAGAGATTTTTTTTCTTACTTTTTCCCCTTCTATTTTCAATACTCCAAATATTTCACAGTATTAATATTTCATTGCTCTGTTCCTTTTGCAGCAAATACATGGCACAGTTGTGTGCGAAAATTGATGGTATTTGATGGGCTGATTACTGCCCGTTGTGAGGGTCAAAGTGTGTGACAATCAATTCCTTATTGAATTTTTAATGTGACGTTAAACTATCACAGTTACCCTGTCCGGTGTGGCAACATTTAGTAGAATGTATTAGAGAAACTAGGGAAATATGTGGTTTCTGGTCTCCAATCATAGCTCTAAAATTAAGTGCTATATTTTATAAAAGATGACTTTTAGACATTTTCTTAGGATCTACATCTATCCAATGAGGAACCTGGACTATGTAAGTTACTGAAGATCATTATTCTATTACTTTGGGCAGTAAAAGCAGAATGTGGCAGTTGAAATTGATAATAGTTTACAACTACCATCAGCAGTAATTTGAAAGGCATCACGATTTCTTTTTCTTTGCTGTTCTATTTTACATGCCTTTTTAATATATAAGAAGACTAGGTTTTTGATCTCTCTGTCAATAAAATAGCAACCTGCCTGATAAAGTTAGAATAAGAAACTTTAAAAATTTACATATTATTCAACCTCGGCCTGTCTGCCTCTGCTTTGCTTGCTCTTTGTGTGTGTGTTTATGTTTGTGTTTATGTTTTATTTTTTGTCCTCAGCTTCTCAGGCAAGGAGTACGTAAATCACAAAAGAGGCCTTTATGAATAAATCTGAAAAAGTTTAACTTCTACCTTCATTTCTGTGTGGTCCGAGGTATTTGGTGCTCATATCTTGTCATTGCTACACTGAGTTGCTTTTATAGATGTTAGAATGCATTATTAAAGATGCACTGTATTTCAACATTAGGTTTCTATGTGGATTTTTCAAAAGGCCTTTAGTATTTGTTACTCGTTAATCCCCATAAACTTCCATGCCCTGCCCTAATTTAAGCCTTTGGTTTCACTGCTTTTCTTTAACCCTTGACAGGACTACTATGTTCTACATTTCCTTCTTTGAAGACTCCCAATGATCCCTTGCTAAATTGCTAATCTCTCTGGACATTTCAAATGGAACATACTACTCTGGAAGCTTTTTAAATACATACATATATAGGTAGAAAGAGGCTTGATAATGCTACACCTCAGTGGGAAAGTCTATTACCTCAACTTCACCCTACGTTATCCAATAAAACATTCAGTACCAAAAAATACCACCTTTTGTATTGTTGGCCAGTGGATTTACATAGAGTCTCAAGCATTACAGCCTATTGTTTCTGTTGACAGCAACCCTATCTGTCCCAGAGAACTTGACAGAAATATCCTGTTGCTGAAGAAATCACATTCTTGAGTCTTAGAACATGGAGACCTTAAAGTGATGATAATCTGTAAGATATTTTCCTATAGGCCAGCATCAAGGTGCTTTGCATAGTCAGAGGAAAAATAGTAATCATCAGTCTTGTCTAGTTGTGAACCCTACAGACTACAGCAATGAGCGGTCAGACAAGATAGTCCCATAATGCACAAATGCTGTAGAAGGAACGAGTGACTTCCTAATCATATCAAAGGTTTGCTTCCTGAAATGAGACATACACCTTGCACTATTAAAAGGCTAGGAAACTGTGATAAGAAAAGTCACAGTATACAGGGGAGAATCCAGTGCTATTGTTTGCCTAAATGCACCTAGTAATAAATAAATTGCTATACTCATAGATCACAGCACCTTTCAAAACCCATCAAAGAACTTTCTTATTGCAGCAGACAGCAATTAGCCGAGAGAGCAACAATGAGACAATATGCAAAGAACAAAGATTGCAGAGTTGCTTAGGCAGAAATTGGAAATTCATATCCCACCCCCAAGGCTCATGAAGTGTTGAGAAAGAGAAAGGATTATAAGAGCAAGTGGTAGCTGAAAACTTCAAAGAAACAGTATTTTCTAGACTAAAGGTGAGAATGCATTGTGAGATTGTGAGAGCATTAAAAAGACTTCTACTTCATCCAGACCAAAAAGCCAAGTTAGTAGGATGAAGGTGAATATGCATCTCTCCCACTGAGAAGCTATTAATGTTTGCTGCTGAGAGAAGAATAAGCCAGTGTTTTCTTCTTTTTCTTTATTTGAATTTGTGTGTATGTACATGCACGCACACAACACACATGTGTGCACATGCAAGAGAGAGAGAGAGAGAGAGAGAGAGAGAGAGAGAGAGAGAGGTATGTCCTTAGTCTTGAGACTATGTGGGCCACACAAACTGGATTCAAAGAAAGGAAAAACAAATAATCACAATTGGGTAAGAAAGGACAGGAAAATTAAGCAGGTGATAAGTGGATAGTTGTGAGAGAGTGAACACATTTAAATTACATTGTACAAAATTCTCAAGGAACAAATATAATTTTTTAAAATTCATTGTTCATGAAACACTATTTTCTCTGGGCCTGACATGGCAGACAATACTAATAAAATATCACCACTTTTATTTTTTTAGTGGATTCTTGTGACTCTGAACCCAATTTGGAACCCAAGATGTCTGAATGTTTTTCGTGCGAGGAGAGACGTCACTATATTCCAATTTCCCACCCCCTTGGTGCCTAGTTTATCTACACTCAAGATTTACGATAAAGTAGGAAATGTTTCTATGGAAGTATAGGGAAAAAAAGGTTCTTTAGTAAACTAAAGGGTACTTTTAAAAGCACTATTAATAATGAGCAAACATAGAATGTGGGGAAAATAATATACAACAAAAGGAATTAAACATGGCTAACTAAAATCTCATGTATGTGTAGTAACAGTTTTAGGAAATTCTTTAATTACATTTTCCTTATTTTTCGGTTTCCATTGAATTTCATGTGGTTGTGATATATAAATTATATTTTAACATATAGGAATTAATTCTACTAAATGAAACAAATCACAAAGCAAGGGTTTTTAAATGCTACATTTCACTAATTTATATAGTAGTTAAGTGAATTAAAAACCCGTCTTTAAATATAATAGATTAAATATTGAATAAACTTTTGATACTATTCACATTATAGTTCACACTCACTAATGATCTGACATCTATCATATATATATGTGTGTGTGTGTGTGTGTGTGTGGTGTGTGTGTGTACATACATATATTAAAAGCTGTTTATATAAACTTGGGGGCCCCTTACCAGTTCTCTTTTCTAAAAGGCATATTAAACTCTGCAGTCCTAGTCTTCATATCTCTATTATTTTTGGTTTCTAGTCATGTTTTAAATATGTTTTAAAAAGGATAGGATTCTGAGAAGTATTTAAAGAAAATATATTGCCACATTAAGTCAGGTTTTTGTAGCTATATATGAAGAGATTAAATAGCTTAAAAATGCGTTGTCACAATCCTGGATTCTCCCTCCTCATTGACAACCAAGGTCGACTTTTCTGAACTGTCACAAGAGATCTCCCTCTTCAGTCCAGTTCCTGCACTGCTCAATTATTGTATCTGGGGAGGGTGGGAGAATCTCCGTTCTCATGATGTTTATGCTAAAACACAACCGATGAAAATGATATAAGTTATACCAAATGGAGCTGCATTCAGTCACAGCTGGTGATGACAAAGGTTCCCAAAAGATCAGCTTATTTCTGTGTCTGCCTCTTTGAAAATGAGGAGGAAGAAGTCTCTGAACAATTAGTTGACAGGAGGTGCTCTTCTCCCCACCCACACTCCTCTTTTGCTCTCACATACCCTTGGTGGCTTTGCTCAGCCATTACCAAAATGAAGAGGCTTTTGCGAGCCCCTCCCTGCTCTGCAAGCCTAGCCTGCTTCCATTTCCTGCTTCACAGGCTCCCATGCCCAGCAGCACACTTGTGCACTGATTGACTTACTTCTCTTTATATGAAAGGTTTCAAGTATTCCTCTAAGCCAGCCTTAGAATCTTCAGCCTTTTTTCTTTCTTAATTGTGGACTAAGTGCTATAAATTCGTGTGATGGAGGACTCTCATTGGCTAATAAAGAAACTGCCTGGCCCATTTGATTGGCCAGCCCTTAGGTGGGCGGAGTAGACAGAACAGGAAGAAGGAAGTGAGGTAGATGGCTCAGTCAGATGCTACGCCTCTCCTAAATTGGACGACCGCCATGCCTCTCCTTGGGGAGACAGACGCAATGAAGCTCCAGCCCAAGATGGACATAAGCTAGAAACTTCCCGGTAAGGCACCATTTCATGGTGTTACACAGATTATTAGATATGGGTTAGTCAAGACGTGAGTGAGAGGCTGGAATTAATGGGCCAGGCAGTGTTTAAAAGAATACAATTTGTGTGTTGTTATTTCGGGGCATAAGCTAGCTGGTGGCTGGGAGCCGGGCAGCGGGAAGCGGGCCCGCAGCTCCACACTACCATTCGTGAGCAGGTGGCTCACAGAAACTCTTAACATACCCCATGTTCACAATATGTAGTCAATTGTTGTGCAAGTTTGTTTTGCAAACAGAGTTTGTATCTATATGATTGGCATACAAGGGGACAATTTATACATAATGCAAATTTTCTATTTCTTTATTGGAAGTCTTCTCCAAATGAACAGGCTAAGTCAGTATACTGCACACAGCAGAACCCAGCCAAAGAGAAATAGAGAATGGTAAGATGTACAAGCTTCACACATCTATCAGACACCTCAATCCACCATATGCGAAAACAAAAACAGCCCTCACCATCTGCTATTATAACATTGAGCCCGTTTCTGGAAATCTACCCTTCTACGCTTCCTTCGTGATAACTTTAACAGACCTGGTGCTTTTCCTCTGTTTTCTCACATTAGCAAACTATATGTCATTTTAAAATACCACATTTGTAATATTTATGTGTTTCCACACCCTGAGTATGTATATAATGATATCATCATCTTTTGCTACGTTCTGCCTTTTTCGGTATCACTGGTGCTTTTGCATGTTAAGTGGCTTAATATTTGCAGACTTTTCCACAGCATCGTAAGTCTGGGATATAAGGAAACAGCAACACAGGAAACGGGACAGTAAATTCCTTCCATTCCCTAACTGTTATTAGGAAGACAAAGAGCAATGTCTTTTAGGAGCCCGTGTTAATAACTCCCCATCCTTGGTTCTTCTTCACACCATTCTGTGTCACTGCACAAAGCCTACGTTTTTTTTTTTCTTTCTTTTTTCCCAAACTGGAGAACAGAGAGGCAATCACTTAAATAAATATTATTCAGAGAGTTTACTTTATCTCCACAGGTGGAGATACTGGAAGACATAGACTGTCTAACCATTTACAATTTCCTAATGCTGGGCACTCTGCCCAATACAGAATAGTTCAATGTTCACTGGAGTTGACATACCATTTTAAATGAGGGCTACTTTTCAAAATATTCATCCAGAGAAACCAAGAAAAGTCTTAGTAATGATGCAGATAATTTCTCTTTTTAGATAAAAAAGCATTCAGGAGAATGTTTGAGAATGGAATTGAAACAAAACCTGCAGCTCTGTGTTCATGTATTGTGAGGTCTTGATTTAGATTTTGAGCACAGTGTCTTTACCATCAATTTGATGGTTTGTCTTATTTAGTCATGAGAAAACTAAGAAGTCAAACATTCTGCTTTCTCATTACTGTTTTTGGTTGTTATGTATAGTTCAATTTCTTCATAGAGTAAGGCCACTTTAATATTTTGAAAGAACTTTGAGAGACTTTTTGGAAGTCTGTACAGACTTACATGTAAAAGATGTGTTCATATGCAATATTTGCACAGTTAAAAAGAATCAGAAGTAATACAATATATGATTGTAACTGTGGCTTTCTGAGAATGTGGTCTCTGCTGGGTGACTCTGCCTCATTTCAATTAAGTGCATATTGCAGCTTCCCAGTTGGGTTGCCCATCTGCTCCTTACAGAAAGCAAAGCCACCAACATCTCTGGCTCTCTTCCCTGACAATTGGGTCCCCTAATGCCATTTTATATGAGTGTTGCACAGCCTCACATAGGGGTGAGATTCAAATCTTTTCATATTTTGCTCGTTTAGGTATTCCATTGACAAAGAGAGGGTAAATGTAAACACCAATATGGGAACTTAAGAATTTCCAAAAATGATAAAGATTTCTTTTCTTAAATAGTTATCTAAATATAATGCTGTGTTTCCAAACTTACACTAAATGAGTTGCCTAGCAATAGATTCATTTTTAGTAATATCTTCTTTCCGCTACCCCAATTTTCATGGAATTCAGATATAAGAGTTCTCTAAACATAAAGACACAGGAATTACTGTCCCAGTTCTGTTGAGCCTCCTTGTATTCTCCGTGGCTTCCACTTACTTCAGGTGTATTTCTTTTCACCCCAAGCATGTTTCTATTGGCCTTGTAGCATTTTGCAATGTGGCAAAAATAAAGCCAAACTGGAATTATTTAGAAGATCTAATAGAGTAGGTTTCCTAGGAAGCCGAGGCAAACCTGAGTGTTTTGCATTCAGAAGGAGCCGCTATGGGAGGGCCAGTTCAAGAAAAGCATCAATGTGAAAACAGGTGGTTGAGGTCACATTTGGGGATCCACACTGAATCACTAGTATTTGGCCATAAAATACATATTCCATGTATAGGCTGCACCATTGATGTAGTTATCCTAGTTCCTTCCTGTAGGTTTGAGTCAGTGCCATGCAAAGGCATAACCAAATGATCATTATTAATGCTATTAAGTGACCATTTAACATGATAATAAAATGGAGACAGAAACTGCAAGCTGCATTCCTACTGGGAAAGTTAAGCAGAGTCTCTTATTAGGAAAACTATTACATTACAGATTTTTTACTTCATGCTGCTGCAGTAAGCACAGATTAACTGGCATCACAGGGACCCCACAATATCCTGCCACAGTGAGAGTCTGTGTTGATGTGTCTGGCCCATGTTGCTGACAGCGATCACATAGATGGTCTGAGATCTAGACCTCACACTGTGACATGGTGGTGTCACAGGGCTGTGTCATCTCAGGGGTCTGGATGATTTGTGTGGCCAGTGTTGTCACTTGGAACCATGGTATTGTCTGGACCAGGGCTGTGACCAAGGGCCATGTCTGGGTCTGTGGCCCTGCTGCAGCCAGTGTATGTTGATGTCTGTGACTCCTGAGACCACTGAAGACTATGCTGATGCTGAGAGTCTGGACTGCCACCTGAGGCCATGTTGTTGTCCTGAGAGCCATTGCCACCGTGGGAGGCCTGTGCTGCCACCTGGAGACCATAGTGACTTCTGGTCAGCTGATGCCTAGGACCAAGTGTGGGTCCACGGTCTTACCACAGCCAGGATCTGTACTGATGTTCGTGGCCCCTGATGCCACCAAAGGCCACATAGATGCCTGTGGCTGGGTTCCAACTTGTGACCCTGGAAGTGTCCAAGGACCATGCCACCACCAGGAACATTCTGATCTGAGTGGCCTGTTGTGACATCAGAAGCCAGGGCTTGCTGCTAAGGGCCAAGTCTGGACTCAGGGCCATGTGGTATTTGTTTGTCCTGGGATATCCACAGCTCCTATTGCCACCAAGGTCTCCAGACACTTGGGGTCTGGTTAACCACCTAGGACCATGTTGGCTCCCTGAGAGGCCATGCTGATGCATGCATGGGTCATGGCTTGCTCTCAGTGGCCATGCTGCCACCAGGGTCATAATAGCTTCCAAGCAGAGTTGAAGCCCAGAGCCATGTCTCTGTCATGTTTCTGCTGGAGCTGGGGTCTGTGGTGTCTGTGGCCTGTGTTAGCCAGGGAGTGATTGGATCCATGCTGTGCTGAGCCAGCTCTGTCTTCACTGACCATGGATTAGCTGGCCTTGCCCTTCACTGAATACCTCAGGAGGCAAGTTGGCCTTACCCCTAATGGGAGCACTTGCCCTGTGCTCAGGAAAGATGGCCCCCACCCCCTCACCACAGGTGTGTACTTCACCTGGGCAGCACACTAGAGCTGACCCTATGGAATGCAGGTGAGATAGCCCTGAAGGCTTGAAAGCAGCAAATCTGACACCTCCCCACTTTGTCTGCCAGGTAACAGCATGGATGCTGAAAAGAAGCCCTCCACCACCACCCCTGTGGTCACAACGAGCAGGAGATCTAGCCCTGACCCTCACTGGCTACTGCACAAGAGAAAGCAGCTTCTGTTGCCTGTCTGGGCAGCAAACTAGAGCCTCTACATTCCTACTGGCAGGTGAGCCATTGTATCACGTGTTAAGTATTGCCCGGTTGCTAAATTCCTCGGCCACCTATGCAATAAGCCAACTCAGGACCGAATTAATATATCCAGATTTAATAACAGGCAATTTAGAGCATAGCATGCCCGGGTCGTCCTTGGGAAGGCAGGGGACAGAACAGTAGGGCAGAGTGGAAGATTATGGTCTGGGTTTTAAATAGCCTGTAGGTGGGTCCCAGGCAACACTGGGGGGGGGGCATTCTGAGGGGAGGGGCTTTCTAAGAGGAGCAGAATTCTTTGTGGATTTTACCTAATCAGTAAATCCAAAAGAATCAATAAAATTCGAAAACAGTGACTTCCAGGAAACAAACTAGATACCCCTCAATAGAAGAATAAATAAAGAAAATGTGGCACGTTACACAATAGAGTCTACTCAGCCATTGTAAACGATGACATCTTGAAAATTTGCATGCAAATGGATGGAACTAGAACAAAAAATCCTGAGGTAACCCAGACCCAGAAAGATGAACATGGTATGTAGTCACTCATAAGTCGATACTAGCAGCAAAGCAAAGATAATGAAACTATAGTCCATTACCCTAGAGAAACTAAGTAACAAGGTGAACCCTAAAAAAAAATACAGATTCACCAGGAATATGGGAAATAGACAAGATTGCCTGACAAAATTGGGAACATGGGGGTGGGGGAAAAGGAGGACAGAAGGGGAAGAGAAGAGGGAGGGGAGGAGAACATGAGGGAAAGGGATGGCCGAGATGGAAGAAGGACAGAGATGAGAGCAAGGAAAGAGATATTTTGATTGAGGGAGCCATTATAGGGCTAGCAAGAAACCTGACACTAGAGAAATTCCCAGGAATCTACAAGGATGACCCCACTTAAGAGCCTAAGCAATAGAGGAGAGAGTGCCCGAACTGGCCTTGTCCTGTAGTCAGATCGATGAATATCTTAAATGTCACCATAGAAGTTCATCCAGCAACTGATGGAAACTCAACAGAGAACTGGGCTGAGTTCCTATAGTCCAGTTGAAGAGTGGGAGGAATGAGAATATGAGAAAAGAGGTCAAAACCATTATGGGTATAACCACTGAAACAGTTTACCTGAGCTAATGGGAGCTCACCAACCCAGCAAAACAGGGAAGGAACAAGTTTAGGATGAAAAATACATGCTTTGAATGTGGGTGACAGTTGGGTGGTTGGGGCAGATTGTGGGGCCACTGGCAGTGGCACCAGAATTCATCCCTACTGCTTGTTTTGGCTTTTTGAGAAACCATTCTCTTTAAATGGATACCTTACTCAGCCTATATATATTAGGAAGGGCCTTGGACCTTCCCCATAGGATTGTGCCTTACCTTCTCTGTGGAGTGGATGGGGATGTGGTGGAGGGGGAATGTGGAGGGAATGGAGGAAGGGAGGGAAGTAGGAACTGAGAATTGGTGTGTTAAATGAAGATAGCTTTTTTTTTTTTTAGAAAATAAAATAAAAAAAATGATTTCCAACAGACATATCAGAGATGCCTTTCAAACAAGCTATCCCAGGTGTCTTCTACTTAGATCACTCAAACGGACAGACATTAGCTAGGGTCATCCTTGTGGATTCCTGGGAATTTCCTAGAAACCGAAGTTGCTGTGTAACCCCATAATGGTTCCCTCAATCAAGATATCTCTTTCATTGCTCCTCATCTCCACCCCTCCCCCCAACTGAGTCACCTCCATACCTCATGTTCTCATTCCCATAACCTTTCCTTCTACACCCTATCCCTAACACACAAAAAGATTTCATTTATTTCCCTTTCTCATTTCAATCCAGGCATCCCTCTTAGGGTCCTTCTTGTTATCTAGTTTCTCTGGAGCTGTGGATTATAGCCTGGTTATCCCTTGCTTTATCTATAGTATCCACTTTTATGTGAAAACATACCATGTTTGTCTTTTTTTTTTTTTTTGTCTGGGTTGCTCACTCAGGAGGATTTTTTCTAGTCCTATACATTTGCCTATAAATTTCATGATTCATTGTTTTGTACCCACTGAATAGTACTCCACTGTGTAAATGTACCACATTTTCTTTATCAGCTCTTCTGTTGAGGGGCATCGAGGTTGTTTCCAGACTCTCACTATTGTGAATAATTCTACTATGAGGCGTAGTTGAGCAGGTCACAGGGACACACTCATCCCAGTTCTTCCCTATACCCCACTATGCTGTTTCACTTACCATTTTCCTTCCTTGCTTCTTTGCTCGTATTAACAGTCCTTCCAGAACCTCCCAGGATCCCCTATATAGATTCTCTCTTCTTTTTTTCATTTTCAATTTTTATTTTATATCAATTATCAATTTTTTGTTTATGTGCTGGTTTTAAAAAATACTGTTTTATGTTCCTTTACATTGCCATTTCCTAAGATGAACTTAAAGAAGGTGTATGGCTACTGGAACATAGTGTTTGTTCAACTAATTCTTTACAGCTCAGAAAAGGAGAGTGAGAACATGAACATCCATATATGTTTACATGTCTCTCAATGTACGTTTGGAATGTTTTGTTGTAAAGCAATGTCTGTTGTATCCTTAATATGTTGTGGAGAAAATAGAAGATAATTCACAGGAAACATATGTGACTAATAACACAAAACTCTGAATTTGACCATTAGTACCATAAAAGAGAAAGTTTAACAATGAAGAGAGTTGAGCTACTGTTGGTCACTTCAACCTGAAATCTAGAGTCTTGGTAATAAGGTTTCCTATCATGATCTTTATATTATAGATGCATTATGCATTCTATCTTCTATTATGATTATATTGCCCATAAAATTTCCTTATTTTATACCATATACATTTGAAATTTATTTTATGAATAAAGTAACATAAATGGAATCCAGTATTTTTTTCTCTGCAAACTAGAGATAAACTTTATATTAATTATAAATGAATAGATACTCTCAAATCATACAAAGTAATCTTAAAAACCACTAAGCCAAAAGTAGAAATTTAATAAACATGTTCTAATTTTAGATATAACAGAAAGTAATACCATTTTTAATATACATTTTAATAACATGTATATGTACAATTGCAATATATATTTTATTCTTACTTTCTAAGCAATGACATCTAATGATCCAGTACACTAACCCTCATATTTTATTATATTCTTTTCATATACCCTCTTTATAATCAAAAAAATTGATACAAACTATTTATACATTAATTACTGAGGGCAAACATAAGAACGTCATTCCTAGGCCTGTCTCAGATGGGCGGGTGAAATTTCTAGAAAGTAGCAGGATGTTTCCTCACATGTGGAACAGTTCATGCCTTATGAAAAGTGAAAAAATTCAGATTTTTAAAATTTTTTTATTAGCTAAATCATAATCTGTTGCAGGATCAAATTTAAATAGATTTTTCTGGAAACATTCCCACTGCAACTATTGTTTTTTTCTTTTATCTACTTTCCTTTTGAATTATGTGCTTGTGTGAAGTGACTGTATGTGGTTAGTCAGTGCATGTGTAGTACAGTGTCCTTCAGAGTCCAGCAGAGAGTAAAAAAACTCCATGTGGTTCTGAGCTGGGCAATTGCAGTGATAGGAACAAAACTCTGATCTCTGCAATGCAAACTAGCATTCTTGGTTACTAAATCATACCTCCAAATGACATTATTTTATAGGCGGGACACTTTCCACAAGAAACGGTTTCTGGGGACAAGGAATGAAAATTGCTGTGAGTTCCATCCCAATCAATGGTTCCCAGTGATACACATGGTGATTAATTAATAATAAATTTACTGTCACATGTTAGTATTAATAGCAATCAAATTTTATTAAAGAGAAATGCATGCTTTTTCTTTTAACAGTCCAAAGGTGGAGTCAAAGAAGATTTCTTAAAATTAACAGCTTTCCTTTAATTTAAAATATACTTCCTTGTGCACTGAGCATCTAAAATATGTTACATATATTTTTATCAAATGAGAATTTGCTTTAATTAGTAAACAAATTTTGTACATATAGAAAGATGTGCCCATTAAGAGTGCCTACCATTCATAGATGACTTCTGAGAAACGCAAGAAATTACTTGGTAAGGATAAGTTATTGAGCTCTTGAAAGATGTATTTATTTTAGGTGACACTATCATATCCAGCTTTAGGTGTAAAGCCTTTGATGTAGCTTGAGCACAGATTCCTATAATATTGCTTCTTACTGGAATCTTTGGTTATAAACATAAGGAAAAATATAAGGTAATTTAGATGGCTAGAAAGAAGCAGCATCTGATTGGGGAATAAGGCTAAATTAACAATATTCCAACATAGTTTACTGTCATAACTTGACTACATCTTAAAATGAAATAGGGGAAATTTAAAAATCACAAAGCCTAGGATGTTGACAGATTTCTCTTCCACCCACCAGGTCCCACAGCCATTCAGTCCCAATGAAACACACAAAGGTTTACATATATTATAAACTGATTGACCTATTAGCACAGGCTTCTTATTAACTCTTTTATTTATTTTTATTAAAAATTTCCCACCTCCTCCCGGCCTCCCATTTCCCTCCCCCTCCCCCCACTCCCCTCTCCCTCCCTCTCCAGTCCGAAGAGCAGTAAGGGTTCCCTGTCCTGTGGGAAGTCCGAGATCCTCCCCGCTCCATATTAACTCTTATAACTTCTATTAGCCCTTATTTTTTTGTCTGTGGCTTGGTACCTTTTCAGTGAGGCAGTCATATTCTGCTTCACTCTCTGTATGTGAGACGACTACAGATTGAATCTTTCCTCTTCTCGGAATTCTCCTGTTTCTGTCCCTCCCTGCCTATACTTCCTGCCTGGCTACTGATCAATCAGCATTTTATTAAACAAGTACAAGAAACAAATCTTTACAGGGTAAAACCATTGTCCCACAGTACTTATTTCCCCTGCCTTTTTTTTTCAAAACAAGAATCTGAATAGAATCTCACTTGTGTAGCATTCTTCCTGACTATTATCCATACAACTTGTAACCAACATTCTAAAAGAAAGGTAAATATCCATAATCCATTTTGGGGGAATGCAGGCTTAGTTTTTCAGGCTACTTTCTGCTCATTGGGGGTGCTGATAACTTTATGGGGACCTAAAGAAAATACTGAATTATGGTCAAGTCCTGAATAGCATATTCTGTGAGGCTTGACCATCTCAGCCAGCAGTCTTGAAACTATTCATGATTGTAGAACTCAGAGGAAACTCCAACAGAGGTCCTCTGAAATGTTGGATCATCTGGACCATCTGCTCCTATTGGAGATTCTTTAGGGGGTCTTCCTTGATAAAATCTGATTTTTTCTTATGCCAGAATGAATTCACAGCCTCTCATTTCCTGTGGAAACAGACGTAAAATTTCTTCTCCAAGTAACATACCTTTTGACATACATATTTTGAAATGACTTGATTTCAAAATTTAAGTCAGCCACGCTTAACTCTGTTCTTTTCTATCTAGAATAACTTCCTAGGCTCTCTCAGGCTTTTAAGTAGATTTGGTCAGCCCCACATTGGCATGCCATTTTGTTGACTGAGGTTTTTGTTCTGCACAGTGCCCACAGTCATTCAGTCCCAAAGAAACACACAGAGGTCTATATTAATTATCAACTGATTGGCCTATTAGCTCAGACTTCTTATAACTTATATTAGCCCTTAGTTCTTTTCTGTGTTAGCCACATGGTTTGGTACCATTTTTGGTGAGGCCATCATATTTTGCTTGCTCTGTATCTGGCTTCTTCTGTGTCTGGGTGATGACTGAAGACTGAATCTTTCCTCTTCCCAGAATTCTCCTGTTCTCACCTCTCCTATACGTCCTGCCTGATTGCTCTGCCTATACTTCCTGCCTGGCTACTGCCCAATCAGCATTTTATTAAACAAGTACAAGAAACAAATCTTCAGAGGGTAAAACCATTACCCCACAACACTAGAATATGCCTTTGAGGTGTTAAAGCAGAATGACTGGGGAAAAACTCAGGGATCAGAACACTGATGCTACTATACAAATAGTACTGAAATCACAATAAGATCTGGGGTAACTGAGTTGTATTTAGTTCAAAACTACAAGGATTTAAATAATTTCTTTCAATAAGTGTGAACAGGGTATCACTATAACAAGTGAACAAAGTCCAAATGTGGGAGGCAAAATATCTTGCCCTTGATTATCTTCCAGACCCTTTGCAACTTCACCAAAAGTTATATGATGTTAGAGGAGAACCCAAAAGGCTGTTATTTAAAAGGTATTGAATGTGGCTGGAATGCTGAGACACATTCAGTCCTTAGCAACCATGTGGTGACTCAATATACTCAATAACATCAGTTTCAGAGCACCCTAAGCCCTTCTGACCTCCCAGACACCAGGCACACACATGGTGCACAGAGATCATTTAAAAATCTTTTGAAATGTTTTTTCATCTTTAAAAATGTTTGTATTATCAAAAATAGGACAAAGTAGCAAACAAACTATAATTCAGACATACTTTCCATTCCAGTATTCAGAGGTGTTCAACAAAAAATACAGCGAAAAATTTCACATGAAATAAAATCTTGTGTCTTAAAATACAAGGAAAAATAGGAATCTAAAAATATTTTTAAATTAATAAATAAACCACACTGAGTTCATATTAAACAATTACATAATACCTGATTTGGTTTTAAAAGTGCCCTCTGCTAGTATTTGACTACCAGATGTAAGCATGTATGTACTTTATTCCATTCATTCTACTGCATGCAGATGGAAGAAATACTTTGCATTTTAATTAAATATTGAGTGTGTAACTAGGCTTTGTGTGTTGAACATTAACAACAAGAATATCACTTAAGTGAACACTTACTTTTGGAATCAACACCAACCTTATGATTAGAAGCATGTGTTGACGTCATAGTTTTTCTTAAGATTTACTACTGTTTTTGCAACCTGCTTTTTATTTTCCCAAGTAATTATCCTTAACACTTGTGAAAACTAAGCAAATTTCAAACATATTTAAAAGGAAAACATATTAATGATGCACCCATACCAAGAAAAAAGTATTACACAAAATATTTTAATTCCTGTTGCTGAAATTCAAAGAATTATAGCCTAAGTGCTCCTTCCAACTTGAATTTTTACTCCATCAAAGTTTGGAACTGCTTGTAATATATTTTATTCTTCACTTTAATATCATGATAAAACAAAGAATTCCAGAAGTTCTTTAAGTATTAGCAGCAAACATTAAGCTTTCATGCTGATTTCTATCTCATATTTTAGATTTGCTATAAAGTGGTATAAACAAGAGTTCTTAAACACATGAAGCTATGTAGCAAAAGTACAATTACTGTCAATCTCAGTATTTCTTTTTATAAACATTTTATTGAACATTCACAAGCAATGCAAAAGTTTTAACACAGTTTTCAAGCATATTGATAGATGGATTCTACATTCTCTGGAAGAGTAGAACTTCCCTGCTGAAGAATAGGACACAAAAGGAATTCACACATATTCTGTGAAAGAGCTGGTTTGGTGGGATAATATTTTACCAGATTATGAACAACTCACACTTATATTTCTCTCTGTGCATAATAACATGAAACCAATGAAAAGGGAATCTGGTTTTATTATAAATAATAAACACCAGATTTCCTATATTTGAGAACAAATTAAGGAGAAAGTCAAAAAATATGCTCAAAATAATGTTAATGAATTAAGTGTGAACTCCAGATAGCCTACAGAAAATACATATGCTTTAAATTTACTTTACATATTTATATTTCTATTACCTGCCCTCTCACAGAATTAAGAAGCAAACTTCTGCTGGTTTAAAAAAGAGAACATCTAATACAGAATCTTTATTTCTAAGAAATGTTCTTAGCACACGAAATGATAAATTATATTTCTGGGTCAGAGGACATGGAAGACTGTCCTGGAATATTTTTTTTTATAAGAAGTTAGGCAGACATTCAAGAAAGATGAGAACTTTCTAAATGGTGGTATAAGCTAATAGAATTCAATTGCCATTAGCAAAATACAATTTGAACAAGTAAATAGAAACTATATTATATTGCAACTCCAACAAGACAACAAAATATCTTCAAGTCTATGTTGGAGAGTTGTGCATTAAGCAAGAAAAAAATATAAAGAGACTGAAATGTATTGCAGTAGAATTCTAATGAATGAATTTAGTTTGATAAAATAATCAAAGATCATTATAAAAACACTACAGTAATAATTATTGTGGGGAAATTCTACTGAGATATATAAATCAGAAGAAATAAACTTTATAGGTATTTTCATTATAATATAGTATATCTCTCAATGTTTTTATTAATTATAAAAGAATGCAGTAATTTTTCTATAGAAAAAGCAGCATATATGCTCCTAATAAGTTATAAAGGTCAATATAACTACTTACAGCATGTATACCTCAAGATATTATTACCACATAGTATTATACACAAAGGACACAACATTCACCATGTGATGATTTTTGTCAAAAGATATATAACTTATACCAGACTCATGATATCAAATAACTCAAATGGGGAGGAGTTCATCAGATCAGATCAAAATTCTTGTAACACTGCTGTGGTCCTGGATATCAGATAGACTGAGGCATTGTGACAAACTTCATGTGGCCAAGAAATACCACCTGAACCCACGGCAGGGTCCTGCGTAGAGTTCTGAAATATCGAATAAGACTGAGGAAATTTCAAGGTAATGTTTGTGTTTAATTCATAGATTTTAAGCAGCTAATTTTCTATAATTTATGAATTAATTAATTATGTAAGATTCACCTACCAATTTTGAGACATTTCTATAAGCCTGGAATGAACTCAGTCTTAAAAGTTAAAAATTAAGTTGATCTATATGCTATGTTTTTAAAACATCACATTTCCCATTCCCATATTGATCAACAAAGGCAATGGATGTCATATTAATTTATTCTAATGTTTTAACACTAATAATTATAAGATGATAAGCTAGTAGAAAGGAAAAAACGGTAAATTATTTCATACTATAAGACAATTCCAGATAGTCTATGGTTCTTTGGGTTTTTTTTTAGAATTGTTTTAATACAGTCTTTCTCTCATTTTACATAGCTATCCCATGCCCCACTCCCTCTCCCCGCATCCTCCCTCCTCAGAAAGGGGTAAGGTTTTCCCATGAGGAGTCAAAAAGTCTGACCTTCAATTTGAGGCAAGACCAAAACCCTCCCCCTCTATGTCTAGACTAAACAAGGCACCATCAAAGAGAATGTACTTCTAGATGCCAGTTCAAGCGCTAGCAGTAAATCCTGGTCCCACTGCCAGTGGCTCCACAGAATGCCCACACCTCACAACTCCTCCTCTACATTCACTGGGCCTAGTTTGGTCCTATGCAGGTTCCCTCACTATCAATCCAGAGTCAGTGAGCTCTTACTAGCTCAGGTCAAGTGTTTCTGTGGGTGTCCCATCATGGTCATATTATTAGTCCTCCCTCTCTTGGACTAGTCTCAGGTAGCTTTGCCCAGTGCTTTGCTGTAGATGTCTGTATCTACTTCCATCAGTTTCTGGATGAAGGTTCTATTGTCATAGAATAAGGTAGTCATCCATCTGATTATAGAGGAAGGGCAATTTAGACATCCTCCCTGCTGTCACTTAGAGTCTTAGCTAGGGTCATCCTTTCCCTAGTTGCCATGTTTCTCATTAGCTCTTCAATGGCTCCTTCAATCAAGATATCTCTTTCCTTTCTCTCCCTCTGTGCTTCCCCTTTCTTGAGCATCCCATTCCCTCATGTTCTCTTCTACAGTCTGTGGTTCTTTCCTAAGAGGAAACATTTTAAAATGTGGTAGAAAAAGTCACCTATTTATTTTAAAAAATGATTTACTATCTTCCAAAATACAAAAGGAAAAGCAATTACATAAAAAGCTCTCCAGATGAGATGGCCACATAATGCCAACAAAGTTGTTGAGCTACGGCTATTTTCTTATTTTGTTTTTTAAAAATTGCTTGCATAAATAAAATTGTGGCAGGATCTTATTAGACAGATAGCTTTATGTGATTCTGACATTTGCATTCTCAGAATCTTCAAGTTCTCTCTTTCTCCAATGCTTTTAAAATTTCAAAAAATATAAAAAAGAACTAAATAAAATAATAACACACTGATTAATTATTTATTTTTCATTATTATTACTTGTATTTCCCTGATATAGCTTTTGAATTCATTTTGTTTTTTCTTCTGTATTTGGATGTCTGTTTTTGAAATCTATTTGAGAATAATTTTCAGTTGGTTCTCTGGTCAGATGGTTTTCTCATCGTGTTAAGTTGCTTACAATTTGGAAGAAAAAGGCTTTTCATGATTGTGTAGATTCTTTGCATACAATCAGCCATCAATGAGCCTGTTTCATTTCATTATTCTGTTCCCATCACAGGGAGCTGAGTGGAACACTCTAAGGAGGGTGATAAAGTAGAATTGGTCTCCTGTTACTAAGAAGAATTTATTTTCTATGAAGTACACTAGAGGAGCCAGAGAGATTTTTTTTCAACAAATAATAAGTCAAGTTTTTAAATTAGAGTTGTACTTTAAAAGCTACATAATACAGATTTCAATATATTTTACATAAAATTTCAGATGTCTTTCAGATTTAAAAACACCCTTTAAAGTTAATATAAACATAAAAGCACTTCATGGTGGTCAAAAGGTCATGACTAAATTCACATGCACTGTAACAATACATGAAAATTTTTATTTGAAATAAAAAGTAAGATCAGAGGTAAAACTAGAATCAATATCAGCGACAGAGTAAAAATTCTCAGGCCACTTAGAATACTGGGAACCTGTATAAAGTACACAGTCCTATTGATGGCATCGGCCACATAGTGCTTTAGGAACTCTAATATGAAGCTTACTTGAAATGAAATTTTTAATAAATATTATATTTCAATAATCTCAAAAACAGTCAAATTCTTTGGTTCAAGGCTTATTTTCCTTCTGAAATATTTTAGGAAAATAATCACAATTACTTCAAAGTTCAGCAAAATTATCACGATTGCTTAATGGTAAGAAAGGTGAAAATGACTGAAGCTTCGTGAATTCTATTTTCTCTCATAATACTATGTAATAAACGAAATCCGTTTGCATGAAGGACATGTTTGTAAGCTTTTCTGCATCTCATCTACAAAGACAAAGATGGTATCAGTACATCAATTTTAAAATACTACTTATAAAACAGTTCGAGACAAAATATACTAACCATATTCCCGAGTTTCTTAGAGTTAGTGAAATAATTTGCCCACAATTTTCTTTAAAATTCATTTGCTATAAGTAGTTTAGGGAAAATAAAATTTTAGATGATCATTTTTTTCTGTGTACATAAATAAAAAAAGAAACAACCACAAAAAAAATAAGTCAAAAAAAAAAAAAACTGAACTTCATAGGAATTTGTTCCCACAGGTGTGGGCTGTCATAACAAAAAAGATGCATACTGGAAGATTTAACTGCTCATTTTCTCTCAGTTCTGGAGGAGTCAAGTCCAAGATCAGAAATATTTATCAATTTGGCTTCCTTTGTCTTCTCTCCTTGTGCTTGTTCCTCACATGGACTGTCCCCAAGCACTACACCGGCTGTCTTCTTATGAGAGAACCATTCGATCAGATTCACATTCTAGTCATCTTGGGGGTTTGGAATTTCACTGCAATTTATTTTGTTTTTTCTCTAAGATTGTATTTCCAGTCACAATTGTCTCTAAAAATAAAATTGTAAGAGCAAGATTAGACCAACAGTTTATTTTGTATAATGGACTACCACTATCAAGAGGATGGAATACTCTTCCTTAACTTTCATCCTCTGAAATATTTTGTTAATAACTGATAAGATTAACATGAACACATTGTAGCATTTTTTAATTAAAAATATAAAGATAAATCCATTAATGTTATTTTTCTGCTTTAGTATTTTTAGAAGGAAGTGAAAATTGATTGTCATTTTACTTTTTATATTAGTATGATTTTATTTTTCTTAATATATTAAGAAATTCCTTCCCATTAACATTTTGACATTTTTCATCAAAACACACATCTACCTGATGACTCAAGTTTTATTGTTTTCTATTATTCTTTTGTTGTTGTTGTTTTGTTTTGTTTGTTTGTTTGTTTGTTTGTTTTTGGGACAGGGTTTCCCAGTATAACAGTCCTAGCTGTCCTGGAACTAGTTCTTGTAGACCAGGCTGGCCTCGAATTCCCAGGAATTCACCTGCCTCAGCCTCCCGAGTGCTAGGATTAAAGGCGTGCACCACCACGGCCCGGCCTGTTTTTCTATTCTTCTTAATTATTTTTAAGTCAAAGCCTGCTCTTAATATTCTCTAGATTCTAATATTTTCTAAATCACACCTTCACCAATACTCTGGGGGACAGCCATTTTTGTTGGCAGCTAATGCTGGCAATGGAGGAAGGATCTGTGGTGGAATGAAGGATAAGTTAACCACAAATTTTCCCCCCTTCCTTTCTTTACTGAACAGTAGTGGTGGCTAACTTCCGGTTTGCGATACAGTTGCACCTTGGGTGGAAAACCAATGGAGGCCGTTAATATGGCATGAGAAGCAGAGCACAGAATACAGATTTCTTGGAACAGAAAAATACAAATGAATACAGAAGCCCACAGAGAACGAGCTCTCTCCAGAGGAGAAAAGGTTGGGATAAGCTTGTTGGTATAAGGAGAATAAGACTGTTCAATAGAGAGACAAAAGGGCATATTGAGTATTACAATGTTGTGGTGATCCACTCTTGTCAATTGATAAAGGTGGAAATGCTGAAAGTGCTCTACACAAGAACCATAAACTAACATAAGAGCCCCAGTCATCCAGGCATGAGGAACCCCCTTTCACAGGATTGGTCCACCTGAGCCCTTAGAATTCACGTCATCTAACCATACAGACCATTGCTGTGGACCGTGTGTTGCCACTCAATGGTTAAAGATAAGCACCTGTTGCAAAGACACTGCGCACTTTAAGAATCAAGACTCAAATGATTCAAGCTGGATCTAACTTGAAAATCCTTTTTTGCGATCTAGCTTCTGTGGTATCAGGAAATACTATGGACGTTTCTTCTCCCCACAAGAGAACCCTTGCTTCCTCTTCTCTACCTACATAACGACAGGCAGCATAGTCAAGATCATTAGCAGACCATAAATGGTAGCAATAGTTTCCGGGTGAATAAACGTCTATATGGTTGACACCTTGTCGAAAAGGGTAGCACTTAACTTATGTTTTATGCGGCAAGCCTGCAGGTGGTTTGGGTGTCCTTTTACCCTTCGTGCTACTTTCCCCTAAAAACTCAGACAAATCCTTGACTGCTAGCTTGGTTTCAAAGCTAGCAAATGAGCTTGTAAAATTTTAGTGTCTGAATTTAATCCTCAGCTGAATTCTACCCTCTCAAAGTCTAGAGAAGACAGAGGGCCAGGGCTCCCCAAGTCTGCAGAATCATCGCTTATAAGATCAACGTTCACTCAAAGCCTTGTGCAATTCAACAATACAAAAGATCTCCTGCATTAAAGAAGTGTAGAATAATACACATCCAAGAAAAAATGAAATCTTACAGATTCTACAATAAACAAAGCTGAGACTCTCTAATAAGTTACCTACAGATAATTCACTTCAAAAGACAAAAAAGTTTTAAAATATATTTATTTACAAGCAAATGAATGGGGAAGAAAGATAAGGAAGAAATGTAGCATCTAAGAGAATGGTTTCAAGTCCAGGAGACAAAGCTGAGTGTTCAGGAGCTGGGCAATATTTTAAGCTAAGGGAACCATTCCCCCAAAGAAGCTTTAAAATCTTTAGACTCTAAGCGAAGATGCTATAGCTGACACGGAGATGGGATTGACTCACTGTGTAAGGATAAATGAAAGCACATTGTTTGCTCCTAAAACAATATGGTGAACTAGATACCATATGGACTAAAGATCTGAGTGGGAGAAGTAACACTTGGAGAAAAATTGAAGAGTCCTATCAAAATATGCTGTCAAAACAAAGTATATTACACATGTATCATCTACTTTAATATGAAGAATTTCTGTCTTATGAATTTTTAAAATAGTAATACTGAGTAACTGACAATGTTCTCCTCAAATCTATTTGTCTCGTATAAGATTCACTGCCAACAAACATTCACTATATATAACAAAGAATAGCAGGATACTAGAAAACCAACAAAACATAAACAGCATGAAATGAGCAAAAACAGTTAAAAGACAAAAATTACATATAAGAAGCTTACATAGGTATTCAAACTCACTAACAATTAGAAAGAAGAATAAAGCAACATATAAACGGAAATGGCAATTGCAAACAGGTTGAAGATAATATCAAATGATGCAAGAATGTGGAGATACGGGAATTCATATCCACTGTGGGAAGTTGGAAGCCTGTGGCAGCATCTCAGAAAGCAGCCTGGTAAAACTTATCATATAGTATGTGAATGACATAGACCTCAGGCATTTCTCTGCCATGTCTTCTGTGTATAAATGTTATGGAGAAATTAACAAATAATTCTGTAATAGGCTGTGTGGGCAGTTGTGGTGCGTTGGGAAGGATTTGGAACATCTATGTCTTTCTTTCTCACAGCAATGGACCTAAAGAGAGAAGGAGGAAAAACCATTAGCAGCAAGTGCTGCCAGGCATGGTGGTGCCATCCGCAATCCCAGCACTAGAGAGACTGAGGAAGGAGGACTGATAAGTTAAGGATAGCCTGTATTTCAAAATGAGATCCAGACCACATTGGATGGTAGAGTAAGACTTTCTCATGAGAGAGAGAAAAAAAGAGGGAGAGAGAGAGAGAGAGAGAGAGAGAGAGAGAGAGATCTGAATTCATGAATATATGTGAAATGTATTCATATATGAAATAAACATGAATTAGAGATTTAAATTGAGAAAAGGCTTTCATCGTCATCAACTATTATTGCATTGTTATTTGCAGAAGGTAGACTCTTCAAACACAGCAAAAGAGTTCAGGTTTAAGCATTGCAGTGGCCCAGAGAGAAGTCATTTTAGGTTGGAGTACAAAATAAGCCTGTAGTTCACAAAGCAAATAAATAAAACAAGAAATCTTGCAAGTCAGTTGACTGTTGATTAAAATACATCGTGACTAAAATAAATAAATAGAAACAAATGCAAGGCAAAATTTTATCTGAAAGATAATGTAAATATTAATTTAAAGATGCAGGAAAATTGGTCATTAATACAACTGAATTCTGGATTTGAATAAAAAATATCTTGTGTACCCTAAACACAAGGTAACACAGCAGGCCTCCTGTGAACGGAAGGAGCCATGCTGTGCTTCTCCAACTAGCTTCTCACCAACATCTAACTATGACTGTTGCTAATATATTTAGTTTTTTCTTTTGAAAATTCTTTTTATGCTTTCAAAATAGATGCTTGGGTATTTTTTTGTAATTATAGTTCATTTTATATCAATATAAATACCATGAAGATTAGGAAAATTAACATTAAAATTTTCATATTAGAGAATTTGATTTTGAGAGGTTTCCAGTGAACAGATCAATTATACAAAAGCCTGTGCCTTTTTTGTTTTTAATATTTCTAATCCATCCATCTATCTATCTGCAAATATAACATTGTGATTAATTCCAAGACCATTTTAATTTAGAGACTTAGAATCTATATCTTGTATCTCAATTTAAAAATCTAAAATACCAATTTATATTAATGAAGTTTCTTGAAACTAAAATCTATCCCCATGCTTGTTAACCTCATAGCTTTGACATTTCTCCTCTATGTTCATATAATCTCAAAATGGCTTCCAAAAGACAAATTAGTTCATTCCCACTGTCATTAGAAATTATTTCCTTTCTTCTCACTTGAGGTTATTTTCATGTCTTTTGTCAGTTCTCTATGAACAAATGCAAACAAAGAACATTAAAATATACATCTTGACAAGGTTTTATATGTGACATTTCCTTTTAGAAGGTCCTCCTGACTTAATATTTAACTATTCTCTTCTTGCTCTTTGTATAGCTATTCCATTTAAAAAAAAAGATATGGAGAAATCAAGTTAAATAACTTGCAAAAACAAACAGAGGGTGCTGACTCATGCCTTTAATTTCAACACTCAGGAAGCAGAGGCAGATGAATTTCTGAGATCTAGGCCAGTCTGGTCTACAGAGTGAGTTCCAGCACAGCTAAGCTAAAAAAAAATAAATGAATAAATAAAAAAAATAATTTTTAAAATCTGCAATAAATGATTTATTCTATTTTTTAGTTCAGGAGAAAAAAGAAAATTACTTTTAATTGTCAGCTGCTAAAGATGTGCCCAACACCCATCTTCACAATCACCTAGTAACTCCATAAGCAGTTCTTTTCTCTCAACTAAATTGATTGGATAACTTAAAAGAATTCCTTAATGTCAGAAAAATACAGACGTGTGAAATCACTTTATCACATTCCATTAGTGAGGAAATATACTAAGTATGTCCTAATTCATAATTCACAAGTATAAAACACTTTGGGACAATGCCAGACAATGGATATACAGTCAATTTCCTGAGAAGACAGAGTTAGTATCCAAAAATATGCTAACCAATATAATTTTAAAATTGTTTGAAAAATTTCAGACAATATTCACCAAAAAAAAAAAAAACCTTGTCATTGCATGAATTTCTGGATTGAGGTGGTTCTTGATCTGACTGTGGAAGCATGAGTGTATCCAGACCACGTGTGTCCATTCTCCTCACAGATTTTTCCACACATACTCCTTAATATAAGGAAAATACAAATTTTAAAACAATGGAATTTCATGTAGATTTCTAGTCCATAAACCCCCCTTTTTTTGGTTTTTTCGAGACAGGGTTTCCCTGTAGTTTCTAGAGCCTGTCCTGGAACTAACTCTTGTAGACCAGGCTGGCCTCGAACTCAGAGATCCGCCTGCCTCTGCCTCCCGAGTGCTGGGATTAAAGGCATGTGCCACCACCGCCTGGACCTGGGGGGAGTTGGGAGGACCTTGCACTTAACATAGAGTAGAGAACCCTGATGGCTCTTTGGCCTGGAGAGGGAGGGAGGGGGGTATGGGTGGAGGAGAGGGGAGCAAAGGGGGGGGGAGGAGGGGAGGAGATGGAAATTTTTAAGGAAAAAAAATAATAAACCATGAAAAAAAAATAAAACAATGGAATTTCATCTTTCCCCAACCAGAATGGCAAAGATCAAGTAAAGAGCTGAAGACAAATGGTGAATTTGTACAGATAGCACGCTTGCGCAATGCTGGTGGAATTAAAACCTGGAACAGCAAGCCAGGAAATAAGTGTGTATAATTCTCAAAAGGCTAAACCAAAGCAAATTTCTCGCATGACCCAGCTAGACTACTCATTAGCTGCACATGGGACATGACACCATACTCCAAAGGTACACTCAGCTGTACTCATTGCTATTCTATTTATCATGGCTAGGAATGAGAAAAAATCAACTAAGTATCCTTTAATTGATGAGTTGATAAAGAAAATGTAGAACATAGACACAATGTAATGCTATTTAGCTGTAAATAAGCATAAAATTATGAAATATGTAGATTTTGGATATATGGATATATATATGGATAACTAGAAAATGATTGAATGAGGTAACACAGAACCAGAATGACTAATGCCACATTGATCTTTCGCATCTATTGTTCCTAGCTCTACACACTCAGATGTGAATATAGAACATGGCATAACCATAGATAACAGAAAAGTATACAGCGTTCATGGTGGGAAGGGAAAAAACCTAGAGAAAGCAATAAGCAAAATACAACTGATACAAAGGGAGAAAAGGGATAAGTGGAGAGAACCTTTATTTAGTGAGAGAACAAAGAGAACAAGCAAGAGAGAGACAGAGAGAGAGAGTGAAAAGAAGGAGGAGCAGAAGGAGGAGGAGGAGGAAGAGGAGGAGGAGGAGAAGGAGGAGGAGGAGGAGGAGGAGGAGGAGGAGGAGGGGGAGGGATAAATAATACTGAGGACAATGTCTTAGAAAAGCCACAGAAATCATTTTACTTTGCATTTACCTAGACTACCACATAGTGCATCATTTAAGTATATAGTGTACATATGTATATTGCTTAAATTAAGTTATACCATTTGGGGCTGTTCTGAAGAGTCATAGATTATCAAACAAAACCCCAGTACCTCCCCTCCAGCTGTTGGTCAACTCCAAAAATGATATTGGTGATTGTGTTTGGTTGCCTCTCAGAGACTGAAAGTAAGTCCATATTGTGGAAGACTTTGTCCACTTCAGACACAAGACCAAAAGGGTTTGAGTTGCATCTGACCTGAAAACCTTGCTGAGAACTGACAACTACAGTATGAGAATTATTGTAGAAGCTTTGCTAGGAAAGAAGCAACTAGTAGTGTTACCCAGAGATGCTTGTGAAACAAAATAATAACCAGCAAGACAAAAATATCTCTTAAGTTGCAATAGTGGCACTTGTAACTTGGTGATAACCAACGCCTATCTAATAGAAAACTATTCAAGGTACTAGAAACCACTCAACAACCCAAGGTGAGTGAAGTTATTAGCTTAGAGGGGAACGTAGAACAGCCACTCTCTTAAATCAGTGTAATTTTTAAATGATTATAAATGTCCAGATCTGCAGATAAGTAGGACTCTCACCAACTGTCCCAGTAATTTCTGTCATCTATAAAAACTAGGTGAATAAACACCTTAATTGAGAAAATCTTTCTGCCAGTTGGCCTGTACTTTAGTGCAGGTGGCATTTGCTTGATTAATGTTTTATGTGAGAAGGACTAACTCACTGACAGCAGATGCCACCCTCTGGAGCAAGCAAGGAAGCACCATATCCCCGTGACCCTTGCTTAAGTTTATGCCCTGACTTTCCATTGGTGATAGTGTGTTACCTGGAAGTAAAAGAAAGCAAATCAATTCCTCTCCAAGTTGCTTTTTAAAAGTCTTGGTGGATTTATCACAGAAATAGAAAGCAAATGGAGACATTCCGTATCAATGAAGTATCCTTTTGGGAGAAAACTGGAACCTTTATAAAAAGCCATAACTGGTTATAATAGAGAGAACAACTGATACTGCGATGCCAATGTTCAATTCATACATTTTCAACACACTCTCTATACTTAAACTCAAAGAAAATGCAGGGATATGCAACACAAAGGTTATAGGAGGGAGAAGGCAGTTTTTCATAACATTATCATCTAAATGTGACAGGAAAACTCCAATCTTTAACCTACCCAGTGGAGGTGGCCTGGACCACACAGTCCAGGAAGCCTTGCTCTTGGGGCCATGAGCAGAACTCACTGACAGGTTTTACACCTGTATCATTCATTTCCCTTTAAGTTCAACACAGACTCTCAGCATGCACAGGGGTTCCTGACTGTACTCGTACTGCTCCCAGGACATTGGATTCTGACATCTCTGGAGTCATCCTTCAGGAAGGATTATATTCAGAAAGCAGTACAGATCTATCACTTGTGGAAGCTCAGGAGACTGTCACTCCAGATAGCAGAGACTTCAGTCTCTCTGTTTTAACTTAACATTTTTCCTGTGCACTGTGACTCTCTTCACATTTTAGGTAAGCTGGGTATCCCATTCTCAAGCCTTTTTCTTTCTTCTGTGCTCAAGTTTCTGACAGTGAGGTCAGGATACTTCTCAGAAGTTTTGGATAGTTCCTCAATACATCCTGCTTCTGAGGAAATAAGTTCCAACTTAGAGTTCAAAGAGACAAGAAAGAGAATGATGTAGAATTAATTTAAAACAGTACTTTAGCAATTCAATTATTTTTAACAATGAAAAGCCCAAAATAATGTGCATGCAGGAAGGAAGGGAGAAAGAGAGAGAGACAGAGACAGAGACAGAGAGAGAGAGACAGAGAGACAAGAGACAGAGACAGAGACAGGGGGGAGGGAGAGAGAGAAGAGATCAGGATTCAGTGGAAGAACGGAGTCAGCTTCAGCCATGGGGGAGAGCTTTAGCAGTTAAAGGTTGCTGGGTAGGGAACGGCAGTTTTCTTCAGGGAAGAAGAGGCCGGTAACTGTGCACATGCTTCAGTGTGTGGCCCTACAGTCATGCACATATGGGCACACTGATTGGACTCAGTGGGCTATGAAAAGAGGGCGTGAAGTTAGAGGGAACTGAAATGAAGTTGGAGAGAGAGAGTGTGGGGGTTCTTTTGACCAGAGTAAATTGTATACTTGAGTGAAATTCTCAACAAATAAATAACATAAATATACATTCTCAGCTGAATCAATTTCTTAGTAGAAACACCAAGAAATCAGAGGAGGCGTGGCTTGTAGAAAGATGTGATACCAAGCTTCAGAAAGAGTTTGAATAACACTAGGTAGAGGGACTAGGGAGTAAGAGTGTGTGTTCAGGAGGCATTGGACTCATGCTGGGAACGCTCCAGAAAGGCCACAGCAGGAGAGGAAGACTTCACACCTTTCCTCCCACAACATCCATTTCCCCGTCTGTGTCTACAATGCTGGTGGACAAGTTTCCTGTTGCTAGAAGCAACTTCATCAACTTTTGCTCAATATAGCTATTCGTGAGTTATTCCAGCACATATCCGCAACAGAAGGAGATGTCAGAACTTTTTCACACAGCAGATTCAGATGAGCCACGATCAGCAGGAAGCCTTGATACCCATTTTGAAAACTGCCATAGCTGCTGATAATAATTCTGTCATAATAATAGCTACAAGCTCCCTACAAATGCACAATTATCATGGTCGGGGGGAAATCTGGCCATGTAAATTGTGCTTTTTAAATATTTTTTCCCTTAGCAGAGCAAAAGTTTGGCCATTGTGGCAGAAACTGGTATTCTTCTTCCAAGTTCATACTGTTGCAATTCTCAAGTAGTAAGAAAAAACCTGAGGTTTAAGATTAATGTGGGTTCACTTTTCCATCTCCTTTGGAACAAGCCAAGGCCATTTGACTAAATCTGAGGACAGAATATTACTGTAAGTGATATGAACATATTCTAATCAGCCTTTCAATAACACTCAGGTTTATTCCTTCTCATGTGTATACATTTGTTACAATGAAAATATAATATCTGGAATGATACAACTACCTTGAAGCATGCGATCAAACTAGGTTTAGAGACTGCTAGCCTAGTAAAAGGAAGGAGGCCACACTATTGATTATAACACAATTTCCAGTCCAAGCACATGTACATTGTCTATTGAAAGTTATATTTATAAAATATGTTTCTACTTAATTTACATCAACCTAATTTTTTAAATTTTCATTTCAAAATTAATCCTAAAAAAACAAGATAGAATACAATAATCTATGTGCATTGTTGTAAATATTTAGAATCCCATCTGGAACAATCTAGATAACTCAATGTCTCCAGAGCTGCCAACCTGAGTTTGGTTTCCAGAACCCTTACGGTGGAAGGACAGAATGGGCCTCAGCACATTGTCACCCCGACTTCCATTTGTGTTTTATAGCATGACTACATCTCACGTTAAGTGCATAAATGCTATAAGAATCTTTAAACAGAATTCAAGCTTCCTTAAAGGCTATATTTCAGAAATATCTTTAGAAATAATTAATAGAAGAAATTATATTTGGAACTAAAACAAATTTATTTAAACTAAAAGCAATTTATAGAAAGTGGCACTTCTTGGTTGTAGAGTACTTGCCTTGCACATTGAGGATCTAGGTTTGAACTCTAGAACCCCCAAAACAAATATACAAAAAAGTAAATGAACACAAATATAAATGTTCAATAAAATATTTATAATTTATTATTTAATAGGTATTTCTATCTTTAAATAGCATACTCTTTTAAATAATGATTCAAATTCATACCATACAACTTTGAAAAAAAAATACAATTCAATTATATTCTTAAAATTCTTAAAATGACTTCAGAAAAAAATAAATTCTTTAACATTAGTCAAAACACACTGTATCTAATAAGAGAGTTCCTAGTTAAAGAAACAAGCAATTTTTCTAATAGAAAACTAATAGAAAATTGTGTTTTCAAAGGTTAGATTTAAAAGTGTGAGTCTACTCTTGAGTGTGGACAGTTTAGACTTTGCACATAAAGGAATGTTCTTGCATATAAAATGCTAATCTCAGTTCTGCATCTCTTTGCAAGGTGTGAAAACTCAAACTGGCAAGGGAAGAGAAGAGTTCTAGTTACTTCTTTTCTATGGAACTAATATTTTCTATGTCTTAGTAATTATAAAGGAAAAGAAAAACCTTTGTTCTCCATTTGAATTGTGCTGTTGTTACCCAGACTGTTGTGAAACTAGATTTAAGCTGGAAGAAAACTCAGAACTCATGTAGGGTAGTTTCCACTAATGTCATCACAGACATTCCTAGCACAGGAATTACTGGCACACCCTCATTTTGATCGTGTTTATTATTATTATTTTCTTTCTGATAACATAAATGCTTGTTTGAACATTTGGTTATTTTGCCTGAGTAGCTATTTATCAATTCAAAGAGAGAGGCCAAGTTGGAAATCCCATTTTGGAAAGATTAAAGTAAATGAAGTTGAACACACGGGATGCTCTTAAGGATTTAACAATATTGCTAGTGTTTCTGGGTTTCAAAATTACAGTTGCATACTTTTTTCCTTCTGTTTTTCTTGATTATTTAAAGTCTGGTATAATTTCAAAATATTCCTCTTTGTGTGTGTGTGTGTGTGTGTGTGAGAGAGAGAGAGAGAGAGAGAGAGAGAGAGAGAGAGAGAGAGAGAGAGAGAGAGAGAGAGAGAGAGAGAAAGACTGAGAGACAGACACACAGAGAGCTTTCATCACATGTACTCATGCCATATGGGGGTTTTGTGTAATATGTGTACTATACACATAGGTCACAGAAAAAGGAAGAGAGGGAGGGGAAAGAGAGATCTTGTTAGGGGGAAAGAGTATCTCTTTTTGATTCTTCACAGAATGTATTACAAGAGTATTTGTGTCTCTAATCAAACCTACATGATTCTCATTTGATACATCAAAATGCATAAATGTATAAATCAATGCAGCTTGATTGCTGGCACTCATATGTTGTTATGTTTAAAAATACTTTAAAATTATGATTTCACTTAATTTGAATGACATTGGCACTCTATATAAAGGAATGAATTCAATCTGCTTGTAGTTAGTGTGGGGAGAGAAAAGATGAAGACAGACACTTCTTAGAAACAGTGCTTAGCAGCAGAGGGATGAAGACCGATGAGAAAATGTCAGTGATTCTGAAACCAGGGTACCAGTTTGAGAAATTTGTGAAAATTAGTTTAACACCACATAGGAGTGTGGTTGTACCTGTAAACTACAGAAAATCAACCCCCAAAGATCATTTAAAACATTTCTTCTAAATTTTTGAAATTATATTTTAATTATAATATATCTCCCCTCATTCCTCACTCCAAACCCTCACATATATCCTTAAACACTCTCTTTAATGCTCATACCCTTCTTTTATTCTAATTGTTATTCTATGCATATATGTATATACATATACTCCTAAATATAACCTGTTTAGTCAATATAAGGACTGGCCATTTGGCACTGCTCAACAAAAGAGCTGAAAAAACAGTGAATAAATACGTTAAGTCTAGATCCTAATTCATACCTTGTTTCTTTCCTTTTTTCCCCTTGTCTTTGAATTTAAAGAAAAAATTGTGAGCTAATAAGCATTTGCTTTAGGGCAGCCCTGATTTTAGATAATCACCATTGCTATAATCTTGAAGTGCTGTTAATTCAATATAAAGAGTGGTTTGTTCCACAACTTAAGATCCTTTTAACATTTAGTTCCTACCAACTGGTTTTTCTAAACCCTCAAGGATTATTGTGTTTTATTTTTTAGTAAGGGCTCCATTAACTTACTAAGAAGTTTTCACAGAAACTTCTAGCTGACCTTGATAAGAGTCTGTGAAGTTAAAATATAAAACAAGATGTAAATGCCAACAGGACAACCATTTTATCAGTGTACTAGGTCATGGCAGATGCTGTCAAAACATGAAATGTTACCTGGCTAAAGATGTATACAAAGTGATTTAATATTGAACATACTACTCTGAGTATGATGTTGCATTACAGAGGTAGAATATTTGTTTTCTTTCTTGTCGTTATTTGTTCAATAAACAAGATGATACTTACAAATTTAAATTGTGTGTCTATTGTACATTTATAGATTTAAATTCATGTACTGACTTAAAGAGATTAATTGCTAAGAAAGTTTGAAAGTCTTAGATATAATGGAAGCGTTCCTCTTTTGATTTGCTTTCAAAATACATTCCTCACTCACAAAGACTCACGAAAGAAACGAAATGCGATAAAGTATGCAATCATGACTAGTTTATTTTGTTTAATGAAAGAAACATGAGATCCACTTTTGTAACAAAGTGGAAATAGAATATAATGTTCTAAAACTAATTTCTAAAAATTATTCATCAGACACATCTGAAAACCTAATGATTTCTAAATAACAGCTTCCCATATTTCCTTTTCTGCAGCTTCCAGTAAACAGAATTCTAATTCCTATTTTTTTAGGGCTGACCCAATTTAATGCTTTATACAAATGAGATTATGTTGTATTTGTCCCTCTGAGACTGACTTGCTCTACCAAACATGTCTTCATGTTGTCTCACAGTAGACTATGTTTTTTTTCTTAAGGTGGGGTAATAATGCATTGTATGTTTAAATCACTTTTCAACATATATTAGTTTTACAAAGTAATTGGATGTTTATGCTATGCTCACACAGAAATATAATGCCTCTCATTCAAATCAACTCTACTATTGTTCCTCACACTTTTCTAGCTTCCATGGTAATAACATGGCCAGTGTAGTCAACATATGAAGAAAATCATGCTCTATTTGTCTTTTTTCGGCTTATTTCATTAAATATTATCTCAGTTCCACCCAGTTTATATAGTTACAGGTTTTTGTTCGTTTGTTTGTTTGTTTTGTCTTTTGTGGGTGCTTGGGTTTTGTTGTGTTTTGTTTTTGTTTTCAAGACAGGGTTTCTCTGTAGCTTTGGAGCCTGTCCTGGAACTAGTTCTTGTAGACCAGGCTGGCCTCGAACTCACAGAGATCTGCCTGCCTCTGTTTCCTCAGTGCTGGGATTAAAGGCGTGTGCCACCTCCCAACTTGCAATTACAGGGTTTTTTATGTCTCCATTGTCTGTATATTTCTTTATCATTCATCTTGAAAAAGATACCTGTACTGATACTATACTTTGTTTGTTGCAAACAATTACATGATAGTCGAGGTTTTGCAGGCATCTCTACAAAAAACTGAACTTGATTCCCTTGGGTGTAGACCCAGAAGTGGGGTGTGAATGTGAAACTAATATACATTCACAGCAGTAGTGTCTGAGAGCTCATCCCCTGCCCTCAGCTCTCGAATCCTTGTCAGTTTTTATTGTTTTCTTTCTCAATGATAAACATTCTGACAGGACAATTTAGCTTTTATATGCACTTCCCCGAGAACTAAAAATATTGAAACCTTTGCCATAGATTGTGCATTTGTGTTTAGACATTGAAAGGCTTGGTTCACAAACCTTCTTTCCTGGGTAAGTCACTCCTTTTCTTGCCTTCCTGTCTTCTAACCTGGTGGTGCCATCTGAAAACCTAAAAGCCCAGGTCCAGACAGAAGCTCATAAAACCTTTGCTCCCAAGAAACTATTGCAGCATGTTACTTTGTCCCTTTCCAAACTTACCCATGTCCTCCCATTTTTCCCTGCCTATAGCTATTTCTACAAACACAAGCCTAGCTCCAGATCAGTAGCTTTAGAACCTGTTTTCTTTGTGAGTCACCTTTGACTGAAGAAGACACTCTTTTTGTCTCCCTTCCTTTGCTCTAACTACTGCTATCTTGACACAGATAGTCTAAATACCGGACCCATAGTTTGGAAGCCATTTTTTCCTGGTCCAATTAAAAAACTCATCCCCCAACTGTACCTGGCCTAGCTAAGATCATACATCCCCTTCACTGGTGTTATCCACAATATATAAGATTGTTACATCAAATATATAATCAAAGAAAGAAGTTTGCATGAACAAACCAAATTGTAATAGTAAAATCAATTTGAATGACTAAGACATCATGTCTCCCATCAAAGTCTCTGGTGGATGGAAATAGAAAACACCATCCTGAGTGAGGTAACCCAGACCCAAAAAAATGAATATGGTATGTACTCATTCATAAGTGGATTCTAGCCATAAATAAAGGACATATAGCCTAGAATTCATGATCCTAGAGAAGCTAAATAAGAAGGTGAATCCAAAGATAAACATATTGTTATCTTCCTGGATATTGGAAATTGACAAAATTGCCGGGCAGGGGTTGGGAGCACGGGGGTGGGAGTGTGGTGGGGATAAGGGGAGATGGGGGGAGAGAAGGGTGAAAGAGAGGATGGAGAGAGCTTGGGGATTGTTATGGTTGGGATGGAGGATGGGGGAGATGGCAGCAGGGAAGTAAACATCTTAATTTCGGGAGCCATTTTACGGTTGGCAAGAGACTTGACTCTAGAGGAGTTCCCAGGTGTCCAAGGAGATGGCCCCAGCTTGTTCCTTGGGCAGCTGAGGAGAGGGAGCCTGAGCAGGCCTTGTCCTATAGCCACACTGATGATTATCTTGCATATCACCATAGAACCTTCATCTGGTGATGGATGGAGATAGAGACAGAGACCCACATTGGAGCACTGGACTGAGCTCCCAAGGTCCTAATAAGGAGCAGAAGGAGGGAGAACATGAGCAAGGAAGTCAGGACCGCGAGGGGTGCATTCACCCACTGAGACCGTGGGACAGATCTAATGGGAGATCACCAAGGCCAGTTGGAATAGGACTGATGGAGCATGGGATCAAAACGGACTCTTTGAATGTGGCTGACAGTGGAGGCTGACTGAGAAGCCAAGGACAATGGTGCTGGGCTTTGATTCTACTGCATGGACAGGCTCTGTGGGAGCCTTGTCAGTTAGGATGCTCACCTTCCTGGACTTGGGGTGAATTGGGAGGACCTTGGACTTCCCATACTGTAGAAAACCCTAACTGCTCTTTGGCCTGGGCAGGGATGGAGTGGGGGTGTGGGTGAAGGGAGGGAAGGGAAGTGGGAGGAGGGGAAGATATGGAAATTTTTAATAAAAAAATAAAATAAAATAAAAAAGAAAAAGTTTTCTCTAATGAGAACTACTTACAAACCCAAGGATATAGAATCTCAAAGAACAATAATAAAAATTATCAAATAATTCAATGCATTTAAGGAAATATGAATTAACATTTCACTGAATTCCAGTATGATAATAATAAACACTTGAGTTATGTCAAAGGAAATACAGACACATGACTGAATGAAATCATGGACAGAATTCAACGTTTGAGGACTGAATTCAATATAGATATAGTAACATTGAATACAATACAAGTTTAAGTAATTTTATTATTACAATTATAAAATTTTATTTTTACAATTATAAAACCTAGAAGGTAGCCTTAAAAATAGAACATAATAAGCAAAAGAAAGAGTAGCAGTACACAAAGGATCTAGAAACAGTAAGTCAAGTATAAGGAAGATGTTTATAAAACACAGGAAAGGGATATACAGAAAATGTGGTATAGCATCAGAAACTAAATATGCCAGATATTAACATAGATGAGGTAGAAGAATCCAAGGTTGCTTATATTTGCTAGATCTTTAAGAAAATCATAGAATAAAACCTTCCCAAACTAAGGAAAGGCACACCATACACAACAAAAAGCACACAGAACTGCAAGTAGAGTAGACAAAAAAGAAAACGCATCATATAATTGTTAAAACACAGGATATACAGAAAAAAAATCATTGAAATTCATCAAAGAAAATCACAAGTTAAAGAAACACAAAGACAAACATAAAAATACTTATAAAAAACAATTCAGAAAACCAAAAGAACCTGAAGCAACAAACCCCAATTTCTGCAAAAAATAAAAGAAAGGAAAAAAGAAAGAAAGAAAGAAAGGAAGGAAGGAAGGAAGGAAGGAAGGAAGGAAGGAAGGAAGGAAGGAAGGAAGGAAGGGAAAAAATCACATGATGTGAAATCTTGACTTTTGTACCACACAAAAAACATATAACATAACTGAAGGAGAAAGAGAACCTTTGCCTGGTCCAAAGAGCCTAAAAATTTCACTAAGCAGATCACTGGAAGCAGTACTTTTGAAGACAGAAATAAACAAACCAAGGGGTTCTAAAAAGAAAACAAATAGTGATAATTTAATGTTCTATGAATAAGAATAAAGAACACAAATAAGCAAATATCAACTGTAATCTATACACACCTTCCAATAATTTTAAATATTAGTGGCCTCAATACTTCAATCAAAAGATACAGCTCAATTTCTTCAATCAGTGGGTCATTTGGACAAAAAAAAATGAAAAATCACAGAATTAAATAAAATCTAACATCAAATGTACTCCAGAAATAGTTCCCGGAGGCTGTGAGCTGGAAGTGACCTGAATGTCCCTTCTCTGAGGACTAACTTTAATGATTACACAATGTCCTTTGCAGGATTCCATTGGGGGGAAGCACCAGCAGTCCTACCCAACAATAATGTACAACAATTACTAGCATGATATCCTTAAAATTACAGTAGAGTCCTGCTTCCTTAGACAGTAAACAAAAGCTCTCTAATTGAACGTAAGGCCTTGCTCAACAAAAGATAAATCTTTCTTGGAACTGGAACCTAACAACTACTCAATAATAGTGAGCTCATGGATCTTGGAGGAGACTCCACAACCTTCATTTTAGTAGTCCCACATATTTTCTAACAACAATCAAATCATTTGTAGTTATACTCACAGAAAATACAGTCCTCATCTCTCACCAAAGAAATTTCTCTTTGCCACAGTGACTGTTACAAAAAAAACCCACAAAAGCAAATAAAAAATAAAAATAAATAAATAAATAAAAGAGCAGAAAACAAAATAAAACCAAAACCACAACCAAACAAAACACAGTTTCTCAAATATGATGTTTTCTAGCTCCGTCTATTTGCCTGATAATTTCAAGATGTCATTATTTTTCCCTGCTGTGTACTGCTCCATTGTATAAATTTACCACAATTTCCTTATTCATTCTTCGGTCAAGGGTCATTTATGTTGTTTCCAGGTTTTTACTATGACAGACAATGCTGCTATGAACATAGTTGAGTACATGTCCTCGTGGCACGATTGAGCATCCTTTGGGTATATACCTAAAAGTGGTATTGCAGGGTTTTGAGGAAGTTTGTTTCCTAATTTTCTGAGAAATTGACGTACAGATATCCAAAGGGGCTGTACCAGTGTGCATTCCCACCAGCAATGCAGGAGTGTTCCCTTTACCCCACAACCTCCCCAGCATAAGTAATCATCAGATGAGTGAGGAAACACACACCCAGAAAGATGATTATCATATGTACTCAATCATAAGTGGTTTATAAACACAAAGCAAAGAAAATCAGCCTACAAATCACAATCACAGAGTACCTAGACAGCAATGAGGACCCTAAGAGAGACATACATGGATCTAATCCACGTGAAAAGTAGTAAATGACAATATCTCCTGAGTGAATTGGGAGCACGGGGACTATGGGAGAGAGCTGAAAGAGAGGGGAGAGACAGGGAGGGGCGCACAGAAAAAAATGTAGAGCTCAATAAAATCAATTTTAAAAAGCCCATAGTCACAGTGGATACATTTGCAAAATACTACCTATGCTAAGTCTCATGGATCATTCCAAAAAGAGGGGTTAGAAAGATAAGACACAGGGACCAGAAAATTCTCCGTAAGAGTGTGTTACGTAGATATGTGAGAAATTACACCAATAAAACTTAACCAACATAACTGCCCAAATGTAAGCTGAACAGGGACAGCACAAATATATATGACAAAGTGGATGAAGGAAAGCCTAAAATTCCTCAACTCTACACAAAAAAATGAGTCAACCAAGGAATGCCTAGAGAGGAAGAAATAGTCCTGCACGTGGAAGAGAACAACAATTATTTTTCCAGTGCTCATTTATCCACTATGATTAGCCAAGACAACACACTTATGCATAACTTTATAACAACTGTTGTATTTAGGTATATATGCATATACACGCATACATTCATATATACATGCTTTAACAATTAATAAACAAAGAGAACATGGATTTGAAAAGGAGCAAGGGGGCATACAGGAGGTTTTGGATGGAGGAAAGGCAAGGGAGAGATGTTCTAACTGAGTACTATAGACTCATAAAGAAAAAAATTTAAAAATGGATCTAATTCATAACTACAGAATATTCTACCCAAATGCCAAATAATGAACATTATACTCAGCAGCACATAGAAACTTCTCTAAAATAGAACACATGCTGGAACACACACAAAAAAACTTTAACAAATACAGAGAAATTGGATTAATTTTATATATTTTATCCAACCATTAGGAAATAGCACTTAAAATTTCTAGCAAATAAACCCTGGTAACCTTTAAACACATGAAAGTTAAGCAACTCTTACTGAATGATGAATTGATCAAGGAAGAAATCAAGAAATAAATGAATATATTGCTAGAACTAAATGAAAATGAAAACACAACACAACAAAATATCTGAGACACATTAAGAGCAGTTTTATGAGGGAAGTTTATAGCCTACTTGCCTACGTTAAAAAAAATCAGAAAGAGCAGAAATAAATGACTTAATTATACAGCTGAAAATTTTGGAAAAACAAGAACAATCTAAACCCCAAAACACCACATGGCAAGAAATAATAAAAATCAAAACTGGAATTAATGAAATAGAAACAAAAAGAACATTATAAAGAATCAATCAATATGAAAGCTGGTTCTTTGAGATGATAAACAAAAATGACAGACACTTGGCTCAACTAACCAAAGAAAGAAAGTGTTAACCCAAATTAACAGGATCAGAATTGAACAGGGAAACAAAAACAAGCACTAATGAATAAATAAACAAATAAATAAACAAACAAATAATTAATTAATTAATTAAAAATAGTCTAAGGAATACTTTAAGAACCTAAGTTACATTAAGTTGGAAAATATAAAAGAAACACATGTATTTCTTGATTAATCCCAGCTACAAAAGTTAAACCAACAAGAGAACAATAACATAAATAGACCCATAACAAAAGAGGAGATTGAAGCAGAAATAATAGGTCTTCTGACTAAAATGTGTCTAAAACCAGATGTATATTCAGAGCAGAAACATGACAAACTAATACTTCTTAAATTCTTTTTAAAAAGAAGTGGAAAGATTATTTCCAAATGAATTCTTTGAAACTGGTATTACTCTAATTATTAAATAAGTTTAAAACAACTAAACTATGTAGTATAAATCCCTGATAATAAAAGATACAAAAAAACCTTCAAAAAGGTTCAATAAAATACCAGCAAACCAAATGCAAGCACATTTCAAGAGCAGTCACCATGATCTAGTTGCCTTTAATCTACAAATCTCAAGGTTTATTTAATATACACAAGTCAGTAAACATAATAAATATATAAATGGTCTAAAAATTATGAGATCATCTCAAGAAATATAGGTGTGTGGGGAACATAATTAACAAAATTAAGGTGCACTTTCATGACAAGAGTTCCGGAGAGAGTAGGACTAAAGGAACTACACCTCAAAATAAAAAAAAAAAAAGGCTATGTTTAACAGTCAAAATTATCTTAAGCAGAGAAAAACTTAAAGCAATCCAACAAATACAAGCAACTAGACAGGGCTGCCTACTATCCCCAAACCATGTTAGTACATATTTGGACACAGTTCCAGGAGTACTAATGCAAGAGAAGAAAATTAAATAGAAATGAATAGGAAAAAAAGAATTCAAAGTTCTTCTCTTTACAGATAATATATTATTCCACTACCAAACTTTTAAATATGACCAACAATCTCAGCATCGTGTAAGCGTACAAAATCAACTTACAAAATCAAGAGTTTCATATATACCACTGAGAAAGCAGTCATGAACATAGTACCACAAAAATAGCAAAAATCCAGTAATAAGTGTAACCAAGGGGTTTAAAGATCTTTCTAGTGAAAACTTCAAACCTCTGAAGCCAGGGATTGAGAAAGACACTAGAAAAGTGGAATTAAATCCTGTGTTCAGGGATGGGTATAAACAACACTGTGAAATGATAATGGCCATTTAACTCTATGTGTTTTACAGATTCAGTGCAATTGCAATCTGAATAACCACATAACTCTTCTTAGAAAAATAATTCTAAAATTCATATGGCATGAGAATTGACCCTGAAAAATTAAAGCAATTCTGAATAAAAGAATACTAGAGGGTTTGCTGTTATAGATGTCAAGGTATACTATAGAGCTATAGTAATAAAAGCAATATGGTAGCGGCACAGAAACAGACAGGAAGACCAATGGAATATAATAGAGAATCTAATCATGTATATTCATAACAATAGCTAGTTGATATTTCACACACACACACACACACACACACACACACACACACACACACACACATATATATATATATATATATATATATATATATATATATATGAAGGAAATGATGATGGGAAAATAAGACCTGTAACTGTCTATGAGCTTCCACCAAAATTAGACCTAAGTATATCAAAGACCTCAATTTAAAACCTAACACATAAAATTGCTAGAGGAAAACATAAGCAATATTCTACATGTTATAGGTACAGTGTAGAATTTTGTGAGCAGGTCTCCATTTACCCTGGAACAGGTAACACTTAAGAACTCAGAACTCATAAGGAGCTAAAATGATTCTACACAAGCATGAAAACAATAAAGCAAACAAAGAACTCTACTGATGGGAGAGACTCTTTACCAGTTGTATGTCTTAGAGAGCATTATATAAAGAACTAACTAAATACATACATGCATGCATACATATATACACTTATGCTAAACCTTAAAATGAAAACAAAAACAGAGTCCAGGAAACAAATGCTCCAATTAAAAAGAAATAAACTGTAGATCTAAATAAACTCTTCTCAACAGACGAAATAAAACTTGTTAAGAAACACGTCGAATGTGCTCATCAATCTTAGCAATCAGAGAAATGCAATCAAGATAACTTCCAGATTTCATCTCACCCAAGTTAGAATGGAAAAAAAAAAAAAAAACAGCAAACAGCAAATGGTAGCCAGGTGGAGTAGTAGGGAAAATGGAACCCTCATTATTCACTGTTAGTGGGTATAAAATAACTGTTGGAAGAGGAAAATCTCCCATGAAAGAGCTTTTTTGCTGGTTATCTAACACAAATTAGTCAGTCTGTAACTAATACACATGCAAACAACAAAACGGACTCAATAAGTTATTTCTATATAGAAGGGCACACATACACACCAATATGTATGTATTTAACAGTAATAATCAGTAAAAATGAGAGGGTTATCTACTTGAGTGTTGGTGGTGAAGACAAGAGAGGAATAAAGGAAGAAAGTTGGATGGAGAAAAAGGAAGGGAGCAGGAGGTATGCTTGCACTTTAATAAAATATATTTAAAAACATTAAAAAGTATCTCTTCCATGTAATCAAAGGATAATTTCTCTTACAGAGTTTTTGAAAATTCTTGGTATATTATGGATATTTATACATTGTCTGGTGTATAATGAGATTTTATTTCGTTCTGTAGTCTGTCTATTAAATCTTACTTTGTTTCCTTTACAGATGTTTGTTTCTTTTTTTTTCAGTTTAGCCCCTTTTACAAGCTTTTGTATGGTTTCCAGAATTATTGGAATCCTATTCATGATATTCTTAAGGATACCCATATCATTCATACACACATACACACACACACACACACACACACACACACACACACACACACACATATATATATATATATATATATATATCCATCCATCCTATGGTGTTTTCAGAACTTCAAATCATCATTGAAGTCTTTGTTCTACTTTTATTTGATGTTTTGTAGGGTAAAAATAAGAATCTACTATATAGCTACACATAGGACACCCAGGTTTCCCAAGTCAACTTAAGTAGGTCATTTTTTTCCATATGTATGCTTTTACACCTTTGTCAACAGTGAGGTGTATGAATCTATACAAAGTTTTTCATATCTATGGCATGGATCTATTTCCACTAGTCTATTGGTGTGTATGATAATATTATTCTGGGTTTGGGAGATACGTTTGTTTTAGAGATTAAGCAGATCTCCCTATGGAGCCGAAACTGACCTTAAACTAATGGCAATCCTTCTGCCTTACTGTTTAATGTGCTAAGTTACACAAATACTCAGTAAACCCCTATTATACTGATTTTGCTATTATATAGTTGTGATGTTTACTTTGAAAACAGGCTTGTGATACCTCCAGCATTTTTATATTTTTCAGGATTGCTTTGGATTCTACCCTTCTCATTTTAATTTTTATTTCTCTGAAAAATCATCATTGGAATTTTGTTGGAGATTGCAGTGAGTTTGTAGATCATTTTTAGTAATAATGCCATTTTTTAGAAATGAAAAAACAAGAAACTGTGAAAACCTGTTTCTGCATTTTTTGAAGTAATTGCTCAGACTTTGCCCTTGGTCCCATTTCTGTGCTATAAAGTCATTAGGAGTTTGGATATGTAAAGTGATCTTCATATTCCTAATGTGGATGAACAGTTTACATAATATTTTAAATATGCCATTAAATTAAGTTTATGTAAATTTTTACAAAAGTTATTTTTTTTAATTTATTTTGAATGTAATGTCAGTCATAGATTCCCCTCTTTCCTCTCCTCCACTTCCCCCTCTTCTTCTCCTCCACTCTTCCTCAGTCTCCATTCAGAAAAAGGGCAGGCCTCTCCTGGGAGTCAACACAGTTGAGGCAGGACCAAGATCTCCTGCTGCATCAAGATTGAGCAAGGAAGAACTTCTTGGGGATTAAGTTCCCAAAAGTCATTTAAAGCACCAGAGACACGTCTTAATCTCACTGATAGGAGCCCCACTAACAGACCAAGCTACTCAAGTGACACACACATGCAGAGGGCCTAGGTCTGTCCAGTGCAGACTCCCTAGCTTTCTGTCCACATGAATTTTAGTGTGGATTTTAATATCCTAGAGCCTGTCCTGGAACTAGCTCTTGTAGACCAGGCTGGCCTTCAACTCAGAGATCCGCCTGCCTCTGCCTCCCGAGTGCTGGGATTAAAGGCGTGTGCCACCGCCTCCCGGCTAGTTTTTTTTTTTTTTTTTTTTTTTTTTTTTTAAGGTCTGATAGCATTCTTCTGTAAAGTCTGGTCTCGGGGTTTACATTATTAGAAATTTATGTGCTGTGTTTTATCAGTTCTCTTTTTAATTGTTTCACTTTTCTACATTGTAGTTATTTTAAAAATGCAGCAATAAATATGAAAGTTCATACACATTGGAACACATGATTCTAATTATTTTGAATAAGTTTCTAGAAACAAAATTTTTCTGGATATACCATAGTAGTATTTAAATTTTCTGAGAAAATTGAATCTTGTTTTTCAGGCATTTTTACCCTTTTACCTTCCTACCAAAGCTGTAACCGTACTCCAGTTTGTCTATATCCTAACAAAACTTGCTTTTCTCGAAAATACCATATGATAAGAAATAGACATCTTCATATGTGTGGGTTGTTTTTTTCCCATAGTGATGAATGTGATGTCCTAAACATTTGAACCCTGCAGAATGAGCATGGTTAAATATGATTTCACGAAATGATATTGTAATATTTAGCTTGTTAAGTACCTAACTAATAAGGGTGGCCAGGCTTCACAGTTTTGAATGGCAAAAAAAGGGAGAAGAGAGAACAAAAACACCCCACTAATATTACAGAATCCATAAATTCACTTATGTATATATACCCTCACCCTTAATTAAAAATTTCTACTATATTATATACTTAACTGTGCATCATCAAATTTATTGTAGTTAAATAAATCCCATTATAAAATTAGAAATAGGGTCATTACATTAAAACTTAGTTATTATTTTTTAAAGATTTAGGTGTGGAAAAGTTCACTTTTTTACTTAGCTTATATTTTGTTCAATTCTCTTTTTATGCCTTGAGATAAAACATAATCATAACATTTTTGTCTTCCCCTTTCTCCCTCCAAACATTCATATATACCTCGTCTCCCTGTCCTCCAAATTCATTGTTTCCTTTTCACAGTCACTTGTACTGCATGCATATATATATATATGTATATGTATATATGTATATATATACATATACATATATATATATATGCATATATATTCTAAATATAGCCTGGTTGGTCCATACAGTGTCACTTGTATGTCTGGTTTCAGATTGGTCCATATGTTAACTATATGGATGTTTTGAGGGATGGACAGTTGGCACTGGACAATTAATTGGCATGTTCTCTGGACCTCATCTCCTGCTCCCAGCTTTGCTCAGCTAACTAGAGTTCTTTGTGTAGGGTTGAAGCTCATGGGCTTTTCCCATCCAGTTAGGAAGAGTCATTGGTGTTAATCCTGTTCAACTCAGGTTGGCTTAGTCTGTTTCTTTCTTTTTAATGACTCCTTTTCAAAAATAAAAATTTAGTTATTCCCAAGTATAAAGATCTATAAGATCTAATTAGTTTTTAAAAATAAATGTGGTTTTATTTTCTTTGGGAATTTCATATATATGAGAGAGAGAGAGAGAGAGAGAGAGAGAGAGAGAGAGAGAGAGTCTTAGAGTTTGATCATATTTCCCAGTTTCACCCAGATTGGTCCCCATCCTTTGTCCCTTCTCTACTTCATGTCTTTGTATTTTATTATAAGGTATTTTGTTCAATATGAGATGCCCTTAGGGTGCATGACTGTAAGGCCATCCACATGAGAAACATCTTTGGGACGATGCACCTGTCATATTCAAAAGTCACTGTTTTCTAGCAGTTTCTCTGACCTCCAGCTCTAAAGAAATGATTTGCCTCTTTTTCTAAAATGTTATACTTCCTGACCATTGAGGAAAGTGACTCTTCATTTAGGG